>NW_003315035.1:756647-757539 GCF_000150825.1 Verticillium alfalfae VaMs.102
GAACCTCACCGATTTTACGCATCTCAGTCTGCATACAAAGAGACGTCCTTTCTACTACCTGCCAGAGTCGTCCATGTATCTGCATCTGCACCTGCCAAGAGATAATTGACTTGGATGCCGGCGTTCGCAGAAGATCATGCGGGCGGCTCTCTTCATAGATCATCATCAAACGACGACATGCCAAAAGAACGTGAACTCGGTCATTCGTCCCACTTCAAAGTCTTTATATCAATCCATTCACCAAAGATGACATGGTCAACATGGGGTCTGGCCATCTGCTGTCAGATGCGAGGTGCAGCTCTAGTGCCCCACAGGGACCTGGGCCGGGGACTTGACCTGAACCTGCAGGGACGGAGCACTACGGAGCACGCCAGGGACCCCTGCTCGGTGCCTGGACCTCAGACGTGGGACCGATGACATGGCCCAGCTCGCTTCTCGATGGAACGAACAACGACTTCACCACGACACCAGACACGCCCGCATCCGGCACGGCAAATCCCTATCGACCCCTCGACGGCATCCCCAGCACCATCCTTCGACGGCCTCCCTGGCACCATTTCTCGACGGCCTCCCTACCACCATCTCTCGACGGCCTCCCTACCACCATCCCTCGACGGCCTCCCTACCACCATCCCTCGACGGCATCCCCAGCACGTCCATCACGCCGATACGCCATCCCGCCATCCCGCCACCGCCATGTCCACGATTGCTTCCCCCCGAGACCCCTCCGTCGGGCCCCTCTCCCGCCGCATCTCGAACCAACCCCTAACACCGACGGGCTCGGCTCGCCCCTCCCTCGACAGCGCCCGCTCAGCGACGACGTCCCCGCGCCCAAGCACACCAAACACAGCCTCCACAGCGCCGCCGCCCGCCAAGCAGCGCGCCAACCGCG
>NW_003315035.1:757945-760916 GCF_000150825.1 Verticillium alfalfae VaMs.102
ACCGGGCCTATTGCGAAGTTATTCAGGCCGGGGCTTCGCCAATAGGGAACACTGCGCGGGACCGGGGGACCCCCCCCCCCGGCCCCCGCCGGGGGCCGAAGAAAAAGGATGTCCCGCCCCCCGCACGAAGGAACTCCGAGGGCGGCGCTCGAAAGTCGCCCGCTGCGAGCCTCGTGGCCGACACAAGGCGCTGAGCCCGCGCCAGTGGAAAATCCGCGGCGGCTGCTCGTCGTGTGGAGGACGCCGGCGTCGGCCGGCGCGGACGTGCAGGCGTGCATTGACGAGGGGGACGCGGGCGTTGGGAGGGCCAAGAGCCCGGCGACAGATGGTGGGAGCTCCAAGGATGACAGCGCTTGACACTGCGTGGAATGCAGGACCTCACATTCGGCTGGCTGTGCCGCCTTTCTTCATCGTGGGCTTTCCCTTGTTCTGCCGTGATCTGCCCACGTGAGCATCTTGATGGTCCAGTGCACAAGCAGCAGCCGTCCGCCGCTGGCCGCTTGCCCATCGAGGCTGGCAGCCGGCGGTGTCCTTGGCCAAGAGCGCAAGTTGTGCATCGCCAAGGTTTTCTTCGTCGTCACGAGGCTATCCTGGCCCCTCCGTGTTGCCTTTTCCAGTTCCTGATGCCCCCGTTGTCCACCAAGTCACGCGTAGGCGCATGCATGAAAGCTGCGCAAATACGTTTGGGCCTCTTGGAGGTCTTGAGCTGGCACCTCTCTGGTATCGTGGTATCTTGTAGCCACGTCGCATGGCGGGTTGGGATGTCTCGGCCCAGGAAAAGCGCTCTATGTGTAGTTTGAAGCTGATAGCTCCTCCCCTGCCTGCCTACCTTACCTAGTCATACCTGTTGATCGTTTGGAATCTCACTGGCCATTCTCATCCTTCTTCAGCCTCTGGCACAGCATCCCCAATCGTTCCCCGCCGTGACCACAGTCATGTCAGAAACACAGATCGATGGACGGCAAGGGATCTTCAAGTGGCCCTCTTCCCCCGAAGAGATTCGCTTGCTCATCCCGGAGGAGTTTGTTCGGCAGCGGTCCCCTGGCTGGGCGGCATTCGCCTGTCTACAGAGAGTGGCCGTTTGTCATTGCGAAGAGCTTCCTTGGCCCAGATCGCTCTGCAAGTGGCGTGCCTGGACGACTTCTCACGCAACATGGTCTTCACGCGACATGGTTCGCCAAGGCGCTCCATTCGCCATGCATTTCTCGACGTCCGACTGCCAAGATATTCATATCGCTTTTGCCCGAGGGCAGGCAGACGTCTCTCGATCGATCACGACATCGGCATCTCGATGGACAGTTGCTCCTGAAAATCGTACTCGGACAATGAAGCCAGTTAGCACAAGAGCCTGCCGGGTGCATAGGCATAAGAAGCAAATGGTTCATTTTGCATTGTCCTGATGCTGTCGATACCGATGTAGCTCTTCGTGATCTCACCAGTACTCCGTATCTTGGCTTTCACTAACCCACCATGTCCCGTACACGCCACCAATGCCCCCGAGTGTACAAAGGCGCCCACACTATGACCTAGCCCATCACTGCACCTCCTCGACCATTTTGCCCGTTCGCAATCCCGGCGCCCCAAACACCTTGCCCGCCGAGCCGCCGAGCATCTCGTCCGGCACGGCAATACGGCTGCCTTCCTTGGTGCTGACCCACCGCACAAACATGGCATCGGGCTTGTCGTCGCCGGCCTGGTTCTCCTGTGCCTTGCGATTCGTCTTGGGCGCCTGCTTCTTGAGGAGCTTGTTGATGGTTTCCATCTGTCACACGCGTCAGTGAGCCCCCAGTCTTCTTGACAACGCGCACGAAGCGTCGTACCTTGACTTCCTCGTTGCGCTTCTCGCTGAGGTTGCGACGCCTTCGCGCCATCTCGGACCGGCGCATCGACAGCTCCTCGGCCGTCAGGTGCTTCTTCACCTGCACCTCGTCCGAGAGCTTCATGTACTCCTGCGGCTCGTCCTCGAAGCGGGCGCGCTGGCGTCTCGTCATCTTGTTGACGTCGGGTTCCTTGGATTCGCTGCCGTCCTCGTCGCTGTCCACGTCCTCGGCTGCGGCGAGGGTCACGTCCATCGTCTCATCAGCTTCGCCTTCGGCGTCTTCTTCCTCCTCTTCCTCCTCTTCCTCCTCGCCCTCGGCATCCTCCTCCTCGCCTTCTGCGTCTTCCTCCTCGTCTTCCTCCTCGTCGTCCTCGTCGCCGACGCCGCCGACGTTGATGCTCATGTCGACCTCTGCGTCGCTTTCCAGATCACTGAGCTCGTCGTCATCGTCCTCCTCGTCCTCCTCCTCGACGACACGGGCCGCGGCTGGTCGGCGCACCGTGACCTTGTTCGCTTTGGGCGTCTGAATCTTGATCGTCGTGGGGTGAGCAGGCGTGGCATCCATGTCGACATCGCCATCAGCGTCGCCATCGGCGTCCTCTTCATCCTCCTCGTCTTCGTCACCGTCGGCGTCGGCCTCCATGTCGTCATCGTCGCCCAGATCAGCCATCTCCTCATCCTCCTCCTCGTCCTCCTCGTCACTGTCCGACTCGACGACGTAGCTCTTCTTGGCACCGCGGTTCCTCTTGCCCGCGATAATCTCGCCGCCGACGAAGCTCTCGCGCGCGTTGAGCGAGCCGGCGCCCGAGTTGCGACTCCTGCCGGACGTGGCCTCGCGCAGCTTGTTGGCGGGGACCTTGACCGTCAGGTTGAGCGACTCGTGGCCGGGCGAGGAGGGCGGGTCTCTGGTGACGCCCGAGGTGCGGCCGCTCGAGGCGCCGTCCGGTCGCCGTGATCGGGTCGACATGATGGGTGTCCGTTCGCTGTCGGCCCAGTCAGTGATGGCCTCATGAGCCTTCTTGGCTGCTGAACGACGCGGCCGAGATGTCATGTTGCTACTGGCCAGCGCGCAGCTTTGCCCCTTGGGAGCGATGTTTGTGTGGAATCCTCCGCAGGGCCGCGGATTTTGTTTGGCCGGGGGGGGGGGGGGCG
>NW_003315035.1:761369-763095 GCF_000150825.1 Verticillium alfalfae VaMs.102
GCACAGCGTCCGAGATGGAGGCTAGATCCCGTCCTTCTCAATCCGCCAGTAGCGTCAACCACATGAGGCAAGCATGCGGGATCCGGAACTACAACCTGATCATCTTCGCGCCATGTCCTCCTGACCGCGATCCCTTGGCATAGCCTTTTCCCAGTCCGCCAGCGGACAGCCCATCTTCGCGTCTCACGCGTCTCAAGGAGCAGAGATCTGCGTGTGATTGCAACATAGTGTTGTTTGGGGGTAGAGTTTCGCGATGGTGGTGAGGATTTGAGGTGACACGACGGCAAGCGGGAAGGCGAGGGCAAGCAGCGCAGGAGGGCACTGACAGGAACACACGAGGTTCTGTTCTGTTTAACGTACCTCTAGGGACCTCTAGGACAACTGCCAACGCAACTCGTCGATTGCTCCGTGAGGTGCGACGCGTGCGATGGCAAGGCGCAGGACGGGGCAGGACAGCGGTGGCGTGGCTGGCTGGTCAAGGCAAGGTGCAAGGTGCAAGGCCCAGCGTTTGTTGGCGTTGGCGCAGTCGATTGGACTGGACTGGATCGTCCTTTGCCGTCCCGACCAATGTACCTCGCCTGGGCTCCTGCGTGTCTTCTCCTTTTGGAGTCGCAACGAGCGCTGACTCGTCGTCTCTGGCATTGTTTTAGCATGGGATGACCTGGGACGCGGCCGAATGTAGCGGGCTGCCGCGGGTTCACACTCACCCTTTTGCTTCGGGGTTTTTTGGGCGGGCTGGGGAGATCACCACCTCACTTTTGTGTAGGGTGTTTTTCCTCGCGCGTCTGGTCCTGAATGTTTCGAGTATCGATGCCCAGCTATGTATCCAAGGCAATGTCGAAGCGACGCAGAAGTGAAATTGTCTTTGACGATGGAAAGGATAAATGCTCAAGCCTATGAGGTTGACATCAGGGTCAATTGACGATGAAGTGCTCACGCTGGACATTCTGGAGCTGTTCGACCTCCCTTGAACGGTGACGAAACGGGGGTACCGTTTCCATGCACGTGCTGTACTGTCCACCGTTTATCATGTCCCACCCCCGTCAGTTTGAAACAGAAGTTCCCCTTCGAGGCCCCGTTTCCCCAGCATTTGCTCGGTTCCAGCCGAGGCATGTGGTTACCTTTACCGACAGCTTCAAGCAGCACCATCTTCTTCGATCTCAAGCTGGCACCTTCTTGAAACTCCTGGAGTCCCTTGCACCCAGAACCCTCACCAAAACACCACCAAAAGTCAAGTATGGGTGACTCCGACGAGGACAAGAGCTCGGGCATCCCGTCCTGGCAGAAGCGCGATCAGTCCGAACAACCATCATCAGAATCATCATCTGCTGCCCAAGACCCCTCCTCAGACTCCTCCCCCATCGAGGTCGCACGACGCTTCCTCCAAGATGACGAGATCAAAGACGCCTCGCGCGAACGAAAGCTCGAGTTTCTCAAAACAAAAGGCCTTGAGGAGGCCGACATTGAAAAGCTCCTAGGCCCAGCCGACACCACAACTACGGCCGCGACACCAGCGCCAGACCAAGAACCTCCACAACCCGCCGAAACACCAGCAGCACCAACACCACAAGCCTCCGCGGCGCCACAGAGCAGCATCGCCCAAGACTTCCACGACGAAAGTCCCCCCGTCATCACCTACCCCGAGTTCCTCACCAAGCCCACGCGGCCTCCGCCCCTCGTCACCGGGACCGCCCTCCTCAACACTCTCTACGCCTGCGCCGGGAAT
>NW_003315035.1:763261-784126 GCF_000150825.1 Verticillium alfalfae VaMs.102
TTGCGGCCCTCGTGGCAAGCTCGAGACCCCGTCTCCGGAATTCTTCGTCAAGGCTCTCCCAAAGGCTGACGCGGCTACACAGACGACACCGGCAGCGAGGCCGAGGACCCGACCGAGCTCTTCACCGCGACGTCGGCGTCCAGACCTCGCTGCCCTCGACCCCCGGCGGGCCCCTCGACGCGAGCGCCGCTGCCGCCGCCCCCACGCCTGCCGCCGCACCCCGAAGCCCACGCCCGCCGCCTCGCCGACCTGACGGCCTCACTGCGCGGCCTCAAGGACGCCTACGTCACGCAGAGCGAGGAACTCGCCGACGTCAAGACGGCCATGGACCTCCTCAAGGACGACCTCGGCCAGCTGACGTTCCCGAGCGCCCAGCAGCAGAGCGACTTTGTCGGCGGCTTCTCGCTGTACGGGTCGTCGGCGGGGCGCAAGGAGCCCGAGGACGAGATCAAGAAGGCCAAGGACAACATTCGGCGCGTCAAGGGCGTCATGCTGAGCACGCGCAATTTCCCTACGTCGTCGAGGTGAGGTGTCGGAGGCGAGTTGCACGGGTGACAGGGGCTGTGGAGTGGAGCACTGAGGCGGTTTTGTATAATACCTAGGGAGATACCCACGGGTTGTGGCGGTTCTGGATAGTTTTCTTGGCATTGTGCCTCACGAATGCGTACGCGTGCGATCAACAATTGTATTTGAACTTCAACACTTCTCAAAGCTACGGTCACTGGGACTGGAGCAAATACACTACGGTGGCACAAGGAGAGGCTAGCAACTTCTTCTAATACACATTGTATCCTCCATTATTGAACATGCTCCAGTCGATACCAGCAACATCTCGATAACAGAAAGCGACGGCTGGCCCCTGTTCACTCTTCACCACTTGCAAAGTAGCATCGAAAGCAACATCAACAGCCCACCCTTACCCATGCCATCCAGGGAAGTCCAGCATATGCTTGCCTCAGCGCTTCTAGTGACTGGGCGTTGTCTGAGCGGACGTAGAGCTGCTCTCAGGCTCGTAAGTTTCCCTGTGATGCGTCGGCTTGCCGCCAACAGATGCGATCCTCAAACGTGCAAACATGCCCTCCCATGAGTCCACATTGATGTGTTCATAGTGGCGCCCTTCTGCTTTCTGCCGTGTGTACCATTCCATCGTCGGCGGAAATCTGTACGACATGTATTTGCGTGTCTTGTCGGTCAGTCGGAATTTTGAGACTTCTTGGAATAGCACGTTGCCGCATTTACTTCGTCCAACAACCTCCTGTAGCCCATTACCACGTGGGGCGTGGAATACAATCTTTTCAGGGGAGTCGTCCTCAATTGTCGCTTGCTGCTCAATGAGATCCGTAGCCGGTGCTTCATGCTGCATGTTGACTTTGCGCCAGCCTCTAACTGGCAATACATGTTCGGGGGCAGGTAGCCATTGCTTTGCGCCACTCAGCATGATCTCCAGCATCTCCAACGTTTTATCAAGGACGGTGCTGCGCTCCAGGCGCGGGGGGTCAAAACCGCCGAGCCAGACTTGCTGGAACGCCATGCTAGGGTTCTTTTCCGCCGAATTCTTCTCCACAAAGTCCACCAACGCTTTTTGGGCTGGCAAGAGGCTCCCAACATGCACCGATCGATCGCTCGCAACACGTTGAGGTGCTGCAATGTCCCAGATGAGAAGCTCCGTAGCCCTGCAGGGCTGTTGGTGTGGATTAACAACTCGCCAAATGCCGATCCAGGGGTGTCGTTCAGGTAATCGATCCTTGGGATACGCTGCCGGATCCCATGGCCCTTCTATTGTGTAGAAGAATGCAACGTAGGTATTGTAGCCTCTCTGCTTGGCAAAAGGATAAGTAAAGCTGAACCAATTTCGGTAGGTTTCGAATCTACATGTCGTGTCACCAAAGTGATCCGCCATCTGAAAACTGTCATTGAACCATGATACGCAATACGAATAGAGCTTCATAAACCCTCGAACGTGCGCAAACTGGTAGCTTGAAAGATATTGGGCGAAATCTTCACCGCCTGCCCTGCCTAGGATCTGAGACCGGGCGCCAGAATCGTCCTGTGCAGGAGGCACCTGAGCAGCGACTTGAGTCTCCCCGGCTCGGGCTGAGGCGAGGTCAGGATCTCCCGTGGTCCTGGCAGCGTAGCGCGGAATCCGTATGTCCCGAGAAGACCGGCTATAATCATTTTCGTGAGATCCTAAAATGTGAAACTTTCGATACGAATCCAGTTTGGTCAGAGACCAGTAACCAAACCAATTCCCTAGACTCTGTTCATCATTGGCGTCGATGCAGTCGTTTACATAGATGAAAGGCTCCTGAACTTCATCCATGAGTCGGCCTTCGGCAGATCCAATCAGGTCGAGAACTATTGACAATGCCTCATGTCTAGCGGCACAATCTTCCTGAGTGATACCTTGCTGCTTTGCCTGTGATTCGAGCGCCTCCAAACTTGAATGTCTTGGCTGACGCGAGAACAGTGTCTCCCTTTGAGATGTTTTCTCGTGGGCAAGATCTTGCAAGAAGTCAACAATGGACTCGCTAACAACGAGCTTGACATAAAACATAGGCGTGGCTATGCGTTTCGAATACCACGATAGAAGCCTAGTGGCTTGCACCGGCTGGGTCAGAAAGAAGCTTGGTGTGAGAAGGACAGCACTGCCATGAGGGAAAAGTCTTGTCAACCTGATTTGACCAGGCTTCGAAGACTGCTCGTCTATTGATGGCATTGGTGGATGAACCTGCATAGCCTCTCCCAGTTCCCAGATAGTGTATGCAGCATTTTTCATGTCGTGAAGTAAGGGGCCAATACCAGGGAAAAGTCTGATCAAGGGCGTGACAGTTTCGTGTAGAATGATGGTTCCGCTCTGTTTGCGCTCCGAGTCAGCAAATGCGCGCCAATCACCAGTTCTCTGGGCCGAAAAGAGTTGGCAGTCAGGATTTGCTTCTGTGAGCCAAGCCGCCACACTATTTAGCATCAGGTCCTTGTTTGGGGGAAAAGCAAGATAAAAATCATGTCGGTGTGGCTCCCTTAATGACCGTACTGGCAGAAGCTTGTCATAATCGAATCCAAACATAGACCGCATAATATTGACTCGGTTACTGGCCACGACCTTGTGCGAGACACCGCCAGCCATAATGAGCGGCTGTGCTGCTGGGAAATTTGGTTTGAACACCATGTACCTTATCATAGCACCGGGTGAAGTCTTGGACTCGGCGCCGGGTAAGCAGGCTGTCCAGTTCTCGCATTGAGAAGGGTACACGATGCACAGAAGTCGGCGTTGGAGTAGAGGATGCGAATGACAGATCGAAGATAATCTGCAGCCTCCTCCAGACTGTAGTCTGATCGTCGACGAAGTGTTCCATTACAAGACCCCAGCCGAAAGACTTTGTTTACACTGAGATTCAAAGTCTTTAGCTGTAAAGATCCTGTCAAAAATTAACGGGTTCGTGTCGATGAAATGACGAACCCAAGACTCTTCGGTCCTTGGCACGTCATCAAAAACCACGTCCACCTCCTGGGAGTCAGCAGGACCCAGGGTTATTCTTTTTCTGACTGTTTGTGTCTGGCTTCTGCTGAGCGCATGCCTCAGAGGAACCTTTTTGAGTGTTGAATCGGTGGCAAGCGTAGTAGACGGGCGTATTGGCAGCCCCCTGGATAGTCCTCCAACGAAGAGTTCTTCATCGTTGGAATCACTTGCCTCCGGTTCACTCACAAGTGACGAGTCCTTGTGGTTGTGGCTGAGCCCCGGCTTCAAGTGCTCGCTACTGGGTGTTTCTCCAGTGAAATGCACAGAACGAGATTTCTTTCGAATGCGTTCCCCCTGAGGCTTGTCATTATCAAACGCCTCGCTGTATGCCTTTTTCTTGAGCGATGACTTCGTTGCCTCAAAAGAGGACCTCCTCTCCTGGACTGGAGAACCCTCAACAGGAGTTTTCCCGGACCCGGAGGCATTGGGTGTGTGTGTTTTTGCAACACCGGTACTGATGTTGAAAAGCCCAAGTTGACGGAGGTTTCCGGGTGCCTTGTCTGCTCTATCCCTTATCTTGAGCTCAGCCTTTCGGGTAGTTTGATAGTTGTGAAAGAGCCTGGCCTCTTTTGTAGGATCGACCATGGCGTCAGTAAACTTAGGCCGCGTCTGTACCTTCTTGCCACTGATGAACACATTGCCGGTCACGGTGCGGCACGTAGTCTTCTCTCCGCCGACCTCTTGGCTTTTCTTTCATTTCAAGTTCGGGGTGGGCTGGGTTGGTTTGTGCCGTCTGGCTAGCGGTGGTAAATGGGTTAAGTGATGACAATGGAACGCGCGGATGAGGACGCCTTCCGGGCTGTGCCCTGATATCCAGTGGTTGTCGGAATGGTTGGCTCCCGGCGGGTCGAGGCCTTTCTTGGAGGTGCAGGGCGTTCTTGATGCGCTGCCTTTTCGGCAGGAGCTTTGCGTTTGGGCTTCAGATCGCTGTAGGGGCCACCAATATTGAGTTCGGCACGCGGCCTGGGTTGCGATTCGGACACGTCTGGCTGCCATGGCGGCGGGATAACATCGTTGGCGTCGTCGTCTCCGCCTGCCTCAGCGTCACTCGTGTCGTAGTCCTGCTCCTGTTCGTCGTCGTACAGATTCATCGGCATTCCCTGATGTTTGCGCTTCAAGTTGCGCTTCCTGTGGCGCTCTCGGTGGGCTACCTGTTTGGCTTCCTTCATAGCGGCGGCTTCGACTAACCATGCTTCGATATCGAATGGTTCTGCCTCGCCCCGGTCAATCTTAGCTTTCATCTCTGCCCACTCTTGAAGACCGACAGTGGTGATGTTTGTCTCTGGCTCCCAAGTCCATTCATCTTTATCGTATCCAGTCCACTGGATCAGATACCAAGGGTCACCCTCTTCGTTTGGAGCTTCGGAAAGAACTCTCTCAAAGTTCCACTGCGTATCCGAGTCGGGTTGGCTGACGATGGTTGAGTTGATGGACTCATTGTCAGAAAGTTCATCGTCGCCCGTTGTAGGTGATGTGGAAACCGCGTTACCTCCCCTGCCCATCCTCCCGTTTGCACCTGCAGTCGGCATTTTCGCTGATGTTTATCAAAGCCCCGCGAAGTCTTTCCCTGGTTCACCCCAACGAGGTGAAATAAGACGGAAGGCTGGTCGTCAGAGCAGTGTAGCTGCCAGATGACAAGACTTCAATTGCAGACAGCCATATATACCGTTCATCACTAATGCGCTTCCTGGAAGGAAGGTGTCAGCTGAGAGCGCAGGGTGGTGATTTGTCCGGGGTGCTGGAGGAGCGATTGTTGATGGAAGTTCGGGCACAAACAGGCCTGAAGGGTGCCTTCTGTGAAGGATGGGTTTGATCGTAAAACGATGGTCTGAATCCGGTGGAGGCCGGAGGCAGGATCAGCTGGTGACACTCAACGTTGAACAAGCGGTGGCTTCTGTCCTGAAAATGCTGCCC
The DNA here is from genome assembly GCF_000150825.1 of Verticillium alfalfae VaMs.102. Classification (NCBI taxonomy): domain Eukaryota; kingdom Fungi; phylum Ascomycota; class Sordariomycetes; order Glomerellales; family Plectosphaerellaceae; genus Verticillium; species Verticillium alfalfae. Next base: position 768,693 of record NW_003315035.1, read on the forward strand.
CTTTGGTAGCTGTCAGGGACGGAGAAATCTGACGGCAACGTGCGCTTGTTGTCGACGCGAAGATTGGTAAAGCTCGGTTCCGCCTTGCAAATGACTGAACCCACACGGGGGATGGATGGGCCCGATGATACGAGAGTCAAAGGCAACTGTTGATTGCAGCTACGTTCGTCAAAGTTTCGACTCGGAGAGGAAGGGGGGCTGTGGTAGCAGCTGGCAGGACCTCTGTAGGTAAGAAGACGTCTAGAGAGCTTGATTCTCAGCTCATAGGCAACAATCCTCAGGTTTCGCACGGGCAGGGGTAGAGATGATTGACATGTCACGTTGGTGGGCAGACAGATAGTTGTGACCAACGACCAGTTAGCCCGCCTCGAAAACGCCAATGGCCGCGTCAGGGCGCGCAAAAGCGCTTATCGTTCCGAGATGCCACAAGATCACAGACATGTCTAGTGTCTGTTGAGGACAAGGCTGTTAAGTGCATCAAGTAATGTCGTGTTAACTTACTCGTATGCTTCATCTCTCTTCTCCATTATGGTAATGGGGTAGTAACCAATAATCAGGACCATCATGTCGACTGCACAGGACCCTGCGTCTACCAATCACACCAAAAAGCCTTTGTACCACACTTACCTAGGTACCTATCTAAGGTACCGTAGGTACGCTACCTTACATTGACGAACTGGTGAGTTGCCGCTAAAGGGCGACAATCACGTGGCCAGGCAAGGCCGGTCGAGACATTCCGTCTCAGTGAAACACGCCCGAATGGCGAAACTGGCTCCCATTCCCGCCCCTGCCGGAGCCTTTCGGTGGTATGTGCGTTGCCCGCATGTTTGTCGGGAGGGAACCTCAAAAAAGAAACCCCAGCAGTGTTCGACGAGTGGGTGAGTGGCAGACAATGTCGTCGTCGAACCAGACAATAGAATGCATCCTGCGGATCACGATTGTTGCCTAACCGGTTCCCGCAAGAGAGGAAGACGAGGTCCCCTAGTTACACAGGTACTTACTTACTACCTAGGTATGTCCACGACACCTGGGGCTCCCCAAGCGTCGAGGGATGGGTAGGTGGTAGGTCCCTGGGCAGGTGGTAAGGTAGGGGTCACAGCGCCGGGTGGATGCAATGCAGCCCAAAGGCTCCAGTGTTACTTCCATTCCAGCACCTCGCTTGCCCGTCACATGTGTACCGCTCCAGGCCCTGCGTTGCTGGTTTACAGGCGGTACCTTGGACGTTTTAGCGCACCAGCCCCGCTAGTGGCCAATCCCGAATCTTGTGGGCGCCCCGTTCAAGCACTCTCCTGCGGCGCCTGGGTCCGTTCTCCTGCGCTGCACTCGACCTGGAAACTCACCCGCCCGCCTTTATCTCTCCCGCCTCGAGCCAGTAGAACCACTTGGCTTCGGCCTCCATACCTCGCAATTCAACCCCAACCCTTTTGCCCTGCGCACCCCTTCGCCTTTGCCTGCAATCCATCCATCGACAACCTCTCTCACAACATCGCGCCGCCAGCTTCTATCGCCCAACATGGCCAACGACGAATATGACGTGAGTCGACCCGTCCGAGTTCCCGTAGACCGCCACGGATCCCTGGCTGGATCGTCCCCCACCACGCCTCCGCCCCTCCTTGTGTGTCTGTCTGGCTCGTGCTGACTTGAAGCTGTCCACAGTTCCTCTTCAAAGGTGTGCACCCACTTGCCGTGCGCTGGCGACGACGGCCGCGACAAGGCGATTCCGTTCGACGACCAGTCGACGACCAGCCGACGACCGCAACACGACGGCTTGCTGACCTGTGTCCTTCCTAGTGGTGCTGATTGGTGACTCGGGCGTCGGAAAGTCCAACCTTCTCAGTCGATTCACCCGAAACGAGTTCAACCTCGACTCCAAGTCGACGATCGGTGTCGAGTTTGCCACCCGTTCCATCCAGGTCGACTCCAAGACGATCAAGGCACAGATTTGGGACACCGCCGGCCAAGAGCGCTACCGCGCCATCACGTCGGCCTACTACCGTGGTGCCGTCGGCGCCCTTCTCGTATACGACATCAGCAAGCATCAGACCTACGAGAACGTCACGAGATGGCTCAAGGAGCTGCGCGACCATGCCGATGCCAACATTGTCATCATGCTGGTCGGAAACAAGAGCGATTTGCGCCACCTTCGCGCCGTGCCGACTGAGGAGGCCAAGGCCTTTGCCAGTACGTCGATGCCCTCGTTGCGGTGTAGCCTGCATACGGAGCAGCATTGCGACCCATAATTGGCTAACACCCCCCTGCAGGCGAGAACAACCTCTCTTTCATCGAGACGTCTGCCCTCGATGCCAGCAATGTCGAGCTGGCCTTCCAGAACATCCTGACTGGTACGTCGTGCTGCCACGGTCTTGCGCCGCTGCGCTTCCCCCTTGATGATCCGCTGTGTGCCTAGCTCTCGCGGGGTGTGCCGCCTGTGACCAACAACGAAGACTGACCGCCTTGCTCCACAGAGATCTACCGCATCGTATCTAGCAAAGCTCTCGACTCAGGCGACGGCGCGCAGGCTAACATCGCTGCCGGCACAAGCCTGTCGCTCAGCAAGCCCGCAGACGAGAACGCGGACAAGGGTGGCAAGTGCTGTTAAAGGGGCCGTTACATGTTGTTGCTTGCGAGCTTTCTCAAGGTCCTTGGGCTGGCACGGGTTCGTTACGATATCATGGCGTCTCACACATATGTCCCGGAATAGTACGTCACTTGGCTGGGTGAACGGGTGGCCTGCATCGAGGAATGACCAGGAATGCACGAGTCTTCTTTCATGATTTTACTGAGGGGGCGGAGTATAGTCTTGACCTTTCCTTTTGTTGTTATTGTTGTCCTCTTCCTCCCTTTCCCCCCCTCGGACCGCGTGGGCTTTTAGGGATCTGATGCTTTCAACGATCGTTCAGGCATGCCTACGTACCTACTTAAATGAAGATGGTTTAATGTGTCAATCTGCGCTTCGTCCGCTGCACCCTGGATCTGGTTTATCTTTCATCATGTAGGAACTCCGACCAGGCAAGAGAACCATAATTAAGGTAGGGGAGTATCAGAGAGGCCGGCATGAGATGACGACACATCTTGAAGACGCCCTGGACACCCCTGTGGAAGTTAACCACGGTGCCCATGTACATATGTACATATGGTGAAGTGGGCTGGATGTCACTCATTGCAAACAGTATACCATCACCGAGAACAAGATATCGAGTTCCACAGCGCACAAGGTTGTCTGCATCTCGGGGTTTACGACACTGTGCTGAGAGCCCTCGTGACATATCTCTGCTGCGCCAGCCGAGGCGTCATCGACCACACGACAGTCCAGAGCCCCTCAAACTCTCCCCCCCCTCCCTCAAAGCAATAGACAGGCTCTCTCAAACAAGGGGTTTGGTGTCGCGACCAGGTCTAGTCTAGATTGGGTCTAGCCCATTCTGTCTGTCAGCCCCACTACATCAGATCCTCCTTATCGGGCGATAACAGCGGCCCCGTCTAATTTTTTTGGACCGACGAACTTCGCATTGGAGAAAAGCTAAGGCTGGTTTACGGCCGACGACGACAGTTAGATTGAACAAAGACACCCCGTCGCCTACAACCCACGACATCGCCGAACATAACCGCCCTTCCAATCGTTCCTTCGACCAATTGCCCCCGATGGCTTCGGTCTACAAGTCCCTCAACAAGAGCAGCGCCTCCAAGGTCGAGGCGCCCGCCAACGGTGTCCGCAAGAACAAGCAGAGGGTTCTCATCCTGTCGACGCGCGGCGTCACATACAGGTCAGTCTCGGCGCCTCTGGTCCTCTCATGATGGCTAACACCAGGGTCATGGTCAATACTAACACTCTGGCCCCCCGACAGGCACCGACACCTCCTCAACGATCTCGCCAGCCTCATGCCCCACGGCCGCAAGGATGCCAAGTTCGACTCCAGACGAGGCTCTACGAGCTGACGAGCTCTGCGAGATGTACACTGCAACAACATCATCTTCGGCGGAGGCGCGCAAGGGCAAGGATCTCTACCTGCACTTTGCCAAGCCCCCCAACGGTCCCACCATCAAGTTCCACGTCCAGAACAGTACGTCCTGCCTGCCTTGCCTGGCTCACCACTCCTTCGTTCAGTCGCGCGTCGCATCGTTGTCATGAGCGCCCGGCCGAACAAACAAGCAGAACACAAAAATAGCTAACACATGGATCTTCTTCCGCATTTACAGTGCACACCATGGAGGAGCTCCACTTCACGGGCAACTGCCTCAAGGGCTCCCGCCCGCTGCTCTCCTTCGACGCCGCCTTTGAGTCGGAGCCCCACCTCCAGGTCATCAAGCAAATGTTCACGCAGACCTTTGGCGTGCCCCAGGGCGCGCGCAAGGCGAAGCCGTTCATCGACCACGTCATGGGTTTCAGCATCGTCGACGGCAAGATCTGGATACGCAACTACGAGATCAAGGAGGTCGAGGCCACGGAGGAGAAGGAGGGCGAGGAGCTCGACGAGGCGACAAAGAGCAGCAAGAAGGCCGCGGGCAAGGCGCGCGGGCTCAAGGATACGGATGTCTCCCTCCTCGAGATCGGTCCCAGGGCTGTCCTGACTCCCATCCTCAGTATGTCCCTTTTCTCTTCCTGTTCTGCAGCACTGGCTTTGGGGGTTGTCCTCACCGCATTGCACGCATGCGGTTTTCCATGCGATGGAGACATGCCGATGAACCCCACTTGCGTGACAAGAGACTGGCTAACGCATGACAACAGTTCTGGAAGGATCTTTCGGTGGTCCCGTCATCTACGAGAACAAGCAGTTCGTCAGCCCCAACCAGGTGCGTGCCGAGCTGAGGCAGAAGGCGGCCAAGAGGCACAGTGCGCGCGCGGAACAGACTTCGGAGAGGTTGAACAAGAAGGGAGATCTCGGCTTGCGGACGAACGGCGGACGGAAGCAGCCAACCGACGCCCTGGACCACAAGATGCTTTTCGCGTAACGGGTGTAGGGTAATGATCATAGAAAGGAAGATACCAAGTGACACACTGGGCGAGGTACGATTATCGTGAGGGTGGGCGTGTAGTCAACGACGAGTGTGAAGCCATGTGGCAGCGGTCCTCCTGCCTGAATTAGGGTTCGCTGCGGTCATCTGTAGGCGCGGCGGTTGCGTTTCAGCAATTGCTCGTCCCTTGCTTGTTTAATCACGGCACGCAAGGTACATTTGACGCCACGGCTCGCAAAACACCGTCGGCTGATTTAGTATGGACAGGTTTCCCTGGGGATTCACATCGACATATTCATTTATTAATTGACATGCCAGGCTTGAAAGTCATGTTGACAGGCTGTTGATGTGCAAATGATGACTATCTCTCCCCTTTTCTCAATCCATCCCCCTGTCCTCCTGTCACCACTACCAAAGGCATCTGCACAATCGTTGCGCCCTGAGCATGCCCAGGCATACATTGTGACGCACATTCAGATGCGCACGGCAGGCAGATGACCACGCTCAGTCAAAGCACGACCATCATCGCCAGGCGGTGACCAGTCGTTGCGGGAACGTCGCATAATACCCGGCGCGGGAACAGAGGCATCGGCACTGCCGTCGCCATTGAACTTGGTGTTGACTTGTCGCGGGTCCCCAACAATGCTCCCAAGGTCCTCAAGCTGCTCAATGCCATCCAGCCACCGCCGTTCATTGACCGCAGAGCGGATGGCAGCTTGCAGAGACTCTTGGTCGTGGACAAAAGTCGGATGACGCAGATTGACATCGTTGACGAGTCTTTTGCGAGGGTAACTGTAGAGGTTGTCGAAGTAGAACATCAGTTCCCCCGGGTCGAGCTTGGCATATGTGTCGACGATACGTTCGCAGATGCTGCGCTCAATCATTTGTTCAAGGGGCGTGGAATCCTCGGTCTGTCGCAAGAAATTAGCCGCGCTCATGACAATTGGGTCCCATAGGCAACTCACCTCAACCATGTTCTGCTCCAGGTTGGGGTAGATGTAGTGGCGGATCATATTCTTGACCGAGACAAAGAGCGCCCTCAGCTCCATGAGATCACTGGTGGAATACATTCGCATCTGGCTGGTCCCGTATGTCATGGACGAAAGGTTCCGGCTCGCCGCCTCGGGGCCGTGGACCATCACCATGGAAGTATCGCGCATGCAGCCACCAGCGGTAGAGTGCCCGGCGGAGCTTCTCTCTTTCCCGGTCCCGCAGGATTCGACAGCTTTCCGGTTCGGCAAGCCAGTGCAAACGAGGGTACAATTCCTCCCATTTACGCACGACAGAGCAATACTTGAGCAGAGGTCGCAGGTCCCTTTGCGTGAGCACGGCGGTGCGAGGGGCGGGCAGCACGACTGCGGTGGTGGGCCTGTCGGCTCCAAGAACACTGACGAGATCTTTCGTAGCTTTGGCATTCATCGACATGCCCCCACGCGATAGAGTGAGGCCAACAGAGTCGCCGGGGTATCGTCTGTACACGATTTTGCGAGGCTGGAATGTCCCCCCATGGTCATTGAAGTCGTCATCGGAGGCTGTGTAGACCTGCAGGAGTTCATGAAATGGGCTGAAGTCCCGCTGGAGGATCGGCAGCAAGACCTGGGCTTGGTTGCGGTGCAGAAGCCCGTAGAACAAGGTGTTAGTTTGCGCCAAGAGGAAGACGCTCTCGACATCGAGATGATGGTAAATGTCAAAAAGAATCTCCAACGGAAGGCCTTCAAGGCCGTCCAAAGTCCCGGACACCTTCGGTGTGGACTTCTTGTCATGAGTGGGGATCGAAGTCCCCACTCGGGAAGAGTACGTTCCAGCCATCTTTCTACAGGACGCGGAAATCTGACGAGCAATCGTTGTGAGTGTTCTTGGTGCTGGCTGTGGATACCGCAATGTTTTCCAAGACTTCAAAAAGGACCATGCAGGCAGGTTGTATGTTTCTATCTGTGCCCACAGGTTAATCATGGAAAGGTACCCAGATCGTTGTGAGAAAACTCACATTCTCGATCAGGGCTCAGTCTTCTCTATACCACTCTATGCTTCTTCGGGCTTCAGGTGGTCACCCTTGGCTTCAATGGCTCGTCCTCAACAAGGTACTCGAGCAGCAAAGCTTCGTTGTCGTCCGATTATCGGGCGGCGTCTGGTCGTTTGTGACTGTATGCCAGCCACGAAAGACAAGATCAAAGATCAAAGGAGAGTCGGCGCTCTCAAGGTGTCCCTCGTTGATGTTGTAATCAACAAGGAACGATGGACGGACTGGCCTACTGTTCAATCACCCCAGCACTGGGGCTATCAAAAAGGCTGGCAACGCCGGAGGGTGTCATTTGTTGTTGGGCGCGCTGCTGAGGCGCGGGCACAGAAGGATTGTGACCTTTCTGGAGAGCCATGGTTGCCTACAGGATGAAGCGACGAAGGGCGTCTCAAAGATGCAAAAGAGGCACAGTAGTTGACTCAGAAGGTAAAGTTGGCTTCAGGGAGACGCGTAGTACGACGCGAGATGAGGTGACCCTCAGCCTCGGGCCCGTGCTTGCTGAGGTAATGATGTCATCGGGTGCGGACTTACTATCGCCGACTACTCAGACTGTAAACAGCCTTGTCGACCTGTCGCGTAAGGTAGGCCATCATCAACCCTCTGCAAAGAGTCGTCCGATGCATGGGGTTGAATGAGATATTTGTAATGATCACGTAGCGTCTGCCTCTGTTGGTCTTGCCATGTTCCCAATTACAAGGACTCGATTGAAGACTCAGGAAGCGCTTTCTTCCATTCCCCTGACTGTCTCCTAGCCAAAGACCTGGATCGTCCCTACTGAGCATCTCCCATACAATGCTTACCACGATTAAAACTCATGTCCAAAGTCTGTAAGGCAAAAGGTCTTCCGATCGGGGAATTGAACCCCGGTCCCCGGCGAATGTCAGAGGACTAACGCCCTGGTGATGACAAGCCGATATCCTAACCACTAGACTAATCGGAATGAATTGATGAGAAGGAGTTTTTTGGTGTAATACACAATCTCAATGGAGCAGTTGTGGGGGGAGGGCAAGTTCTTCGATCCCACTTCGCGATGGTGGGGCGGGGAGGGCCATTTCGGGGTCGATACGGTGAGCCGAGAATCGACGGGCCCCGATGCGTGCAGTAGAGGGTCATAGTCAAATGTGGCGCGGCCATCACATGTGTTAATGATATTGAGGAAAGAGAGTGACCACTTCGGGTGATCGGAAACTGGAATTCGCAAGACAACGATGAGGGTAAGCTTCGGTATGCCGTCTAAGAAAGAAGCTTGGAGTAGACAGTTGAGTAATTGATGTTCAGAATGGGGACTGTGGGGACTACAATGTAGGTAGCCAGTTACATGGTAGTGCCTCGCTAGTAAACAACTGCTGTGCAATCATCAAGCTGCATGTGCTGTAATGCAGAGGGAGGGAAACTATTTTGGTAGGTCAACACGTAAGGATGGCGCCCGGCGAATTGAGTCACATCGTCGGAAGTCCGGACGCAAGACGGGTATATGCGAGCAAGAAGCTACGACTCGATGTCGCCATCATGCATGCCTACCGGGAGGGGAAACTCGAGTATAAAGTGGTAGGTTGAACGCTCGCCGATGAGATCAAGTCACCTCACCCCGCATCTCTTAGGGACCGCTGAAATGACGAACAACGCACCAGTTGACGTGACCGATCTGTTCGGTGTGAAGGATCTCGTCGTAGTGGTGACTGGTGGGGGAAGTGGTACGGTGCTTCTAGTCATGCCATGTCGTATCACCACTGACGAGAACCGCAGGTATTGGTCTCATGATCGCTCAAGCCTTGGAAGCAAACGGGGCCATCGTTTACATTCTTGGCCGGCGCAAGGAGACGCTCGACAACGCTGCGAGCACTTCTGTGAGTCTGGTCTTGTCTCATGTTGTATATCACAGGTCAAGACCTCTCTTTACTGATAGGACATCAAGAGGCACGGCAACATCAAGCCAATCCGGGCAGATGTTACCAACAAGAAGGATCTTGAGAGAGCCGTGGAGGAGCTTACAGCAGCCCACGGGTTTGTCAATGTAGTCATCGCCAACTCAGGCATCACCGGCCCCGGGCTCGAGGGATTGCCGGCGAATCCAAGCCTGTCACAGTTCAGAGAGAAACTCTGGAGCACCAGCTCAGACGAATTCACCAACACGTTTGCTGTGAACAACACGGGCGTTTTCAACACGGTGGCGGCCTTCCTCGAGCTCTTGGATGCTGGCAATAAGCGCGGCAATGTGCAGCAGAGAAGTCAAGTCATCGCAACAGCCAGCGTTGCGTCCTATAACCGACAGCCGTTGGCAGGATATGCGTATAGCAGCTCCAAGGCCGGGGTGGTGCATCTGATGAAGGCGTTTTCGACAGCGTTGGTCCCTTACGATATTCGCTCGAATATCATTGCGCCAGGATGTAAGTGGCGTGGGAGTCCGCGCACAAGTCACACGCTGATCTCAGAGCAGTCTACCCCAGTGAAATGACCGAGGGCTTGTTCGCAAAGCAGGGCGATGAAGCATGGCCCAAGAGTATGATTCCAGAGGAAAGACCTGGCGATATACAGGATATGGCGGGTGCGGTGCTTTTCCTGGTGAGCCGCGCTGGAGGCTACATCAACGGTAACGTCCTCCTTACGGATGGCGGCCGGGTCGCAGTGGTGCCATCATCGTACTGATGTTGGGGACAATGGAAACGCGGTGTAGGCGGAGACTTTGTGAGGCAGCAAGATATCTAGCTAGGGTGCCTTTCAAGTAGCACAGTCACAATCCAATGTCAGACTGACTGATGGAGAGGACCTTGACGGCCGAGAAAGGGGCGTACAGGTGGGCCCAGCTGTCAGGCGTATCATCACGTGATATGAGCATATCCATGAGGATGGCAACGACTCTATAATGTCGAGGTCAAGGTGATGCATAGGTACCTGACTAGGTACCTAGTGTGAGGAGAAATAATGGGATAGGCCTTGAGTTCATTTACCAGAATCAGGGAAAGCGGGCATTGAACCTGGAAGAAAGAAAGAATGGTAGAAGTCGGTACAAGGCGACGAGACAGTCTGGCGGAGCCGCAGTCGAGCGTCTCACACTGTATACTTGCCTTGGCGGGCCCCAGGTGGTAGCCGCGCCTGAGCTTCCGTCCCGGATTGGCCCTCACCTTCACACTCACCTTCACCTCTCCAGTACTACCTGCGGCTCGAGCTCGATGAATGCGCTGCTATAGATTTGTCGCAAATTGTTTCGACGCAGCTTGAGCCCCCTTCTCCCTGTCGAAATAATCACACATTTTATCAAAGGTTGCGCGTCCATGGTACCCCGGAATGGGACTCACGACAAGTACACCTTAACAATCAAGCTCCTCTGGTCAAAGGAGGCCGAGTTGCATAACCAGGTCAGTCACAAGTTGCCATTTCTCTCGGTGACGCATCCTCCCATACCCGAGAGCTCTCTGTTGCATCTGTTCCTTATAATACTCTTTCGTCCTTACATCCATGTCCTGTATACAATCGCTGCGCGACCAACGCCTCTCTTGCCCGAGCTTGCGAAGAGACAGGTGTATACACTTCACCGACATCACAGACTCACTAGCTGTTCAATCATTCGACCAAGATCACCAGCCTACTATCGGCCTTCCACTTTTCGAACATACGATGTGCTGACGTACCTGCAGCCCCTCAAGCATCGGAGCGCATCAGTGGCGTGGCCCCATATCTGATCGATCCTCCTGGGAATCGGAAGCTTCCCTTCTCGAAAGCTCCCGGTCCCCGGTGTCCCAGAGGTCGACAGATGCAGAAAGACGCCCCCATGGACGGGGAGGACTGGCAGATGCGCGATGCCGCAGGATCCAACGGTGTTGCAGGGCCCCAGCCTCCTCCAGACCAGGGCCCCTCAGTCAACGGCACTACTTCCTCCGACGAGGAGTACGACGAAGGCTATGATGAGGAGTACGAGGAGTCAGAGGACGCCACTATCGTGTCTCAGCTGCGCCGGCGTGGTCAGCTTCCAACAGGATGCTGTTACGATGATCGGATGAAGCTACACTGTAACGCCGACTTTACCTCTCATCCTCACCACCCGGAGGACCCACGTCGCATAGAGGAGATCATCAAGGCTTTTAAGAAAGCTGGTTTGCTCTATACAGGGCCCGAAGCCAATGTTGCCAAGATTGTCCAGGATACCCCGACAAAGTACATGTGGCGCATCGCGGCCCGCGAAGCAGCCAAGGAAGAGATTCTCCTCGCGCATACCCCAGATCACTTTGCCTGGGTAGAGAACCTATCGACCATGTCCTACACCGAACTTCGTGCCCTCAGTGTAGAGCTCGACAAGGGCCGTGCCTCTCTCTACGTCGGCAGTCTGTCCTTTCCGGCGGCACTGCTATCGTGTGGGGGCGCCATCGACACATGCAAGCAGGTTGTCGAGAGCAATGTCAAGAACGCCTTCGCTGTCATCCGGCCGCCAGGACACCATGCCGAGTACGACCAGTCTCTCGGGTTTTGTTTCTTCAACAACGTCCCAGTTGCTGTCAAGGTCTGCCAGCAGGAATACCCCGAAATCTGCCGCAAGGTCCTCGTGCTCGACTGGGACGTTCATCACGGCAACGGCATTCAAAACATCTTCTACCAAGATCCTAACGTTCTCTACATATCAATACACGTCTACGAGAACGGCCAGTTCTACCCTGGCCAGCCTGAAAACCCCATGGTACCGGATGGTGGCATGGAGCATTGCGGTACCGGTCCTGGTCTCGGCAAGAACATCAACATCGGCTGGCACGCGCAAGGCATGGGTGACGGCGAATACATGGCTGCCTTCCAGAAGATCATCATGCCCATCGCAAAGGAGTTCAACCCTGATCTCGTAGTCATCTCGGCAGGTTTCGATGCTGCTGACGGCGACGAGCTCGGTGGCTGCTTCGTAACCGCCCCCCATGCTACGCCCACATGACGCACATGCTCATGTCTCTGGCCCGACGGCAAGCTCGCCGTGTGTCTCGAAGGTGGCTACAACCTACGGGCGATATCAACATCCGCGGTCGCCGTCGCCCGGACGCTCATGGGCGAACCGCCCCCTAGAATGGAGATCCCCAAAATCAACCGGGATGCGGCTAGAGTCTTGGCCACGGTCCAAGCATACCAAGCGCCGTACTGGGAGTGCATGCGGCCCGGCATCGTCAATGTGGCTGATATCCAGGACCAGCATGCGACGCGCTTGCACGACCACATTAGGCTCGGACAGCGACAGGACCTCGCGACGCGTCACAGCATGATCCCGCTTTACATCCAGCGAGACGTACTTTTCAAGGCGTATGAGAACCAAGTGCTGGTGACGCCAAACTTGCAAGAAACAGAACGTCTTCTGGTTATTCTGCATGACCCGTATGTCATCATGCCCTACTGGTAAACTGCTTTACTGACCCTACAGGCCGCAACTGGTCGCCCAACCCGATTCTCATGACAACCATCTGGAGTCCCACAACGCGTGGATTGTAAGCCTAGTTGGAGGTCTACTGAAATGGCTGATGCTGACTCGGATCCTCACAGGTTGATCCGGTCGTTGAGTACATCGACTGGGCAGTCAGCCAGGGTTTCGGCGTCATGGACATAAACGTTCCAGCCTCGTTGCCTCAAGAAGAAGTGAGTCCTTGAGAGGGCAGCCACACACCATGCACTCCATGCTGACGCAGCTCAGGACACGGACCCTTTCATTCCTCGCTCGCCAGAGAAGATCATGCAAGCCCAATTGCAGGAGTTGGTCTGTTATCTGTGGGACAATTACATCCAGCTTTACGAGAACGCTACAGAGATCTTCTTGATGGGTGTAGGTAATGCCTACCTCGGAGTCAAGGTCCTCCTCATGGGCAGAGGTATGTTTGAGTGCGAGATCAGGATAAGCCGACAGTGCTAACGAGTGACAGACTGTAAGCCACGCATTACAGGTGTCGTCAACTTTGTCACGGGCACGCTCCGTCCCGTCAAGTCAGACGTGGATCCAGATCTGTCAGCCTGGTACAAGGAGCACTCACAGGTGTACATCGCGAGCGACCATTTATGCTGGAAGAGTGAGGACTTGACGCGAAAGGTGCAGAAGCGGCGATTTGGCTCGGTCAAGCGGAGCCCGACCAACGGCCTCAGTAAGATGATGCAGCTCCACGCCGAAGACGTCCATGCCTGGATCTTGCAAGCCATTGCCAGCAACAAACCTGAGACGACAGACGATGAGAAGATGTCATGAGGTAGAGGTAGAGAGTCGATATTGGAGACTGAAGAGAATATCGCTGCAAGTGGAATGTGGCCGGGCGATGGAGTTGGTTTGCGAGGTCATTTCTGCACTACGAAGGGGATGGGTAGTTTGTGCGTATACACCTAGTGGCTTCCGTCAAGCATTTCGTCATGGAATTGACTGGACTTTTTGAGAGGCACCCCTTGACTTTCTGCTGTTGCCATTGAACAGTATAAAGAAATGTGAACACAGACGTGACCATCAGTTGCGAACAGGTGTAAGACGGTACCGTACCACTGGCAGTTATACGGACCGCTGCCGTTTCCTTATCGGCGCGTCTGATAAGACCCCTGCTCCTTCCTTACAGGGAAAAGTTTCCCTGACGCGGCGATCCACTCTCAGGAACCTCAACGACTTGGTCCTCTCTACCTTGTCAGCCCGCCATACCTCGACGAAACCGCGCTCAAACTACAAACTCCGCCGCGAACACGTCTGCTCGACTACCGAACACCATTGCGGCATCAACTTTACGAAACCCACCGTGTGAAGAAGACCGACACACCACTTGTGCGAAGCACCATCGTGCTGACCAAACGATGGATCGCGATCGCAGGAACCGGTAAGCAGCCTCATGGCGCCTTGCACTCCGGCCGCATCTCCCCAAAAGGCCTGCCTGTTCCCATACTCATGTGTGCACTTCAGGTTCGAGGATGGAGAGGTCACTAGATATGGCGCCGGCGAATCATGGCGGCCCTTTCCCCGCGGCGATCATTCGCCCCGGAGAGCCCGCAGCCCGCCTCCCCCCCGAGACCGTGACCGCGACTGGGACCGCGACCGTGAGCGAGACAGGGATCGAGACCGCGACCGAGATCGAGACGTCAGGGACCGCGGCAGGGACAGAGAGCGACCGCGGAGCCCGCCCCTCATCTCGGACAGCTACGTGCCCGGCCGGTCCCCAGGGCGGCCTGGCCACTCGCCGCCGCCGAGGATGGGTCGTTCACCACCGAGACCTGGGAGAACACCACCGAGACCTGGGAGATCACCCCTCAGGACTGGAAGATCACCCTCGAGGCCTGTGAGATCACCCCTCAGACCTGGAAGATCACCTCCGAGGCTTGGGAGGTCACCGCTGAGGCCTGGTCGATCGCCACCAAGACCAGGAAGGTCACCGCCGCGTATCGGGAGATCGCCGCCCAGAATGGGGCGCTCACCGTTGCGCCGAAGGTCTAGAAGTGCAGAGCGCTTTCGTCCGTTGAGGGATCGGTCGCCTCGTGGGGGTGGTGATAGTTGGAGGCGGAGGGAGAGGAGTCGCAGCCTGCAACGGCGCCCGTCACCGCCGCCCAGACGTAGTCCATCTGGGAGGCGAACACCTTTGGGCAGGTCGCCCGTCATGAGGCATGATCGTATGGACAGGCCCAGGTCGCCGATGAGGCGTGACAACAGGGACAGACCGTTTGAGCGACGGGATGACAGGTATGAAACTCGTTCTGTCACTCACTAGCTGTGATCGCGCTAACAGCTGTGTCAGGAGACGATCCCGCTCCCCTTTCATTCGTGACAGAGGCTTTCCCGACAGATCGCCCATGAGAAGATCTCCTGGGCCTCGTGGCGGATTCCGGGCCCGTTCGCGAAGCCCAAGCCGCCGCGGAGGCGAGAGATATCAGTCAGGTCCATTCAACAGGCGCCCATCGCCGCCGCGGGATTCGGCTATGCCGTCCGCTCTGAACTCACGCTCAGCATCTGGGAAATCCTCTCCTCACCCACAACCCGCGCGGCCTCGCTCGCGTCCCCACTCCCGAGAACGGGAACGTACGCCTCAGCAGCCCAGCAACGCGACCTCCGTCGCGATTCGAGATGGTCCAAAACCCGCACCACAGGAACCTCCGCCTCCTGCTGCCTCGGCCGCCCGATCGCCGCCCCGGGGCAAGTCGCCGCCCCGTGGCAAGTCGCCTCCTCGCGGTAAGACGCCCCCACGCGGACCAGCCGCTCTGCGCGCGCCACCTACCGGTCCTGCAGCCAGCCGAAACTTCACCGCACCCGCAGCTTCGCCATCCTCCACTCCTGCCCCTCGGGCCCAGCCAGCCCCCAGTGGCCCTCCGCCGCGCGCCGAAGTCACGAGCCCGACCATCCCTCCCGCCGGCCCACGAGGCTACGTCGCGCAGCCCCGAGGCGGTAGCTTCAGCAACCGCGGCCGCGGGAGCTGGTCCAACGGACCCCCTCCCTCACGGCACAGCACCCCATCACTTCGCCTTCGCCCACGCTCGGCCAGGGTAACGG
>NW_003315035.1:784226-806352 GCF_000150825.1 Verticillium alfalfae VaMs.102
CGGTTCCTCTGGGGTGTAGCGCGCGTGTGAAGTGAGCGGAAGCCACAGCACAACGCGCGCCCGACCCTCGCGCAGAGCATGCTCGCCGGCATGCCGCCCATCATCCCTGGCGGCAAGATCGACCCGGCCATGCTGCCCACCAGCCTCGGCGTCACGCGCGAGCTCGAGCCGCACTACCGCAAGCTCAAGGCCGAGGAGGAGAAGCTGCGCCACGACCTCGACGCCAAGCAGGACAAGCTGAGGCAGGGCCTCGCCGTGTGGGACAGACTCGAGCTCGAGAGCAAGGCGTGGAAGACGAGGGTCGATTTCAACGAGCAGAGCATGATGGGTCTCACGGAGGGGCCAGCCTTTTAGGGGCTTTGCCTGGCTGTACCTCTCGTGCACTCGACCTCTGCCGTGCTGGACCCTCGCCTCCTCCGCCTCTGTTGGATGCCAGGCTGGCGGGGTTGTACGAAATTGATTCACTGGATGAAGCGCCAGAGTCGGACGGTTCTCGAGACGGAGATGATTCGCTTTGGTGTGGTTGGAAACCACAAGCCGAGGGACACTGTTTGTAGGACTAGATATGGACGGCTATCCACGCTGACGATACCCCAATGTTGGTTCGTTCTTTGTACAAATATCTCACGACTGTGTGCGTGGCCGTGTCAAAGTGTTGAGCTCTGGATCAACTTTCGTCAGGACAACCCTGGCATCGTTACGCGATGAGCATGAGCATCCAATGACTGGCGTCAGCTCGTACTTCTCACGTCACGAACCCTTCTTCTCTTCTTACACGTCGACATGCACCATTAGCATGCTTCATCCTGCCGTCGTTCACGGCAGGGTCAAGACACCACACTGCAACACATGAAAACAAACATCTCATGATGCCGAGGCTCAGGTTTCAAGCGCAAGGGCGGGTGCCACGGTTAGGTAGACTAGACGTGTTGGTCTAGACATAGACCGCGCACGATGCAAAACAGCAAAAGTGAAGGTCTCGTGCGAGATGCGTCAGGAATTGAGCCCAACGGGGGGCTCGAACCCCCAACCTTGAGATTAAGAGTCTCACGCTCTACCGATTGAGCTAGCCGGGCAGGCAGGTTGCTTGTTGTTACGACCCGACCCCGGAAGGGATCTCATGTTGCGTGTGTGCGTGGGGTTGGAGGGCGAACAGATTTTTTTTTTTTTTTGCCTAGCATCTTTCCGTCGCGGCGTATCCGGCGGGCTTGGGGGGCATCATGCCGGGGCTGGTTGGCGCGGCGGCGTCGTCTCTCGGCCCACTCGAACACGAGCCCACCCGCATCCGCGTGAGAAGAGTTCAACTGCGGTGAAAGTCATAACGGTACAGATACATGAGGACGTGGGACAAGAGGACCGCATTGTATAGATAGAATAAGAATTCATGTCGCGTTGCTTTTATGTGAGCAAACAGTCGCTTCTCAAAGCGTAGAACTTCTCCCTGCGACACTCGCAGTGCAAAAGTGCCTCCTCCTCCTGCTTCCTCCCCTCTCCGTATATACACCAAATCAGACGTCAAGTAACATTGAAAGTGTCCTGAAAACCACCTCCCAGCCACCTTGACGAGACCCTCAGATTGTAAAGAAAATAGTCGTGCGCCATGCGCTGTGTTATGTTCGTTTGAAAGGGAAAATTTGTAGACATTGGATGTGGTTGGTGGAGCCGCAATGGCGATATTAGTGAAAAATAAATTGAAAGTATTGCAAGCGTGTGACGCATGACCCGTGAGACCTCGAACGCCTTGTGTTCGATCGGCAAGACCGAAATGCCCGATGGGGGTGTGGAGGGGTATCTTCAGAAACAAATAGAAACCCAACAGGCGCGGTGTTGAGCGATCTCTTCTTTTCTAAAGGGTGAAACTAAAAGTTCTGCGAGATACCCGCACTCTGCTGCGGGTAGTGCGAGGGGCTTTCGATACGCGTGTTGCGTCGCGCCGGGTTGTCCTGAATGATGGGCTGTCCCGGCAGCTCGGAAGGGCGCCCGTCGCCGTTGTAAGCGTCCTGGCCGTAAGGGTTGCTCGATCCGTACTGGTCGTAGTAACCGTTGCCGCCGGCACCGCTGTACGCCATGCCGATACCTTCGGCCGCGCTCGAGCCGTCAGAACGGCCGGCAGCACTGTAAGAGGAAGAGGCATTAGACGGGCCGCGCTGAACACCGTTGGCGCGGTTCAAAGCAGCGGAAGGACCCATGGCGCCGAGAATCTCGCCATCACCACCGTACTGGTTCTCGTTGAGCAGGTGCTCGCCTGAACGTGTGTCAGAAATGTTGCCGTGGGTTTGCGAAGTGATATCCGAGTAAGCCTGACCTGTGTTGCCGCCAGACATGGTGGTCGACGCCTTGCGTCCGGTGGAGCCAGCGAGAGTAGTGGTGCCCCAGCCGCGGTAACCGGCTGATGAGGCATCCTCGCGCATCTCATACGAACCGTCGCCTCCGGCGCCACCCACAGCGGGGATCGTCGGATCAGCGTTCGGGTTATAGGCGTAATCCTCAACCTCCTTGCGTCGCTCCTCCTCAGCATCCTTCTTGGCCTTTCGCTTGCGCCAGAAGTAAAGACCAGCGAGAATGATGAGGGCGACAGCTACAATGGGCACGACAACGGCGACGGCGATCTTACCGCCGCTGCTAAGGCCACCACCACCGCCACCTCCAGGGCTGATGGGACCGGTGGTTCCTGTACTCGTCGCAGCAGTGCTCTCGCTGGTCGTCGACGCACGTGGGGCTGTCGTGGTAATAGTGCGAATGACAGTGCTGGTCTGGCCGCCAGGGTTGGTCACGACAGAAGACTCAACAGTGGTAATCTGCGTCGACGCGGGAGCCTGTTCAGAAGTGGTAGGCTGCGTCGTCGTCTCGGGAGCGGGGGGCGTCGAGCTTGTGCTAGGCTCGGGCGCCGGAGCAGGGGCGGAAGTCGACGTAGATGGCGCAGGGAGTGGAGGCTGTGATGTTGTCGATGTGGTTGCTGGGGCCGGAGGCGTCGAGGGGGAGGGCACTACAGCAGTAGGGCTGCTGGGCGCGGGAGCTGGAGATTCGCCGGCCGTGGTCGAAGGGGAAGTGGCGGGGTCGGCCGGGGTGGTGGTTGCGGCACCAGTGGGCGTGCTAACAATGGGCGAAGCCGCAGGAGAATCCGACGGCAGAACCGGGGATTGAGTGTTGTTGTCAGACATGATGGAGGCTCGTCGCGGTTTCGATGAACGATTCTTCTGCCGACGTTGGTCATGTTAGCCAATGTGTAACGTGGCGAGGTAGAGGCCAGTGGCGTGACCCAGATCAGACTTTTGTCTTTGGGATGACGATGCAGAGCAAACAAGGCCTCGATGTGGTTCAAGAACTGCAATGGCACGCTGCAGAGCAAGTTGGTCCGTCCCAAAAGGTCGAGACGCGGAGACAAGTATGGGCAAACAAGCATGAGGTGTGGCGTCGGAATAAATGAGGCAAGACAACGTACCGTGGATTTTCCCAATCACACTCAAAGCGGCCTTTTTACTTTCAATTCGATTAACGGTAGGTTACGATCCAAGACGCCGTGGCCAAGAATAGGTCGGTATCGTCAGAGGGCGGCAGGTCGGGGTAGTGTCTGAAGATGGGACCTCTCTCGACAGACGAAGGGCCGGTAGCAATTGTTGTGCAAAGTGCTAATGTCGCGCGACTACGTCTCGCACGTTCACTGGTCGACGAATGGCTGGCTCGGGTGTGCGTTGCTCGTCGGGCGCTGCGATCGGATTTGTAGATCGTGGATCAGAGTCGATGGGCACAGTGACGAGAGTAAAGGAAAAGAGAGAAAAAGTGAAGCACCAAAACGCGGCGAGGTGAGATGAGATGATTCGGGTTGGCTGTGACGGGGCACGGAATAGGAAGGCAGGAGAGGGAATTAAGGGACCCAGACTGGCAGTGGCAGGGGCAGTGGCAGTGACAGTGGTAGCGACGGCAGCGGCAGCAAGAAGCAGGAAGCAGAACCCCAAGCCAAGACACGAGACGCAGGACACAAGACACAAAGACGAAGGCGGCCGGGACGGACAGGGCAGGAGAGACCAGGCCATGCACCCACCCACCAGTGACGGAAAGCGGGCACCGTGTGGCGCTCCAAGTGCTCCAAGTGGAGGTGGCTCGGGCTCGGCTCCTCGGGCATTTACTGGACAAGGCCTCGCCGGGGTCCCAGTGTACACGGTAGCAGGGCAGCAGCAGGGCAGCAACAGGGCAGCTCGAGGGCAGCGCCAGGGCAGAGTCAGCCCCGACCCCCCCCCGAAGCAGCTCCAGGGCCTACCCCTTCCAGGTGGCACTGCCAACCTATTTCGTGCACAGCCCGTTTCCGGCCCAGGCACGAGAAACAACAGGAGGCCCACACTGTGTACATGGTATATGCCGTCGGAAACCTAAGGTGCTCAAAGGTTGGATTCGAAGCCTTTCACGCAAGAGGATCATCGTCACCACACGAGGGCCAATTCTCCATTCGCCTATGCTAGACTTGGCCTCGAATTCATGCCGAACTCTCCCTTCAAACCCACTGCGGACCGAGGACCACTCGCCGCCTGCAGAAACCCTTCACCGGCAGCCTGCGTCCGTGAGTGACCTGATATGCCTCATGGACGAGCCCGCTCCGGTGCAGCGAGGCGACATTGGGGGAAATTGCGTGCACCCATTCTGCCCTGTACCTGTCTTTGAGCGCACGGGCAATGACGACGAGGATGACCACTTCTCCGTCCCCGTTGGGCAGGCAGTCGAAAGACACTGAAAGAGAGAGAGAGAGAAAAATAAAAAAGACCCCTGCGCTATATCTATTCCCCCGAAACCCCCAGATGACAGAGGGCCGGGGTCGATATCCGCACGACTTCGGCCCTGCTCCTTTTCTCGCTGACCAACACGTCCTGTTATCCGCCTATGGCCGAGGCAGGAGCGTCGTCACGAGAACCGTCCCTGCTGTCTGTCCCGCCTGTCCAGAGGCTGAACTGACACATGGCATAGAATCGTAACTTGGCAGTCTCGATCCCAGCCGCGTCTCAATTAGGCCGAAGTGCTGGATTTGTCGAAGGAACACGCGCTACATTCCATTGGTGCATGCATCGAACGGCTATTTTTCTCTGTTGGCTGACCTCGTGTTGGTCGGCACCCGCATCTGCTGCACATGCACCTGGGCATGGGGCGTCGCTGAGTGCAGCTGTCCAGATTGAGATTAGTCGCCTCGATGTTCTTCACGCGTTCACAACTCAGACACATCGCCTTGGCAAGCCAATCCTGCACTGGGATCTTTTGCTTCAACGTACGTAGCATCAGGGTCGCTCAATAGCTCCAGCTTATTGCGCAAGCTATCAGGTTGTGCAATCGCTCTCCCGTCGCTGCGGAAACTATGGCGGCAGTTCGTAACCCAGATAGCGGTCTGTAGCCTGTCGATAACCGCTGTCAGTGCAGCGAGTCATACCTTTACCCTCTACGCCCGACCTACGCCGCACCGCGACCTAGCACCAGCGCCCCAACGCCGGAAATCCGACCACCTACAGCATACCTAGGTAATCAATCATGCCTCGCTGCCCAGGCCCGCAAACCAAGCAGCTCTGAAAACCCGTTGAATGCCTACAGACGAAATTTGCAGAGACCAACCGCTCTCCGAAACCCCTCCTATCAACCTCCCGCAGCATGCTCTTCTTCAGGCGGCAAGCTCGCAACTTCCCCCGCCCTCCCGCGTCCGATCCCCCTCGATCCGCACACGCCGCCGATCCCTCCAGCGCAGCGCCGCGTAGTCTCCTCTTGGCATCCGCTATCCGCCAAGACCTGTAACGGCAGTGGCAAACCAAGAAGATATTTTGCTCGTATTCCCAAAGGGCGCTCACTAAACCCTCACCGGCGAGCCTCGGGTCAAAGCCAGCCTCATCTGTAGCCTCTCTGGCTAGCTGGTCAGTAGCATTCGGGCCTGTAAGCAAAGGTCCCGAACATGAGGTCATCCCGAGAAGCACCACACGCATGACGATCCGCGATCCCGCATTGGAGCCCACATCCCACCAGATGACGTGCCTTCATCCGATCATGGAGAACGATTCGAAGGGAAAGGACGTACTTGAAACGGCCACAAACCGGTCTGTAGTACCACAGCAGGCTTGTCCTCATATCGGGCAGCCCAGAGCCTTTCTGATCAAGTGATCATTCCTAATCTTAATCTCAAGTTTTGGTCTTCACGAATACTGATTCGAAAGTGACGTGACATTCCTCAACGTTCGACTACAACAACTCCTGGACCAGCCGCAACAAACCTCAGCACTGGCCTGGGAAGAGAGAGGGGGGAGGCGGGCAGTGCCGGCAGTGCCCTTCCCAAGCGGTAACGCCGCCCGCCCGAACGTGTTGAGATACGAAAATAGCAGCCTCCCGCCCCTAAGAAAAGAGCCGGTCGCACTGGTTGGTTGGCCGCCGTCCTCTCGCAACGGGCATCAAAAGCCACCATCGATCTTAGCCTTCCACACAGCCAAAGCAAGCCTCGCTTGCGACTTCAGCTTCTCAACGTGGCTATTGTGTGGTGCCCACCACGCAGATCAGCCGCCAGTCACGCGTCCCGGATCTGCAAGGTACACAATCAAGACTCTTAGTGAAGCGCGTTACTGGGACAAGCAGCCATTCGAGCATTCCTCCTAAGCCTCATCAACACGCGATCTCACCAACATCACATGCCAAGCAAATCCAAGTTGCAAATGCAAGAAATTGTCAGTCACGCAAGCGCGTGTCTTGATTGTATTCGCCGTCTGTCTTTGTCTGATTTCGACAATTTAGGCCCCAGTCTATATGCAGAAAAGCCCGTGAGAGACCAAAAGCATCATCATCTCTGATCCGAATACTCCAATCACGGTAGGTGTGTGTATGTGATGTTTGTCTGTAGTGTGACCCAACCCGTAAGAAAATAAAAAGACATTACCAGGTATGTCGCTTGTGGTGAAAAAAGAGTGCGCCGCTGGACGACGAAGCGTCTTCCCATGCCGATGCAACAAAACACGCCCTCTCCTCGCAGAGTCAGAGTCATGTACGTAATTGAGAACAATGTGCCGATGCCGCTCGCTTCATGAACCGGCGCTGCCGGAGTATCAACCCATTGTGGAAGGCGGGGTGGGTAGGTCAGTCGCCTAGGTGCGCATGCCCCAAGAGGGTTTCAGCGTCGTCTCGAGACTGGCCTGCGTGAAGACTGTATCGCCTGGGAGACGACTGACGCGACCGGCGCCACTGCGGATGGCGTGGGCTTGAACGGCCGAGATGCCGCTGCGGTTGCTACGTATGCTGCCGGCGTCGCTCATGTTGTCCTCGTTTTGGAACTTGCGGGGAGGAGCGAAGTCAAGTGCTGTGAAGGTGCTCGACTTTCGGAGCAAGTGCGGGCTTGGAATCGCAGGCATCTCCTCAAAGCTGCTGACAAGAGGCGAGGCGATAGGCACCTTGGGCGCGAACGGCCGCCTTTCACCCGCCGGGCTTTGGGAGCGACCACGCTGGCGGTCTTCGTAGCTCTCTGGAGGCGCAAAGTCGATAGCACCCAACAAGGCCATGTTGTCGTCCCTCAGCTTCGAAGGGTTAGGTAGCATGGTCAGGGCCGTAGGAGGTGGGCCCTTGGGCTTGGGTTGCCGCTGGAACTTGTTGGATACGGATGAACCGGGTCGTGGTTGGCCATAGGCACTTGAGAGAGAGGACCCCGGGCGTGTAGGTGTTCCCCATCTGCCATTCGACATCGCTGTGCCGGCACGGGGCGGGCCTTGTTGCCTGCCGCGAGGCATGTTCATACCTCCAATAGACCCATGCATACCTCGAGGAGGAGGTCCTCGCAGGCGCGATCCGCTGGGTGGCGGCGTCATCGCGCGCCTTGTCACCGGTTGGGCATATGGCATGACAAAAGAATTGGAAGCCGGGTCGTAAAAGGCGTCGTTGCCACCGCCGTACCCAGCATCGTAATCCTCGTAGTACTGGGCACCACCTTGCTGGTGGTTAGGAGGAGGCATGTTGTGCTCGCCAGGGGGCTTGGAATCATCGAAATACTCCTTGTAAAAGGATCGGATTCTGTTCGCTCTCTCCTCCGGGTCCTCAGACTCCATAACCTCATTAGGTGGCAGAGGCCGCAACCCTACAGAAAGCCTCTTGTTGTCTTGCTGGGGAACACCAAGCCCGAGAGCCCGGGATTCGCGGAAGTTACCCTCCATGGAGCGCCTCTGCGTAGATCGACCGCGCTCCTCATACTGCTCATAGTCCGCATAATTCTGGGACTGCTGGCCGTGCGGGCCGTCGCGATCGTCGAAATCCATGGGACCGTCGGGCATGACGGCGGGAAGAACACCAGCTTGGTCTGTCTCGCGGGCGGCAGGGCTGGAAGGTAGACCGTTGAAAGTTTGAGGTGGGGCCTCGAAATTCATTTCGTGGAGACCCAGACCAACACCAATTTCCGGGAGCACGGGGGACTGGAGGGTCGGCGCCGCATTGTGGACTTGGTGAGCCGCGGGGTCAGGGAATTGCGCGGCTGGCTCGTTCCAGGACGACTGCGAAGCACCAGAGCTGACGCGTCGGGCGTCTCGTTGCGCTACCGGGGCCGGTTGGGTGACATCAGGGACATGAGGAAGGTTACGGTTGCTGTCGTCGAAGTCTTCAGCGTAGGAAACGGTTCCAATCTCGGGGATAATGGCATGAGGGAGGGAGCCACCAGTCGGTGAGATAGGAGATGTTTCAAGCTGCGGCGTTCTGGCTCCGGTGGGGGTTGCGAAAGGATCGGCAGTCAAGGGAGGAGGCTTCGGGAGCGAGTTTTGACGAGGCGGATGAGTACGGCTGTGAAGACTCGAGCCGCGCTCAGTTGATCCAGTGTACACTGATGAGCCGGCGCGTCCTTCCTTCTCAGGACGGAACGAGCGAATGGAACCGACTTCGCTGCCGTACTGGTTGACTGGTCGGTAGGGGTCGTCATCGTCGTGAAGGTTACGGGCGAGGGAGTGAAGGGACTGTTTGGAGCCCTGAAGCGCTGGTGGCAGAAGGTACGGGCTGGAGAGGTTCATGTCCATCGAGACCTGCGCGCGATGCTTGGGATCGAGGTTCAACATCTTCTCACGGAACACACTTTTCCGCTTACCGCCCCTGCCCATCTTGTCGTCGTTGATGCCAAAATCAAGACTCATCGTGGGGTCGCTGGCTTCTTCCATCCTCTGCTTCTTGATGCCTCGTCGGTGCAAGTAGTAGAGGATCGACATGATGGCAACAATGGGAATCCTACAGGATTGATTAGTTGTTTGCCATGGTGAGAGAACACGTTAGACATACACAACACTGAGAGCAATAATGAGCGTCTGAGGCTTGACAGCTGGCGCTTCACAGTCGGGGTGATCGGGATCACACTCCTTTCGGGCTGCAATGACTGGACCTGGAGACCTAAGTAGGGCAGCGTCTTCATGCGTAGGTTCCGCAGTTCGGACGTGTATCCGAGAACCCATCCGATAGCCATTTCCATTGAAGGCTGTGGCAGCCATGTTGATCGTCGTGATTCAAGGTTGGCGCAAACCTTTCACGTGTACCGTCCTAATTAGGTGCCAAGCAATCCGTCGTGAATATGTAAAAATGCCGGAGGAAATCGCAGACTGCATGTGTTTGTGTAAGGATCTTGTGAGATGTTTCGGGGTGTGCCGAGTCAAAATTGGGGATCTAATCGGAGTTCAAGTCGTGACTAGTTCTTCGAAAAAAAGCAGAACGATGCTGTGTGTGCCAGAGCGGGCGGGTAAAGAGTGTCGTCCGTAGGCTTGGGATGAACAAGTCTAATGGGGGTAAAATGAGTGTGGAGAGTTTGTCTTTCGAGGTTGGGACAAACAATAAAAGAGTGACGAGCCCGCTGGCAGGCAGATCCCGCAAAAGAGACAGACAGTCGGCAGTTGAAGGCTTGAGAGGAACTGACGATGAGGAGAGAGAAAGGAGAAAGAGGATTCGTGACCTCGAGGGACGGCCAGAATGGAGGTCGTCGGGAGAAGACCCACCAATTTGCCAACCCACCCATCTCACCCTCTCGTTCTCTTCCTTCCCCCAGGTCAGGTACGGGGCGGCGGCGGCGGAAGGAGAGCGAGGAAAACGACTGGGCAGGGGAGGCACGGCCAGACCCAGGGTAGCAGCCACTTGCCTGCCAACGAGGGCCAGCAAAACGGGGCCAAGAGCGCCAGGGAACGGAGCAACGTGTGGAATCGGCGAATGAGGCCTAATTTCGCCAAATGAATTAGGCGGGGCTCGCTGGGGTCCTTCGTCTGTTGTGCTTGTTTGCTTGCCGCCCCTTCACAAAACAGGCGTGCACAGCACTGAGAACCACCACTGACATGTCGAACCGACGCGCTAGCCCAGGCACCGTGCAGGGAGTCCTAGGATCTACAGGGGGTTAGTGCAAGCATTTGACGCAGGAACGCGCCCCGGCGTTGCGGGAAGGGGCGCACCTTCCCCTCGCCCTTGCCTGATTGAGAGGCCCCGATACGCGCCGTGCGAGCGAGCGTCGTTTCTCATCCCTTTCCTTGCCATCCTGCATTGCCTGCCCACCCAAGACCTACCGTCTCAACTTTGGCACTGTCTCCGTCTGAACGACGCCTTCCAGATAAGCAACGCCAGGGAACGTGGGAACAGCCCTGCACCCTTCATCCTAGGGAATCCTAAATCCAGGCTCCATTGCCAACAGGTCCGTCCCACTGGTGCAATCCACATGAAGAGCCCAGGCCTGGCCAACCCCTGAGCCCATGGCGACTTCTTCTACCACGATGTACTGCCGAAATGATGCGATCAGGAATCTGGGTTCAGGGGCGAGACCGAGCCGTCTTCGAATCGTGCGATGTCCTGTACAGGACGTTTTCTCTCTATTGTTGTGAAGCACCACAACAATAGGATAGCGGTGTACACGTACTGTACAATCGGGGCTTCTCCTTCTGCCGCCCCGTTTTGGTCTCGGACAGACACCATCTTGCTTGCTGCGTTGAGAGACACTCAGTGTCTTGTGCGACCGACCATCTCTCCCAGCCTATGTTCCCCCTTGTCAACTCAGACGGGATGGGTCTGTGTCTCTTGGTCTGGTCTCGTCTTGCTCATCATGTTCAGGATCTTTTCCGCTGCACTGCGCCAAGACTACTGCAAGGTTGCGAACGATGATTTTGCTGCAGAGAAGGAAAAGGCCTCGTTCCAAGGAAACGTCAACCCCAAATATGTATGTCATGTCTTCTCAGGGGCGGAATGCTAGATGTGGTGGCGTTGTACTCTCAAGTCAGGGAAATTGTGATGTCAGCAGCGGTCGCCTATTGGCCCGTGACTTGTGTCTAGATTGCGGCATCACCACCAATCATGCATCCCATCAGCATTCATGATTGTTTTTGTGCAAACTCGATGCCGCCTCCAACCCCATCACTCACAAAATGCTTGGAGTGCTTGTGACGTAGGACAGCATGCCCGCTTTCCTGTCTCGGAGGTCGCCACCCGCTCTGAACATGCCAGAGTCCATCAGGTCCTGCCAAGCTAGCATCGGAAGCCTCAGCATTACACCCTGTCTGCTGGTTTGGAAATCTTGTAGAAGTCGGGTGCGTACTCCAAGAGCCAGTTCCTTTCAATCTTGGTTATGTCACGGATGTAGACCTTGCTGCTAGTCTCTATAATCTCGTGATAGATGACCCAGTCCGCCTTGCGACTGAAAAGGAGTGATGTTGGATGCGCGTGCAGCGTCATGTCGCCGGCCACTTTTTGGAACGTTCCATCGGGACGCATCCTCGCCGCGTGGGCAAAATACCCACTCGTGAGACATCTTCGAATCTGCTCAGCTTTTTTCAACATGTCCTGCTGCGTCAGTTTCGTCCCAAGCGATTCGTCGACCGGTATGCCGAACCGCTCGATGTATCGCTTGAGCTGGGCCCGAACACTGACTGCCTTGGTCATCGTCTTGAAGTTGAGGTTGTGATCATGACAGAAGCGCGCCTCTTTCTTGCCTTTGGTGATAAAGGCGAGATAAACGTTGAGCAGCGTCAGGTGATCACCCTCTTCGACGGCAAATTTGCGTCTTGAACTTTCCATCCTTTTTCTCTCGCCGTCGTGGTAAAACCACACATTGCCAGCGACGCTGGTCATGGCAGCAATCGTGAGAATCTCACTTAAACAGCCGAAAGACTGTGCACTCAGCAACGTCTTGCCCATCATCGGCTCTACGGCAATCTCGGCCATTCTGTATCCCAACGGGCGGGTCAATTTGGCGTACTCGTCAAGTGCGCCGAGCGAATAGAGTAGCTCAAGGGCCTTTGCCATCAGTTTGGCTGGAGGCGCGCTGAGAAAGGGGAACCGCAGAATATTGTCGATGCCGAGGGCTTTCAGCTGCAGGATAAATGGCGCAAGGTTAGTCCTTTGGATTTCAGGAACATTTGCGTCAGCCAAGCTCTCCCATGTCTCCTCAGTGTAGAGCCTGAAGCATTTGCCAGCTCTCGTACGACCTGCTCGTCCTGCTCTCTGCATGGCTGATGCTTTGGATAGCGGAGTTGTAGTAAGCGAGTCGATGCCGAGGTCGGGGTCGTACGTCCTGAGCTTTACGAAACCACAGTCTACAACGTAGACGATGCCGTCAATCGTCACTGAAGCCTCCGCAATGTTCGTGGAGAAAACCACTTTTCTTTTGTTCTCCGGCGGTTTGTCGAAGATGAACATCTGCTGCTCGGTCGACAGCCCTGCATATAATGGTAGTGGTTCAAGAGTTCGTTCTTGAGGACCCATCTCAAGCAGTCGATCTGCGACAGCTTGGACGGCCCTATCAATTTCTTCACGGCCAGTCAGAAAGACCAGGATATCGCCATCGGCCTCCTTCGTATGAATGTCCAGAACAGTAGTTATGGCCCTCTCGAAGTAGTCTTCGGTTGGCTCTTCGAGATATAGGATATCGATCGGAAAGGCCCGGCCCTCGATGTTGACGACTGTTGCTGGTGATTCTGGAATTTGTGGTTCGGGCGCTCCAGAGTCCGGCGCAGGTGTAAAGTATTTGAGGAAGGCGTCTGCTTGTAGTGTCGCGCTGCTGATAATTAAGCGGAGTTCAGGACGCTTCCTCATGATCTTTTTCAACAGGCCTAACAAGATATCTGTGCTGATGGACCTTTCGTGCGCCTCGTCTACCATGATGACCGAGTACCGCGAGAGAAGAGGATCGACAAGAGCCTCTCTGATCAGGAGGCCGTCGGTCAAAAATTTGATTCGTGTGGATGACGACGTGACATCTTCAAACCGAATTGAGTAGCCGACTTCCTTTCCAACCTCGCAGCCGACTTCCTCAGCGACTCGCAGGGCGACCGTCGTTGCTGCGACTCGACGTGGCTGTGAAAATGTTAGACCTCGTCAACAAAAGGGTATCTCATGAATAGACGGACCTGTGTTACGCCGATGACCTTGCCGCCGTCCGCCCATCCCGACGCTTCCAAAAATTGGGGGATTTGGGTGGTCTTGCCTGAGCCCGTCTGGCCGACAATGATGGTAACAGGTTTGGTTTCGATGAGATAAAGCAAGCCTTCACGGTGCTTGGCAATTGGAAGAAGGGCAGCAGGTTTGTGAAGTGCGGGTATGAAAGCCGAGTTTACGTCGAAGTCTGCCATGGTTACCGGTGGTGCGCCTTTAACGATTGTCGGCAAAGAAAGATCCACTGATCAACAGGTCGAGATGCCTCAGAGGCCAGTCTCACAGTTCTGGATTTTGGACATCCGAAGGCATATTACCAACGTTGCTGCTATTCTCACCAGCCTTGACTGCAAGACAGACTGGCTTGCGAGGTGTGAGAGGAACCAACTGGTAGCAGTAGGTGACAGCTGTGATCTTGTTATTCGCCCGGTGATGTGGCCGATGTGACAGACACAGGCAAACGGTCCGATGTGGCGCAGCACCAAGTGGAAGCCTGGTGCTCGGTGCGGCGTCATCTGCGTCGTGGCCCACTTCTGTCGGCGTCCGACATGGACCCCTCCATGATCAACAGCAATCTCGAAGCATCCAGGTTTCCCAACAGCCCATTACAAGCATTTCCAGGAAGAAACATAACCTTACGAGGCACCTGAGATACAACTTGAACTTTCGCTACGCAGCAAGCAGTCGCCATGTCTGCGCCAGCCGAGACGGTGAGGTCCCAGTCTATATTCATTCAACCTCTGTGGCACTAACGATAGTCTGGTCGTACTAGGACAAGAACACTTCCCCTGGTGCTCCTGAATCACCCACTACAGCTCGTCCCCTCGAAATGGACGACGATGATGTTCAAGACTCGGGTATTGTTGGAGATGATGCCTCCAAGACCACACCCGCAGCGGCCAGCACCACAGCCGCAACAAGCGACGAGACGCCTCCGACGAAACCCCCTCGCCCTCTGACTGAGGCGCAGAAGAACGAAGCCATCCTAAAGGAGGCATTCCCTGGAATCGACGCGACTGTCATCAGGGCTGTTCTCACTGCCAGCCGCGGGCAGATTGATCCAGCTTTCAACGCCTTGCTCGGTATGTTACTGGTCCAATAGAAAGACATCCACAGAAGACATGGTCTGACAGCAGTTTCACAGAGATGACGGATCCCGATGCGGCTCAGAGGGAGCCCAGTGAGGAGGCTCCGCCTCCTCAGCCCCCGCGCCCGTCTGGCCCAGCCCACACTATGTCGCAACTCGAGTCGGACGAGCTATATGCCCGCCAACTCGCAGAGCAATACAACGCTGGGGCATATGAACAACGAACCTCGAGCCGCGGCCAGCCCAGACAGCGCCAGCAGACGGGACTCAAGCCAAACGAGCTTCATGATAAGGAGCACAACTTTTTCGAGGATGACCTGCCGGTCATCCAGGAAAGACTGAAGCAGGGCTTCGTGGAGACTCAAGGCAAGGTTAACTCCTGGATCACCACACTGAAGAAAAGGATCGACGAGGAGTTTGCCGAGAGCGACGAGCCTACACGACCCCAGCGACCTGGCCATGAGCAGTTTCCCGGGCCACGACCTGGGCAAGCCAGCCGCAGGAGTGGAGATTACGAGCGCTACGATGCAGACCCTCAAGTGCTGAGCGACGACTTTGCGGGTATGAAGTTCTCCGCCGATGGCAGTGAGTATTGCCAGCCACAATGTAACTCATGAGTTTCTTGTTGACATCCAATTCAGCGCCCGTCCGCGGCAACAGGCAGCAGGTATCGAGTCCAGATCTGTTCCGACCGCCGCCACCCTCCAAGTCTCCCAGGTCGTCGGACGGCAGGAAGGTCGCCTTCAGGGATGGAGGCGATGACGATGTGTATGGCGTCTCCCCCAAGCTGTCTGCAGAAGACAACAATAAGCCAAAGGCCAGCAAGTGGCAGCCTCTGTCGACGGTTGACCCCAGCCCCATCACGGACAACGACCCATTCAGTCTAGGTGACAGTGAGGACGAGCGCGACGCCAAGGACAAGTCAGGCTCGAAGGACATCAAGCTTGACGATAATGAGCGGCTGAAGCTCGCCGCTGCCGAGGCCATGTCCGACAGTCTTGTTGACTCGAACAAGAAGGATGAGACGTCCACGGCTGCAGCAGGCGTGGATGCTGCAAAGAAGGTCTAGCCTTGACGTGTTGTCGGCTTATGGTCGGATGTTGTTTCTCGGATGGTGTTTCTCTCATGTCGTGCAACGTCACAGACAACAGGCATTTGCGCAGGCGGGCGTTCGGGAGGTCACCTATCTTCAGGTCATGTTCAAGAGTGATTCTCAATACCAGATTGACCAGATCTACAACATCGCCTCGAATTTTCTTCCTCTTTTACCTCGATGCCCGCTCTTGACTGAATGAGATGACTCGCAGCGGGATTCACATCAAGGCTATCCACTGTGGTGGTTGCCAAAGGATTTGCTTACCAGATGGGAACAACGGGTCCGAAAAAGGCTCAATGAACGGATCAGAATAGGGCGATCTGCCGGGCTACTTGTAAGTCTACTGGACTTCAGGCTGGGCTTGAGCACAGCAAGTCAAAGCATACGTCACTAGAATCGTCGACCTGTTCCGGCCGCATGAATTGACTGATGTGATTACATCATGCTCAGCCAACCAATACCCCTCATATCCCGACTCGCAGTAGACGCGAGCCCAGCATCGGCCTCGACACTGCAAACTGCTTTCTGCTTCAGTCAAGTGGGCACGTGGCCATGTTTCTGGCATTCGAGAGCTGGTTGCTGCAGGTTGAGTAGCGCAAGACCGTTTAGGAGGAGGGGTCCAGTGGGTGGTTAACGAGGGATATCTCAGCCTCGTACTTGGCGTGAGAATGGGGGGAAAAACGTGGTCCGATTGCAAGGTTTGATTGGACAGAAGTTAAGTCTTGGCTAGATCGGTGGTAGGTGCACCAGGCGAGCTCATGTTGGTGACAGCTACCCAGGGAGCTTGGAGGGTCCCGATGGTACATTGTCGGTGGCTAAAAAGAGGTAGCACGCGACGGAGATCGTGTCCAGGAGGCTTAACTACGTACCTTATCTACCACAAGGTACCTGTCCAGGACACAGTCTCTGGGTTGCTTAAGAGAACGACAGCTGGCTCGGACCCTGGGCGTGACGCCCGAGACTGGTGACAGGCAACAGTAACCTTAAATCTTTTTTCAGCCTCACGTGTCTCGATCGGCAGAGATGCGTTTGAGCGCCGAGCCGACGTCAGACAGGCTGCTTGACTCGAGGCCATGGTGTCCCTGAAAGGTGCTGGCAGGTACCAGTCTATATGGAGGCCTCGCTGAAGAAAGACGTACTCCAAAGTCACTCGTCGAGGTTGGTGCCGTGGTGGGGCAGCTATGCAGTAAGTATATATAAGTACCTCCGGGCAGCAGGGCAGGCACCTGAGTACCCCGCATCACCAGCGCTAGCAGGGTTTCTCACTGTGGCCCTCTGCAGCTTGCGGCAAGTTCTGTATCGATTTCTACCCCTCGGCCTCGGAGGGCCCTCCCATCGCGACCACCACCAGACCAATCCTTGCTCTATTGTCTCGGCCAGCTTCGTCTTTCCAGCCAGAGTCTGCCCGTCAGGACCCCATCCAGTCCATCATTCCACCCGCCCGTCTGAAGAGGAAATAGACAGGGACGCGGCCGCCCCGCAGTAGTCTGGCTACAACACGGCACCACGGCACTACGGCATCTCAACGACATCCTGGGACATGCTTCTCTCACTCCGCCATATCTGAGATGCCCTGCTAGCTTCTCTCCTCGTTACTTGGCTGAAGACATGACCGTCGTGACCTGCCCTGTTACGTCCTCGCCGGAGCATCACGATTTACCCTTCATCTAATCTACGACATCACGCGTACCACCTGCCATCCTTCAGCTTCAATCACGAATCTCGAACCTGTTTATTTCTTCGAATCTTCAAACGCGCCCTTCGGCAACAGGTAGGTTCATGCCCACCATTCCGTCTCAGTCACGTCTGGTTGCGTACAACAAGAACCGTCGTCCACAACTGCTGTCCTCTTTCTCCGCTCCATATCCATTGGGCTTCGACATCGGCGGTTACTACATCGACACGCCGAGGTGCATGCCGCTTCAGTCCTCACGACCCCCACATCCTCCGGCCAGAGCCCAGATCATCCATGTTCCTCCTTACCTGTGCCAGCCATGCCAGCGGTTCAAAAACCAGGGTCTGGAGATGGTGGGACTCTCATGCAGCTCCTCGGTCTGGTCCAGCCGGCCAGCCCTTCGCCTGCGTTGATCGGTCGAGTGACCTTCAGCTCGGGTGTCAGCAGCTTACCTGAAGGTTCCCCCATCCACCGCACTACTTCTCCTTCATCTATCTTGCCCTGAATCACCAGAGACCACGCCCACGTGCTACGGGCGTCTCAGTGATACCTTGTCCAGCCCCGAGCCATCTTCTTGAGAGACGACGTCAGTCCTTCAGGGACACGTTCTCGCTGCACGACCTGGCTCTGTTGCTAATACCCACCAGGACTTACAGTATTCTCTACCTTGCTTCGTCGTCCCGTTGCTCTACCTTTCACCCTCGTCTGGTGTTCGGGAAGCTCGCTCATCGTTTCTGTTGAGCTTCAACGTCATTTGTCAAACCACTCCCGCCAACCGTCCGGAGCGCCGTGCGTCTCTGACACCGGCACATCATGTAAGCGATGCTTTTGTGACCTGTAGCGGCTGTGCCGACATGAATCTGATAGGCTCCTGCAGGAAGTTCGGCAAGCAAATCCAGAAGCGCCAGCTGGAGGTCCCAGAATATGCCGCCAGCTTTGTCAACTACAAAGCCCTGAAGAAGGTACGTGCTCCCTCCCCACGCTCGATCCCAAACCCGCCTCGGCAGGTGCCTGTTCGGTTGCAGGAAGTGTCAGAGAGGATTGGTCTATACCGTCCGATCAAATCAGGACGCCCATCCCTTGAGCGTGGGTCTTGGAACCCCCGCATACACCCACGGCAGATGCCCAGGATGAACGTCTCACTGACCCTACACATTGCCTAGCTGATCAAAAGGCTTTCGGCCACCCCCATACTCAGCGCTCAGAATGACATTCACCGGAGCATCCCTGTGGATTCGCAAGCAGCTCTTCAGGCCAACAAAGCCACATTTTTCTTTCAACTGGTACGTCACCGATGACGGCTTGGCGCAATGAACGTACTTTCGGCTTTACTTACTCGCGACCAGGAACGAGAGCTCGAGAAAGTTAATGCTTTCTACTTGCAAAAAGAGGCCGAGGTAAGATGGTATTGCGTGTATCACGTTGTAAGGTGCTGAGCATCGATTCTAGCTCAAAGTTCGCCTGAGAACGCTCCTCGACAAGAAGAAGGTTCTGCAATCGCGGGGCCAGGGTTTTCCTCGTCGCTCTACCAAGTTTACCACACTCGAGGAGGGGTTTCAACAATTTGCCAGCGATCTGAACAAGCTGCAACAATTTGTTGAGATCAATGGCACCGCCTTCTCAAAGATCTTGAAAAAGTGGGACAAGACGAGCAAGTCAAAGACCAAGGAACTCTATCTTTCAAGAGCAGTAGAGGTTCAGCCCTTCTTCAACGCTACAGTGATCAGCGAACTTTCCGACCAGGCAACAACCAGTTTGCAAGAAATTGGAGCTTGGTCTGAGGGCGATCATGTCACCTTTGAAGCCCGGACAGATCACCTGGTCAGCAGCCAGCACTTGCTGGGCACCGACGAAGGCGATGCAGATATATTCTTACTCGACACTGTGGTGTCTGGTAACCTTGAGGCATTAAAGGACCTGCTCTTGCGGATGCAAACTGCGTCAGCCGCCGCAGGTGATGGATCCAACGTGACTTTGATGGAGCGAGTCACCCGAACATTCCTCGCAGCGATTCACGATGGACCAAAGGAGTCTCTCCACCTTCTTCTCGGAACCGGCCTTGTTGACATTCAATCCGAAGATGACATCAATGAGCGTAACTGTCTTCACCAGGCTGCCATCTACGGCAAGTCATATGTTCTCGAGTATGGACTGTCAAAGGGAGTGTCCGTCAACCGCACAGATGTATACGGTCGAGTACCTCTCCACTACGCCTGTATGCATGGACGTCTTGACATGCTTGATGCTTTGCTTAGTGGTAAGTTCTGCTGCCTTGAAATGAGATAGCAAAACTGATGGTTCCTTAGGAGACGCCCAAACAAAAGACTTGATAGATCACGACAACTTCACGCCTCTGATTCATGCCATCATCCACGGCCACCTGCAATGCGTCCAGAGGCTACTCGAAAAGTCAGCTCGCCTCGACCCCGTCTCGGACGCTGACCACGTGCCTCTGAACCTTGCCTGCGAACACGGCTCGTTGGAGATTGTTGCACTCTTGTTGCAGCATGGTGCTAAGATTCTTCCTGACGCCGAGGGACTCTACCCTCACCACCTGGTGGCCCGATCGGGACAGACCCCACAGCTTCTCTTGCTGTTGAAGCAGCACGGCGCTGACCTAGATCAAGTGGACAAACTGTACGGCTGGACACCGCTCGTGCACGCAGCGAGCGAGGGCAATGTGCCGTGTCTGCAGGCGCTTCTTGACGTTGGTGCTGATCCCAGCATCTTGGACGAGAAGGACCTACCTGCGATGTACTATGCAGCATGGGAAGGCCATCTGGAGTGCATGAGGCTGCTCGCACCGTTTAACAAACAGACGCGGGAGAGCCCACTCTTGCTTCAGCCTGCCTCTTCGTTGATCCCTCCAATGATGAGCAGCAGCGGTCCAGACGCCATGGTACTCGACCCCGATGCGATACCAGAGCTCGAGCTTCCCCCTCCGATCATCCCCCTCCGTCGCTACGGACACAATTTCCTTGACACTAAGACTGTCGTACAAATCAACTTTGAGGAGAATGGAGAACAACCACTCGTATTCTTCCACGATGGGAAATACCCTGCTGCTCGACTCACTATTTCATCTAAAATGTTCGATCTCATTCCGAAAAATATCATGCTTCCTTTCCAAGAAGATACCCGGCTCGCCTCCTTCCAGATCGACAATCTGGATAACTTTACGCTCGACTTCGATGTATTCCCAACGTACGGCGCCAAAATTATCGCCAAGACGGTCGCTCTGCCGAATACTTTTAAGGCTCTCTTGAGCAGCTCTGGGAAATGCTGCTTGCCACTATTTGATCCAAGGCTGCGGGCGATCGGCCAAATCAGCTTCCACGTCCAGGTCATCAAGCCCTTCAACGGAAAGCCCCTAGAGATCACCGACTTTGAGACATACTGGAAGGCAACAAGTCAATTCGACAGGAGTCCCAGCACGTTCATTACCGGTTCGAGCCTATCTGGCGACTTTGTGCGAGTCTTCGTCCAACATACCAGCGACGGTGTACCCGTGCTCTGGCCCAGATGGACAATACCGTGTGGCGGCATCGACCTACCAGTATGTCGCTTGACTGCGGATCAGTTCACCACCATCACAGCTCGAAGCCCAAGTCGAGCAGAGCTCTCTACGTTGCGTACTAAGTCGATGGACGGTATCGCCGACATTCACCGAATCCTTGCGACAGCGGGTGTTCCCTTGGATGAAGCCCTGTCGCTGCTTCCTCACGGCATGCATGTCAACATCCAAGTCCTCTACCCGACGACAGAGGATGAAAAGGCGTTTGGACTCGGGTCCACCTTGGACATGAACAGCTTTGTCGACGCTATCCTGACGATTGTCTTCGATCACGCCCGTGCGCAGCGTGCGCAATCTCTCGAGTCTGTCCGCTCCGTCGTCTTCAGCTCCTACAATACCAACCTATGTGCTGCACTTAACTGGAAGCAGCCTAACTTCCCCGTCTTCCTGTGCAATGACCTGGGGCGGGAGGAGCCCATGGCGGCACCTGATGTCATCCAGAGCCACGGGCGGCGATCTACGTCCATCAAGGAAGCGGTCAGGGTCGCGCAAAGCAACAACTTCATGGGCCTCATTTGCTGCTCGCGTCTCTTGGTACGTGCTCAACACATCTTATGTGACACATGCAAGCTAACTTGATATAGGACATGCTTCCAGCACTCGTAGAGGCGATCAAGTCACACGGGCTTGTGCTCGTGACCGACAAGTCGTCGGAAGCTACGTCGGCAGTAAACTCCATGGCTGATCCATTTCCAAAGCTGCCCAAAGGTATAGACGGCGTGCTAAAGGGGCATAGTATCCTGCGATTCAATGAGTCGATTGATATGGAGTGATCATGAGCTTACTGCGTGAGCCTTCCCGCGGGTTGATAAGCGAGGTGATTGTGAAATAGACCACTGGTACGGAGTTGGAATGGACGACACCTGCCGTCTCGGAGGGAGGCATGAAATGGCACAAGATAGTCACGTTTTGACAATTAATCTTTCTTCGCGAATCGTCGCGTTCTTTTGCATGCTCCTCGAACCCCTGCTTCAACTTTCCATTGCCAGACTGCATCACGCCCCTTTGTAATCATACTTCAACGCGCTCAGTTCGCCTTCGGGGTCGACGCTTCCCATGACCACCTTGGCGATGAGAACAACAGTGTAGACGACCGCCGGCCAGTACCCCAACAACCCGCTCTCCTTGCCCCTCGAGAAAGCCCCTGCGAGTGCGACGACGGCACAGAGACCCATATTCAAGAGCGGCAGGTATGTGTCGAGCGGCCCTCCCTCACTCAGCACGAACGGTGCCGCGCCACGCCTCTGCCTCTCGCGCCGCGCGGCCGCGGGACGGAGCCAGTCGTCCACAGCACACGAAGGCCGGTCTTATCGGGCTGTTGGCTGTAGG
>NW_003315035.1:806592-814539 GCF_000150825.1 Verticillium alfalfae VaMs.102
GCGTCAGTTTCGTCCCCGAGTGAGACAGAGAGATAGAGAGAGTGTGTGACGCGGGAAGGGCAGTACCTTGCTCGTCTATGGCTTCTGGCTGGGAAGAGTCTGAGTCCGAGTCGGCGGGGTAGTGGAATGTCTTTCGGAGACGGGCGGATGCGCCTCTTGTCGCCATGGTGCTAGGGGGGAATGCCAAACAATAGTAACTCAGTATCTTTCTGATCACTGAACGGACGAAGGGAACTCAAGTTGGCCACGAGTTACGGCGTAGAGCTAGGTTGTTGGACAGAAGTCGTGGCTCTCATCGAGTACTCACAGCCTTATGACGAAACAGCAGGCGACATCTTGTGTCTGATTGGTTGAAGCTTGACAAGGCTTCGACTTGTGATGTGGCCCCACTTCGACACCCCGGTCAACTTTTCTGTCTCGCCTTTCGAGCGCATCGTCTGATCAGAGGGACCCGAGACCGACGACACTGAATGCCACCAGCGAGTCACCCATGTCTTCACACGCCGCCATGATCAGCAGGCTCGCCAGCAGACGCGCCTTGCAGCCGCTGCGCGTCTTGCCGACCACCACAGCCAATGTTGCCAAGTGCACGAGAACGCCTCTTCAGCAAAGATGGATGACAGCTGCGCCGAAGCCTGGTCAAGGACCCTTGATGGAGCGCCGTGCCGACCGTGAGCTTCCAGGTACATCCTACTCTGCCATATGCATGGTTTATCTGTGACAATAGCTGACGGCCATGGCCTAGACCTTGCCTCGACGACCTTCCGCTGGTCCCGCTCCTTCCCCATCTTTGTCGTCATTGTCGCCGTCTCGTCGCTCGCCATCTTCAACTACCAAAAGTCTTCTTCGCCCGTCGTATCCTCGACGCTCTACGCCCTACGTGTCTCTCCCAAGGCCCGTGAGCTACTGGGAGATGAGGTCTATTTCAAGCACCAAATCCCCTGGATCAGCGGCGAGATGAACCAGCTGCACGGACGCATCGACATTGCGTTCAGTGTTAAGGGCTCTCGCAGCGAGGCAGTCATGCGCTTCGCGAGCTACCGTCTCTCGCACAAGGGCATGTTTGAGACAACCGAGTGGAGCCTGGAGATGCCGGACGGGCGCAAGATTGATCTGCTCGACGGCACGGATCCGTTCAAGGGCATCGTCGGCGGAAACGACCTGGACGACTACGACGAGGAGGCCGCCTCGGCGGCGACCAGGGGCTTCAGGCAACAGCCGAAGCTCAAGTAGATGTACAACTAGGACGTGGCTTGAGAGGTTTTTTGAACAGAAAGTCGTTTGGGATATGGGTTCTTCTTGAGACAAAGAGCCTTTTATTCTGGCGTGAGGGCCCGCAGAACGCCTCAATGATATGCATAGATGTACAACAGTGTGTATAGTACAATTTCAAAGAAAAAAGGACAACCCCGGGGATCAACAACTCGTCTCGTACATCGCTTTCAGCCCACTGTCATCACCGTCACTGCTACTTACCAGCAGCAGTTCATGTTCACAATAGATCGGGTCGTGACCTCCTCTCCTCCTTCATGACAAGATGCCTCTCCCGCGCCTCCTGCAGCTTGACCTCGGCATCGACGTTCTCCTCCAGCAGCGCCGACAGCGTGGCCTCGCGGTGGGGCTGCGTGGGCGCCTTTCTCTTGACAGCGTCCTGTAGCTTGACGACGCAGCCCTTGGGGCCGGCCACGGGGCCGCTGACGACGACGATGCCAAGCTCGTTATCGACCGACAGCACGGTCAGGTTCTGCACCGTCGTCTGCTGGTTGCCCATGCGTCCCGGCATCTTCTTGCCGGGCAGCACCCTGGAGCCGGAACCCTGCGAGGGGCCGGCGGTACCCATGGTCCTGTGGTTCTTGGAGTTTCCGTGGGAGGCCGGCTGACCGGCGAAGCCGTGCCTCTTCATGCCACCGGCGAAGCCCTGGCCGCGGCTGTTGGAGCGGACGTCGACGTACTGGCCCTTCTGGAACCAGTCAGGCCGCAGCTGGGCGCCGACGGGCAGCAGGCCGTCCTCGCCCTTGACGCGAAACTCGGCAATGTGGCGCTTGGGGAAGACACCGCGGGCCTCGAAGTAGCCGAGCAGCGGGCGCGTGACGTTGCGCGGCTCCTTCTGGCCGAGGCCGACCTGGACGGCCCAGTAGCCGTGGGTGGCGCGCGTGCGTGAGGCGAGCACCTGCACCTGGTCGAGCTGCAGCACGGTGGCGGGCACGCGCTTCTTGCCGACAAAGACGGACGTCATGCCCTTTTTGATGGCGAGGACGCCGGTGCGCAGGGGCGTCGTGAGCTCCTTGCGGGCGAGGGCGGCGGCTGGGCCAGCGGTCGGGACGGGCAGGCCGGCAGACGGCTGGTTGAAGCGGGTAGGCTTGGAGCGGTGGGGGAGGGTCGACCAGCCGGCCGTGATGCCGCGCTGGCTGGTTCTCGGGAGGAGGAGGCGAGAGGGGAGGGAGAGCGACGGCTGGGCGGGCAGGCGCAGGGCCTGGAGGCAGGATGGCGGGAGTCGAGGCGCCATCGTGCCGTTTTCTGAGATGTGAAGTCGTAGGTCGTCGAGGGAAGGAGAAGTATGGTTGGGGGCCTGTGTCGAGGGCCTCAATTGGGGCGATGGAGCTGTCGGGGGGTGATCGTTGGCGATGGAGTTTCAACGACGACGACTTGTCTGACCCAAGGCCAATGGAAATTTTAGCGACTCTGACTGAGGTTGAGCTCAGCGCTTCCTCGACATGGTCAGTGCGTTTCTGTGTCGCGTTAAGCGCGTTGGCGCCGGTGGAGTCAACTCACCTCCTCCAACAGCTGGGAGTAGCAGCCATATTGACATTGTCCTTGAGCACTTCACATGGCCCAGGAGAAAATCTTCCATTGCCTATATTTACTTGGGTATCTTTCGAATGTCTCTGTATCAATATGAGGAATCTATCTGAGGCAAGTCGATCGATATGGGCTTCCCTGACTTGCGGCGTCAACAGCCAGAGGCATGATGCCAAAGCAGCCAGAGTTTCAGTTTCCCATGGTCACTTCCAAGTCGAAGGCATGCCACGAGCTGTTATGAACGGAGGTGATTGTGGTTACAAGCTTTTGCGGCAGACTTGCCGAAGCGACGCTTGACAATGCCCTGGGCTGCCCCAGCCACTGGAAGCACTTCTGAACCAAAGTACGATTTTTTAAACCGAGCCTTGCTCTGGCACAATGTCTATTTCATGCAACTAGCATGCACAAAATATAGAGGAGGCCCAGCGTCCTCCATAGCACCACGCCGAAGCTGCTACAAGCTACACATGGTTTCCTGCCTATGCGAGGCGGCCGCGTGATCGTTGCTCTTCAAGAGGTTTCTGACACGAGGGCAGCAATTGTTTTTTTTATCGCTCTATTTGTTGATCTCATCTTGTGCGTTTCCGTGCTGCAAAGACGATCACCGCTTCCCAGCCTGTCATCACGAAGACCGGAGACATTGCACGGTGCAAGGGCTGATGCTGCGATTAGGCATGGCCAGAGCAATGGCGAACCAGGGTCCAGACATCAGACGCCATGGGCCGATGCGAAACATAGTCGCCGAACACCTGAAGAATTGGGGTTACTTTATTAGACTTGATTGCACTGTCTAGGCTCCTACCGCATCGATCACCCGGCCAGGCTTCTTAGCATTGCCCAGCACAATGAACCGAAGCCCTCGCCGCAGGCCAGCAGCGCGATCAACTGTTGCACGCAGTAAAGTGGTCGAGGGCCCTCTGCGCGATGGTCTGGTCGGCCAGGCTCCCCTTGACATTCCTCTCGCCCTTGACGGCCGCGGCGACGGTCTTGAAGAGGTCGCTGTCCTTGTTGGCGAGGTCAGGGTTGGCGGCGACGGTCTGGCGCCAGTCGATGCGCTCGCTGCTGGCCTTTGCATACGCGCTGTTGCGCTGGATGATCTTCCACTGCACCTCCCTGATCTTCCTGAGGCGGTCGAGCATGTTGCCCTCGCCCCGGGCCAGCGAGTAGTGCTTGATGCTGCCGAGCGTCTCCATGACGTTGGCCCGCTTGCGCCCGATCGAGAAGTTGTTCGACGCCGCTTTCTCGTAGTTCTTGTTGGAGATCTTGGCGAGGTCGTTGAAGAGGCCGACGGCCGTCTTGCGGCCCTTGACGAGGCGCTCGATCTGGTCGGGCTCGCTCACCTTGCCCATGCGCCTGAGGGCGTCGACAATAGCGGCGATGTCGCCTGGGAAGAAGGCGAAGCCGGACGAGATCTCGTAGTACCTGGGCTCGCTCGTCGGCTTGCCCGTCTCGTAGTAGTTGACAAACTCGTTGAAGTTGCAGCGGCCGTCTTTGCCGGTGCCCTTACACCGCTGAGCGATGGTGTTCTTGCCCTGGCCGTTGACCTCGACGTCGAGATCGTAGGTGACGTAGTAGTGAAGAACCCGGGCTGCTTCCAAGGCCGAGATCTCGGCCACGCAGGTTTGGAAGGCGGCCAGCAGACCTAGGATAGTAGGGAAGAGTCTCATGACGATGGAGAGAGGTGTTGAGCGAGACGTGATACAAGCAAAATGCTCGACAGAGGTTCGAGAAGTGTTTCTGAGACAGAATCAAGAGAGAGCAAACAAGCAAGGATATGATGTGCTCGGCTGTGGTCATAGAAGAGGGAGAATAGGAGCCCCGAACCACTTGACCCGGGGCCGGATGGAAACAAGGACGGTGCCTTGACCAGACATGGCCAAATAAAATGGTTCAGCAGCGATGTCTAGCCCTTCTCAGCTCGGTCCTTACTGACACCAAGTCCCTGTAGATGTCGACCTCCACAGGGATGCGTTCGGGGTGATCAGGGAGGGGGGTGCAAATGTGCGGTGCCCCTGTCACCGGCAGAAAGATCCATGCATCTTCATGAGGCGCCAAGCGGGGCTGGGCTCCAAGGATGAGGTGTGGAGGATTGAGATGCCAAGAATGCCATAAGACCAGGGTGGTATCGTTGTAGCAGAGAGCTTATGTCGGATCTCAATCGACTACGGACTACGGATCGTATGTTCTGTTTTCAAACGATGACCATGTCAGCAGGCGAGCGAAAATTTCAATGCCCCTCGTTCGGCCCTTGGCAGTTCATCCTTCCCGTGCCTGCATGGTCTCTCTCCTCTGAGTAAGGGAGAGCTCACTCCGGCTGTTGTGCTCTTTTGTTGTTTTCCTTGGCGGTGTTGCCACTCGATCGAGTGGGACACTGTGATATTTGGTCACCTCGGTACAATATATCACATGGAGTATGGTCGTGTTGAGGTCAGACTTTTCACGGTTCACTTGGCATAATTTAGGGAGCAAGACACTCGCCACTATCCAGGAGGCTTGCGGGACGACATACAAATATTGATCTGGGCCAAGAAGTTATTCCCTTCGATCCCAGCTAGAATTTCAGTCGTTGGGTGTTGGTTCTGGTCACATGTGATATGAGGGGAAACACCAGTTGAATGTAGCACTCAATGAAGAAAAGAAGTGATGTTCGAGGCTCGTCATCTGACGTGAACTACCGAGAAACAAAGATAGACCAGATGCCATACTCAAACATATTCTATCGGCTGAACATAGACTTGGTCTCCAGTATCCTAATTCATGGGCCATATTCTAGACTTAGATCATCATCCAGTCAGGGCGTTCTCAGACCTACCTAAGCATACCGGCAAAGGTCAAGCTTGGGGGGCCTCTTCTGAGCGCTAGACGCGATGCCGGCCATCTTGCTGGCCTGGGGACTGATGCGCGCAATCTGCTCAGCGCTCATGTCACGCCTCAACTTGGCCGCCTTGCCGACGTTGGTGGCGCTACGAAGATTGGTGCCGCTCATGATGAGACCAAAGATGAGGAGCGGAATGGTCGTGGGATCGCTCACGGCTGTGTAGAGGCCGAGCCCAGTGTTTCCGGCCTCGGAGAGGGCCACAAGCGTGCGGCCGAGGAGACGCAGGCCCGTTGACGCGGCACCGGCCGCGACGCCGCCGAAGCCACCGAGTACGAGGAGCACGGCCGAGAGGAGATTCGTAATCAGGGCGATTTTGTTGGCCTCCTCAATGTCTTTGCCCATCTCGACGACGGTTTCCATGTGCTCGAGACCCGAGTACATCATGAAGATGGGCAGGACAAGGGCATCGATGAGGTCGAAGGAGTCCTCGTCGTACTCATCGGCTGTCACGGACAGCTCATACTCGGCAAGGATACTCTCAATGTTGACGTTCTTCAGGGTCGAGCTGATCTCCGTCTTGGGATTAAAGACGTCCTCAACAGTGAAGCCGGTGCCGATGGTAGGGGCATTGTGCCACCAGTGCTCGCCCTGGCAATCGCCCTTCATGGCTTCGTACGACGTGTCGCCGCCGGGTCGGCTGCCGAAGCACATCTCAATGGCGAGCCTTGATTTGAGGTGGGGACGGTGCTCTGGGTAATAGATGTCTTCCTCACCGACGCCGACGACGGTCGAGATCTCGTTGACAAAGTCCTTCTTGGTCTCGTCGCTCTTGTAGTCCCAGAAGATAGATTCCATATGGTACCTCGAGGGATCCATACCGCGCTGCGAGTAGTCGGGAGGGCAGGGCATCTTCTTCTTGCGCCACTCCCAGCCCGGGTGTCCGGACCATTTGATGTCAC
The DNA here is from genome assembly GCF_000150825.1 of Verticillium alfalfae VaMs.102. Taxonomy (NCBI): domain Eukaryota; kingdom Fungi; phylum Ascomycota; class Sordariomycetes; order Glomerellales; family Plectosphaerellaceae; genus Verticillium; species Verticillium alfalfae. The sequence goes on from NW_003315035.1 coordinate 813,169, forward strand.
AGTCATTGATGCAGTTATGGCAGTTGTGGCGGTTGAGGGCCTCGCATCCAGGACAGCAAGGGAACTTGGAGAAGATCTCGCAGTTGAAGTAGTCGTTGCCCTCGTCCATCATGAGCTGCCAGAGAGCCTCGTGACGGTTCGTGAAGATGTGATCGGCGTACAAGCCGAAATACTTGTCGTAGCCGTCGCCGAGGATCTCCTCGAAGCGCTTCTTGACCTCCTTGAGCATGCTATGCAGCACGGGGATCAGGTACTTGCCCACGCAGTGGGGTGGTATCTCGTTCCTAAAGTCGAGGTTGTAGATGTTGTCCATTGTCGTTGGCGAGTACGGACACGGTTCGAGCGACTTGTCGTCGTTGGGATCCGGCTCGTAGTCGCTGTCCTCGCCATCATCCTCACCACGCTCGCCCTCGCCCTGGAGATCGACAGCCCAGTCAGAAGTGCCTCCCATGTTGAGAGACTCGTAGTAGCTGATGCGTCGGCTCTTGGTCGCCTCCGTCATGTAGGCCACCCACTCGACGCGTTCGTAGACGAGGTAATCCGAGTCCGTTTCGGCGTCATACCACGACTTGATGGCACCGCCCTTCTTAATAATCTCATCAATCTCGAAATTGGAAATGTAGCCGCCCTCACCGGTGCAACGACCCTTCTTGGCAGGCGACTGGTTGCGAGCACCCAGGAATGTACACTGCGGCCCGCGGCAACCCGCGTCGGACATCTTGAAGGAACGACCGTAGCTTGTGACACCGACGACAATCTTGTGTGTCGGCACGCCAGCCTTGGTGATCATGACGAGGCTGTCCTGGGTCGTTGTCGAGTTGACATGCGAGCGTAGACACGTGCCAGAGTCACAGCCCGGCATCGCCCATTTGTTGCCGACGTCCCACTGTCCGTGGAAGTCGTATGTCATGTAGACAATGTAGTCAAGCACCTCAGCCATCTTCTCAATGGGAAAGCTGCGGAGATACCAGTATGAAGACGCTGCGGCGATAGAAAGCGTCATGTCTGAGGGCAACTTGGAGCGAACGAGCTTGAGGAACTGGTAATAGTTCTCGCCATCCTCCGCCTGACCGGGAGGTGAGCCTTCAATATCGGTGGCCCCGGGGTACTCCCAGTCAAAGTCGAGGCCCGAGAGGCCGTTGTCTTTGGCAAATTTGACCACACGGTCAGAAAAGGCCTCCCGATTCCCAGGGCTGACAGCCTGACGGAACAGGCCGGCACCGGGCCCTTCATTGGAAAAGGCCCAGCCGCCAAAGGCGAGGATCTTCTTGGGATAGTCCTTGGCCGCCACAAAGAGATCCCATTGCTTCTTCTGGTCATCAGGGATGACGACTTGCATGCTGGATGAGATCTCGGCAAATGCGAAGGAAT
>NW_003315035.1:814644-821452 GCF_000150825.1 Verticillium alfalfae VaMs.102
GCAGCTTGACTGGCAGCCGTTCTCGCCGGGTAGGACGTACCAGGGTTGCCCGTGGCCGTCTTGGAGATGGGCAGAAATCTGATGTTGTTCCGCAGTTACCCCACACGTTGCAGCAGACCTTGAGCGGGCAAGGGTTGATGTCGGCGAGGGATGTGCCGTCCGTCGGTAGCTTGGACCCGGGCTTGGTAGGGCCACATTGCGCATCTGGGTACGACGCTGGGATGGCCGGCTTGCCAGAGCTGACGCATATACGCTGCTTGAGACCAAGACCACCAGCACAACCATCCCATCCCCAGGTCTTCTCATTCATCTTCTCGAGGTCCTGCTCTTTGAGGCCATGCTTGGCTGCTACAGCCGCGCAGCCCTCGTTGGCTTCGACGGCATATGTAGCGCACGAACCGTCAGCCTGAGGCTTGGGCTTGACGTCAGGCAAGGTGCCGGACGAGCAGCACACGGGGCTGACCGGGCTTGAGCGTCGAACAGAGGTTAGACGTCCCCCTATTGAAAGCTCTCAAAGGCTGCTCCCGTCAATGCCGCAGCGCGATGCCAGCTTGCCGCAATCGTCATTGTCCACGACACGTATACTGCGGCAGTCAGCCCTCTTGCGAAGGCGTCCGGCCGAGGTCGACGGTTCGATGGGAGGCGACAAGTCAAAGGACCACAAGTCGCTATCCTTGAGGGGCGTGCTGTTGACCTCAGGCTTGTCAGACACGCATTGGCCGTTGCTCCACGTCTTCATGACCTTCTGGACGGCGGCAAAATCACCGCTGCTATCGGCCACGACGCCAAAGGTATCGGCTGACGATCGCTGACCGCCGCAGACTTCAAGGGCCTTGCGGGCCGTGGGCGAGGAGGCTCCCTTCATCTCGCTGGCCAGCTTCTTCATCATGGATGCGGATGTTTTTTTCTTGTCGATAAGGCCTCCCGCGTAGAGGCCAACGAGGGTACCGCGGAGATAGGCAAAAGAGATGAGCTCGTCACAGCTCTTGTCTTTGCTAACATGGGCCGACAGTTGTTCGATGGCGCGGCCAACGTCGGGCTTGGTGTTCTCATTAGACTCAGCAGCCGGCGTAGTAAGACCAACATCTGAGATGTCGCGGTCAGCATCCCACGAAGAGAGCAGAGCCGTGACCTTGATGTTGTTTGGAGTGTCCAAGCCGCAAGTGGCGCCGTCCCCAACGACCGTTTCGTTGATACTGCGTCGGGAGGGTCCATCGGGGCCAAAGTTGGTCTCGCCCTTGGCATCCGGGGCTACATACTCTGTCTCGGCGAGGAAGTTGTCCTCGGTAGAGGCATCGCCGAGAGTGCAGGCACGGATGCTGATGACGGACTTGGGATCATCAAGCGGCGTGTAGAGGTTGAAGGAGAGGAGAACCGGCTCGGGACAGACGGCGAGGCCTTCCAAGTCGTGAAAGTGGCTCCATTCTTCGAGGTCGCCGCCAGCCTTGTCGCAAGATCGAGGGCATGTCTTGACGTGCAGAATGCGATTTTCTGAGACTGGGGTCAGGGACTGGGTTGGTGATGCCATGACCGCCGTTGCCGGCAACAGCGGCAGCAGCGGTAGTATCTTCGACCACATGATGTCGAGCTACCTAGTAGCAGGGTAGTCAAAAGTAAGTGAAAGAACGACTATACAGGCAACCTGAAGAGAACCCGATGAAGAGAAACGGAAGAAGAAGATCAAAGGGTAGTGACAGACCAAGCACCGTTAAGAGTTTGGTCTTGTTCGGCATGCGCGGGCAGACCAAGTGGCTGCGGCGGTTCTCGAATCAGTCTTCTCTCTCGTGTGAATGATTTCCGTACATGACCGCGAAGGAGTTGCCAAGCCAGCTGACCATAGACTTGGCTGCTGGCTTTGAAGAATCATGTGAGATTAGACCTAGACCGACCCTTGCCAGGACAGCAGCAGGCCGCTCGCTCGCATTGTTCCGTCACATTGCATCGGAGTGGGAACAACGTGATCCTCAATCCTCGAGTGTAACCATCGTGGCCACAAACATGATCTAGGCCGAGGTTTCGCCCTGAGTTACGCATCCTAAAACTGTGAGCGAGTTAGTGTGTATGCGCTTTAAGATGACCAGAAGGTCAGTCTGGGGCTCTTGGCGATGAATGAACCCCCTGTCGACTCTCAACTGCATCCCCTCCTCACGATGCTGGTGAAGAGGGTCTTCGGATGCTCCCGTTCGCTCCACCCTGGCCAGCACTACCTATTCGGGCAGCTCGTTACTAGCCCCAGTGCTCATCATTGCATGGTACCTTGCTGCTGCCCACGCACTTACTATTCATCCTCTGCAGGCCAAGAGCCGCCGCTGATGTTTAGGACGACGCAACGAGCAGCCAAGCTTCCTTCGATGGTGCCAAGTGCCGAGAGATGCGCGAGTTGCTTGAATCATCCGTCTACTCTCTCTTCAGCCGAAGGACGTGGCGAGAGCGGCCAGTCGAACTTTGCCAAATTTGCCCCCTCTTTGGACTGCAAATGCTTGTTACAGGCCATGAACCGCGGTCGGCTTCATCTCCGCTCTAGACGAGGGTTAAGATGTGGGTTTGATGGCATTCTCGCATCCCCGCCAGCATGCGTGGCACATTTCGATCCCCGCTGCTGCTGGGAGGGAAAAGGCACCGGTCTGTCCGGCGCAGGGCCTGTTCGGGACCTCTCAGTATACCCCTCGCCAAGCGGTTCGAGGTGGTGTTGGAACACAGGGTTTAGATCCTGCGCATAGTCTATTGACCGAGTTTGTCGACATTATGGCAGGTGACCGAGTGAAATTCTGGGTCTTTTGCCCCTGTAAGCCATCGTGGATACTGAGTGGGCGTCGGTTGAACAATCACAGAACGAGAGCATTTCATCTGTGTCGGTCTGGGACGCCTTGGCGATTATGGATTGAGTTAGCCCGTCTATCCAGAGGGAGGCAGCTGAGAAGGTCGCCTGCGGTCAAGACCGCCATTGTCAGCACAAGCAGAGACGGCATGACTCTTTGGTCGTGGAAAGAGTCTGGCGGTGGAAAGAATATAAACCCTGACCCAGGCCTCATACTGGCTGTTGCTTCATCGTGCTCACCAGCTTGAAACAGACTCGTTGTCCACCAACCTCTCTTCTCTTGAGAATGCCTTCTTTCACCATCTCTTCCACCATGCTGGCAGGCCTGCTCCTGATGCTCGTCCCAGCATCATCTGCCGCTCCCCGACCCCAGGCACATGAAGATGTGCCCATGAGGTTGCTACAGGATGCCAAACCGGCTTTCCCTTACGACCCAAACACCATTGCCAAGTGCTCCTGGTGGTGGGACAACGAAGGCCAAATTCCATGTGCCAACATGCCGGCTGAATGGGGCATCAGCATGCAAGACTTCCTCCGATGGGTAAGGCCGCCTCTAACGTATTCTTTGTAGCGACTGTGCTAACACCGTTGCCAGAATCCGTCCATCACTTCGTCCTGCGGAAACTTTCTCAACGGTCGTTCATACTGCGTGGAAGCCTCTGGCGAGGAGCCACCGGTGCCCGGCACGCCGACGACAACGACGGCGCCTGCCACGACGACCAAGCCATCGAACGGCATCACCACCCCTCAGCCCATCCAGGACGGCATGGTCGGCAACTGCAACAAGTTCCACTACATCTCCGAGGGCGACAGGTGTCAAGACATTCTGAGCTATCAGAAGATTACCCTCGCCGACTTCTTCAAGTGGAACCCTGCCGTCAAGAGCGACTGCTCGGGCCTCTGGTCCAAGACGAACGCCTGTGTCGGCGTCATCGGCCATGTCCCCGCCGTCACGACGACGACGACCAAGCCAGCCACGCCCACGACCCCGTCCAACGGCATCACCACCCCTCAGCCCATCCAGGACGGCATGGTCAGGAACTGCAACAAGTTCCACTACATCTCCGAGGGCGACAAGTGCCAGAATATTCTGAGCTACCAGAGGATCACCCTGGCCGACTTTTTCAAGTGGAACCCAGCAGTCAAAAGCGACTGCTCGGGGCCTCTGGTCCAAGACGCACGCCTGCGTCGGTGTCATCGCGGCCAGGCGCCGCCCCCGACGCCGACGACTACGAAGCCGACGACCACGAAGCCGCCCGGCAACCGCGTCACCACGCCGACACCGACGCAGCCCGGCATGGTGAGCAACTGCAACAAGTTCCATTTCGTCTCGCCGGGCAACACGTGCCAGCAGATTGTCAGCTACCAGAAGATCACCATGGCCAACTTTGTCAAGTGGAACTCGGGCGCCGGCAGCGGGTGCAACAATCTGTGGGGAAACACCCATGCTTGTGTTGGTGTGTTTTGAGGATTTGGATGAATGTTGCTTTCTTAAGTGAAGATAACACGAGTGTTGAACTCGGAAGAGAGGGGATTTGTCTTGACGTGTACATATTCGTGGCTACATACCTTGACGTGTCGCAAGCGTTGGCCCTTCGGTCATCTAATCAATGCACGGTGTTTTTGTTCAAAGTTGAATTTGTACTCAACGCAGTGCAATTGAATGATGCAAGTCCAGTGTGTCGAGTCCAAGGGCCAGCCGCGAGTTGTGGCGTCGCTCTGGAGAGATGAGCAGTGGGCAGCGTAGCAGGGATGTGAGAGAGAGCTGTAGGTGACGTTTAGAAAGCTGGCATAAGTCATGTTGTTGGGCGACCTGTTCGCAGGTGGCTGTGTGCTTTAAACGCTTTGCTTCGCCCATCAACTCTCAAGGCCTTGCTTGGTCCACAAGTCAGTTTGACTCTCAAAGCAACAAGCTATCAGCTCACCTCTAGGTGCTGCGACTCTCCGACGAGTCTGATCACAACAGACGCAAGGCCATTCATTTCCGTTCATGTCCGATGACATCCATCAGCATCGGGTAGTGATCCTGACCTGCTAGAATTGCTCAAGTCGAGACGAAATCAATCAACAAGACACTCAATCAATAATCAATGGTAGTTGCACAGCAGGTTGCGGGTCCTTTTGCAGCCTTTCATGATCTCCATCTCACCCTGTTCTTATCGTTGTGTTCCTTTTTTGGTTTCCTTCTCAAATGCTCAAGAGGGGCGACGAATCTGTCAATATGAACGGCTTCAATGGCCACCCATCCTGGAAACAAGTCGTGATACTGTTGCTGGAGTATCTACACCGCCTGTACCCTGGATCAATTTCATCATGACCCGTGTGTTCAAGGCGTCGACTGACTTACATAAACATGCTGTCCCACTCTCAGACATGTTTGACAGGGCCACGGAGTCCGGAGGGAGCCGAGACGGACGTGGAGCGATTGATTGGAGCGAGAGGACACGCGCCGGGTAGGAGCGGCTGTCGTGATCGGAGTGAAACGAGCATCGGCCGGGCGGGTTGGGGAAGCCGATCCACAGGGCGTGCGGAGAAGGGAGCGTGATAAGCCCAACAGGGGAACGAGACGCCCTGGCCCAGCACATTCCGGGCTAGGATCACGCCCTACTGAGGGGCTCGCCGACCAACCTCAAACCTCATGGTACGCCCTCGGCATTCGTGCGCCTTGTCGATGGTTGGGGTAAGGCGAGCTCATATAAAAGCCTGTTTCCTGTACTGACATAATCCTTGATACTTCGACTATCCTTTTCCCCTCTCACAAGTAGCAACCCCTTATCGAGCTCACTTTGACTGATCACACAATGGCTTCAACAGTGACGCTCGCAGATTACCTCTTTGGGCGCCTGCGCCAGCTGGGTGTTGGCTCGATCCACGGTGTGCCTGGAGACTACAACTTGGAGCTCCTGGACTACGTCGAACCGGCAGGCCTGCGCTGGGTCGGCAATGCAAACGAGCTCAACGCCGCCTATGCTGCCGATGCCTATGCGAGGATCAAGGGCATCGGCGCCGTCATCACCACCTTTGGCGTCGGTGAGCTGTCCGCCGTCAACGGCATCGCCGGAGCCTACGCCGAGTTCGCCCCCGTTGTTCACATTGTTGGCATCCCGCCTCGTTCCTCCATAGACGGCCGCCTCCTGATTCATCACACCTTCAACGATGGCGAGTATCGTCGGTTCGCCGCCATGCACGCCCATGTCACGGTGGCCCAGGCCTGCCTCACCGATCCGCGGACGAGCGCTGAGCAGATTGACCATGTCCTGAGGCAGTGTCTACTGTATAGCCGACCTGTGTATATTGAGGTCCCCGTCGACATGGTGGCGAAGCCCCTCTCGGCCGGCAGGCTCGAGACCCCCATCGAGGTTCCACAAGGCGAACAGGACGCTGAACAGAACAATGTGCTCGAAACGGTTCTCCAGAAGATCTACGACGCGAAGAAGCCCGTCATCTTTGTTGACGGCGAAAGCAGACCCCTGGGCATCTGCAAACAGGCCGAGCAAATCGTCGAGGGGACAAAGTGGCCGACGTGGACGACGCCCTTCGGCAAAAGCCTGACCAACGAGACGTTGACAAACTTCCACGGCATCTACCAGGGTAAATACGACGACCCGGCAGTGCAGAGCTTCATCGGCGACGCGGATCTCATCCTCATTTTTGGCCCGCACTTCAGTTCCACAAACACCAGCGCCTGGACCAGCATTCCCAACGAGGACGTCTCGGTCCTCTTCACCACCAAAGGCGTTCAGATCGGAGGCAAGCTGTTTCGCGACGTATCAGCCAAGACCGTCGTCTCCCAGCTCGCCAGCGCCCTCGACTTCAGCCGCGTGCCCTCGTACAGCCCCTACCCAGAGCTACCTCGCGACAAGTCCCTGCGCATCGCCGACATGCCCATGGAACGAGCCGCTCGAACAGTCCGCGCTGTGAAGGTGCTGCGGGCATGTCAACCCCGGCGACATTGTGCTGGGCGGAGACCGGCACGCAGGCTACGGCGTC
>NW_003315035.1:821552-833333 GCF_000150825.1 Verticillium alfalfae VaMs.102
CCGCCCGACACGCGGCTGTTCACGCCCGTGACGTGGCTCTCCATCGGCTACATGTTGCCGGGCGCCCAGGGCGCCGCGCTGGCCCAGCGGGAGCTCCTCGCATCCGCCCCGTCCTCTGGTCCGTCGACGCCCAAGACGATCCTGTTCATCGGCGACGGCAGCTTCCAGATGACGGTGCAGGAGATGGCCACCATCGTGCGTCTCGAGCTCAACGTTGTCATCTTCCTCATCAACAATGACGGATATACGATTGAACGCTGCATCCACGGACGGAACCAGGCGTACAACGACGTTTCCCCGCTGCGGTACCTGGAATCACCGAGCTTCTTCGGCGCCAAGAAGAGCACTTATACCGCATCTGCGAGGACATGGCGCGAGCTGCAGACCGTGCTAGAGAGCGGGGCGCTCCATGACGAGAAGGAACTGAGGATGGTGGAGATCTTCTTGGGGCGGGACGATGCTCCCAAGGGGCCTCTGCTGCAGTACATGATCAGCCAGAAAGAGAAGGAATCTGCGACATGAGTACTAGAGAGAGGTCGGAGAAAACAGTCAAATAAATGAAGCAAGTAGCAAACCAAGACTAAACATGTAAATTGGTGGAATTGCTACTGCACAAGAAAGTACCGGACTTCTCAAGTTGTTGAGATGCGAATTGATCCTTCCGATCACGGTCATTGTTGATTCCCGCCAATCGAAGCAACACGTGATCTGGCAACTGGCTGAGTCAGCAATATGACAATCCCCTACTCAGCACATGTTCTCATGCCATTCTCAAGAAGATTTCGCCTGGAAACGCTGTTCACCAATATCAATCACAGCAATCATGTCGAGGCAGGAGATATTACACGCATACAGGCACCTCTACCGCGGCCTTCTCCGGGCCGTGCAGTTCTCTGTCAAGGGTCGGTACACAGCACGCGACCAGCTCCGAGCAGCCTTCCGTGACAAGAACGCGACCTTTGAGGCCGAGAGCGTCAAGCGCACCATTTGGTTCATCAACTCGGCTGCCCTGGAGCGCGGCCTGGAACATAGCATCCTGAAGAACCTCATTCGCACAGCCTATGCGCGTCAAAAACCCGAGACCTGGCGATCTGCCGTGAAAACAGCCAGGCAACCCAAGAAAAAGTGAGTTTCGCAGCAGCCCCCGTTGAGACGATTGCCAGTGGTGGTGACGGAGAGAAATTGACCGGAAGTAGAACTCAGCAGACAGCCGACGACGCTATTGCGAATGGCATGAAGCATTACGACATGACTGTGGCGATGCTGAACAAGACGATGGGCCTGTGTCTCCGGTGAATGAGACATGTGCTCATTCGCTGAAGCCATCGAGCTCGATCAGGCCCTGAGCTCAGACGCCACAATATGCATGCGCAAGCTGGGCATGGTCACCCTCGAGCAAACGAACAGAAGTCGACGACTACCCGGTTGCTCTTAGTCAGAACCTCAGAAGAGCAGCCTCGAGAGGGTGTTCGTGGAACTGGTATGGTTGGCTGGGTAGCGGCAGGCAAGTTACGCGGGGTTGGAGCCACTGTCGAGTGGAAATGCGCCGTCGACATGCATGGCGGGATCATTCCCCAACCCAGCCGGCCTGGTGGTTTGGAGAACCGCTGCTGGCGCCCGTTGGATGTCGATTATTACTCCAGAGAGCAGCATCCGAAGACCCAGGGGCCGTGATCGCGCAAGCTATATGAGGGCTTTGCTGCTCAGCTTCATTGCCAAGACATGTCGACAGAGCTCGGAAGCGCAGCCGCCGATTCACAACACAGTCGTGGATCGCTCATGTCGGGTCGTTGGATGGCGACAGTTGGGCAGGGGAAGGTTCGAAAATGACGTTAGTATGCATCGAATCGGCATACTCTTACCCCGTGCCGCCCAAGCGGTGGGACGCCTCAGACAGACAGTTCGACCAGCCTCTCAGGCCGGGCGAAGTCCCAGATCCTCTGGAATCCTGGTATCCACCCATGTTAAAGAAGCAGACCGGAACAACATTAGACGAGGTAGCTGCCCAAGATAGCTACCTAGCCAGCATTAATAGCCTCATCACTTGTGCGAAACTGCCTAGCTGGAAGCGACATATATGTTCAGAATGGTAAGATACCATGTGACAACGCAGTCAAGTCATGATGTTCTGCCCAATGCAGCTCCGGTGGGCCCCAAGAAGCCTCTAGTCCCAGAATCGTTGCAACGGCGAATCAACAGCCTTCACGCGGTGGAGCTTCATTGGCGCGCCCGCAGTTCGCAGCTCGACCAGAGGCCGCCAGGTACCGGTAGTGCACTCGCTCTCACTGTCTGCTGTGACTCCACTGGAGTGAGCCGCTGGACCTGGACGCTCGCTGCATCATTTACCCCCCCCCCCCCAGCAGCCCCAAAGCCGAGTGCCCGGCTATCCACTGACCAGTGAGGAACCTCCCTACCGATCGGAATGTCCTCTTGGACGCTCCCTCTCGATGCCCGCATTCGAACATGCTATGACCCCGCAATCACTCCGACTTTGTCTTCCCTTCTTCTTCTTCACTCTCACGCATCATCGCCCCATCTGCATGGGAAGTCGCTACTCCGGTCACAGTTCTTGGGGGTTCAGCTCTCGATCTCCCAGGCAAAGACGGTTGAAACACGACTGAACAATTCATTGCCCGCCTCCACTGTCTGATCTTCCCTTATCGCCTCGCCTCGGTCTCGACCGCCCACTCAAACGCCGCTAGTTCTCCACCCCCCATCCCGTCACTTGAGGGCCCGTCACAGCTTCACAGCGGAGAGGGGTCTGCTTGTACGGATGGAACCACGTCTATAGACGTCCGTCCGCGTCGTCACCAGAGTGAGCCGAGGGCCTCTCAACCTTCCTTCGGGCCAATCTCTTTGCTACTCATACACACCACGAATCTTGAAGCTCCAGCTCCGACGTCCAACAGGGAGAAGACACACAAGACCCACGACATCTGCCCACCGCCAGACTCACACCTGGACCACCAGCAGCGGCAGAGACGCAGAAGCATGCCCGCCCAATTCTTAGAGAGACACCATGTGCCGACCACCGTCACACCTTCGATCATGCCTCAACACGAAAAGCCTCAGAGGCTGGTCAAGCGATACCGTACAGAAATTGCCGCCAGCACGTCTAGTGTATTCTCCACCGTCGTCGCCTTTCCTCTCGACAGCGTGAAGACGCGTATGCAAACCTACCGATATGATGGCTTCCTCGACTGCGTCCGCCACACGTACCAGACCGAACAGCTACGGGGCTTCTTCAGAGGTATGTGCCTCTTTCCCCTCTTCCGTGACGCTCGCCACAGGACACGCCAGAGTAACTAACTAACACGCCCCCAGGTGTACTGGCCCCGACCGCCAGCGTAACCCTTGTCCGAACCGTCTCCTTTTCTATATACCAGCGCGCCAAATACGGATACTCGGGCTGGATCAAGAAGAATATGGGTGTCGACGTCCTCGACCACGTCAACAGGAAAGGCACATATCCCAACTTTTACTCAGTCGCCTGCTTCGGCGCGGCTGGCGCCACGGCCGGCTCCTGTATTACAGTCGTCGCTTGTCCGTTTGAGCTCACCAAGCTGAGCGCCCAAGTTTCCGTGTTGCTCTCAGATCAGAAGAAACTCGCAGAGGCGAACTGCCGCGTGAGCAACGGCCACGCCGTTGCCGCGAGCTACCAGAACAAGGGGACATTCAAGACGATGCGTAACATTATTCGCCATCGGGGCATTTTTGGACTCTATACTGGTTTTAACCTGCACCTGCGTAAGAAGCCCCACCCCGCTTTCGTCTTCTCAGCTTGAGGCAGCAAACATGAAAAGCTAAAACCAACTGTGCAGTACGGGACACACTCGGCACCCGCTATTTACTTCATGGTGTATGAGAGCGGCAAACAGCTCGGCACAACATACGGCGGCGATAGCCCCACGACGAACAAATTGGCGGTCGTTGCATCAGGTGGATTATGCGGCATCGTATCATGGGCCATGATCTGTACGTTTTTTCTTGACCTTAGGGACATGGAGCCTCCCAGCTGACCTTAACCCCAGACCCCATTGACTCTGCCAAGAGCATCTATCAGCGTAACTCACTTTTATACTCGCGAGGGCAGCAGGTCGAGCCGCCTCCGAAGATCACGTTCTTTCGGAAGCACATGTATCGCGGCCTCGGCGTGTCCATGGGACGCTCCTGCGTCGTCAACGCAATCTTCTTCTCTGCCTTTGAGTTTACGAAGAAGCACGTCAACTCGCTGGATGACGATTAAGGGGGCAAGCTCTTTCCCGAACAAGGAAGTTGCTGCGTCACCCCACTGATGAACACCAGAACCACTGGAAACAAATTTGTATGGGCATAACTGAAAGCTTGCATGGCAGGACAAGGGGCGGCGTTACGGAACTGATCTTTTTTTTTTCTCTTTTCCCTCTACGGAGGCGAGTATGCCACGTGCATGCCGGACAACGGGGACACGGACATGGACACAGACTAGGAACATGGGACATCAGGGCGGGTGGAACAGACCAGATAGGAAAGACCCAAAGATATCGTTCGTCAAGCTATTAAAAGCAATCGAGGAAACACATTTCTCGCACTAGTGAGCTTCGGCTGATGTGCTGCGGGGGCCTTTTTTTCTGGCAGATCGAAACGCAGTGGTCAGACTGTGGCTCCTGTCAAGGCTGTTGGGAGGCTACAGTCTGTTGAAGCTCGTGTTTCAAGGCCTAGGCAGCTCCAAGCTTCTGGAACCTCGGACCAAATTGGGCATGAGTTAGACCGTGAGCCAGTGCGGTGGCTGATAATGCCTCACGATGAGATACCCGCCATGCCGCCAACCCCTCGATGTGCTGCGTCGGTGCTGGGGCACAGAGAAGGGGGATGCTTCAGGTCAACCCTCGGGTTAACAACCCAACGTTCTTGGGTACTTTGGACTTCGGGGTGAATGGGTCTCACGGCAGACAAACCCACCAACCAGCATGCTCCCAATGCAGGATCAACCAAATCCAGGAATGTTTTCGGACTATAGTAGTCCCAGGACCGATTGGCGCCTTGAACACCTGCTTGTGGAGCCGGGCGGGCCGTTCTGCACCTCTCTGACCAGGCCTTCACGGTGGCCGCCAATGGTCGAAAGCCCCACATGACTTGAAGAGACTCGGCGTCAACTATCAGTCGGGCGACTACCCTTTACGCCCAACATCATTCTCACATTCTGCAACTGCACTTTGCGAGTCTCAACGTGTGTACCAAGCTCTGAGTCGCTACAAGACGCACGCTGGGGCGTTCGCTTTCTTTATTTCATCGGAGCGCAAATTTCGTCAGCTCAGGGAGCTTGTTTCACTTCTTCGCGTTCGCGTTCGCAGTTCACGTCCTCTCTCATCCCGAGGGATCAGCACCTGAATGAAGGCAGGCTTATCAGCTTCGCAATACGTGTCCAGGACATTGATACAGAGGCCACCTGAGCTCTCAACGCGTTGGAGCGGCTGTTCTCGTTGACACTGGCCACCGTTGCTCGTCCGCTTCTTTCGCTTCTTGGTTTCAGGCCTGTCGTTCTGTCTCATTGCACGTGCAACTAACCCTGACGTTCCCTGGCCCTCGCGGCTTCCTGTACTCTTGTTCGTCATTGCCATGATCAGTCACTGGTACGACTAGGACTCAACCATGGGGAGAGAAAAGAGGGCTGGTCCGGCCGTCGTCACGGCGAAGGACAAGGCCCGAAAACGCAAGGAGATTGACCGCAAGGCACCCCTGCCATCTGGCTTGAAAGCTGCCAGGGACACAAGTACCAAGTACAAGAGTTTCTTCGAGTTGGTGCAGAACAAGGATTTTAAGAGCAAACCGCTCGAGTTCGAGGTACCAGCCTACGCCGACGATGAAGCCTCATGTCCAGTCCCCTGACCCTGCCACAGAAAACGTCAAAACGCGAACCCCCTCCGCTTTTCGCCTTTGTGCCCGTCGGCAACCCTGAGCTGGCTGTGGCGTGCAAGGAACTCTCGCGCGAGCGAGGGGCCATGGTCTACATCGTATCCGTACGGCAGCCTCAACCACCTCACACAGTTGTTTGATACGCACCCACTAACCCAACACGTTCATAAGGAGACCAGAAATGACAACATCTCCGACCTTGTACACCAGACGAACCGGATCGGCTACCACTTTCGTCAACAGATCGTACAAGAGGCCGCCCGTACATTAGGCATCGATTATTTCAACAAACCTCAGCAACTTGCGCCCAATGGCTGCGAGCTGATCCCGTCTTCTCAGGTGGACATTAACAATCAAGCTAGGGCTGCTATTGATGACCTATTTCCCAAGATGCCTGGACTCGACAAGGAAGAGATTGTCGCTCGCGCTTTTCGAAAGGTATCAAACACCCAAGATGGCACAACAACCAAGGAGGCTAATCACATGACAGAATGCCATGTTCAACGGCGAGCTTGTCGTTGGAATGCAGCAAGATTTGACTCTCTCTCGCCGTGTGCAGTTAGCTGTGCTGGCTCACATTAGGCACGCCCATACGCGGTATGACGAACTTCTTAGGGAAACCACATGGTCCAACGCTCGAAGAGCCACGGAGGCGCTTTGCCTCGATATCCTCGTCAAGTGGCGAGGCGATGACGAGTCTGGGCGAGACCAGCTCGACGAAATCATGAGAGAGATTGTGGTCGTGACAGACGACGAAGGCGACGATGCCCCGGAAGATGCCATCGACGATCCTGATTCCGACTCCTCGAGCAGCGTCGAGTTTCAAGGCAGCAATGCCCTTGTGCCTAACCCCATCACAGCTCTTGATGCAGCACGCAACACTCCTCTCAACGGTCGTGCGGCATCCGCTAAACCTCAGCGGAAGGCGCGGAAGAAGCAGGGCATTCCAGTGAAGTCGGCGAAGTCAAGGAAGGCTCAGCTGCACGAGCAGCGCAAAGCCCAGAAGAGTCTCAAGCGGTACGAGGTGGCTTGGAACCAGGCACTCGACCGTCAACGGGCGAACCCGAATCCTCAAGAGGCGCCCGAGGCTGGTGGATCTGCTAGTCACGGATCCTATCCTCACGGGTTTTCTGATTATCCAGTATCTCCATCCCATCCCTCTCCCCATCTCTCTGCTATTCGTGGGCCGTCTCAAACGGGGTATACATTGGGGTATACTCAGAGCGGCATCATTGGCGAGCCACGGCCCGGTTCATATTTTCGACCTCCCCCCCATTACCTGAACCACACTTTACAGCATCCGAAAGACCTACATTCGAAGCGGCAAGCGAACCTTGGCGCCAGGTGGGTGTTCATAATATAGCACGCTCTAGGAGCCGGCCCTCAGACGGCTACAACGTACCTCTGCAGGACATGCTACATCCGTCCATTGAACAGCCGTCCCCTCAGCGTCCCTCCTTTGGTCAGCGCGAGGAACGGCCCATGACCCCAACATACCGCGGACCCGATTCCCTACAGAGAGTAGCAGCGGGTCGAGAAGGCCGTCCCCTAGTTTCTCTGGAGCGGCACCTTGCTTACAATGACGGCGGCCACGCACCCCGTGAATGGTATGAGCCAAGGAATCGACAGCCTATCCTGCGTGATCCTGGCTATTCTTCCATGCTAGAGTCTCCATTCAGACCAGATGCCAAGCCACACGGTAGTAGCGATGCCCACTTGTATCGGGCGCCAGCCCAACAAAGACCCCTGTATGAACGTGTGCCGGAATATGGACACACTCAACCTTCGCCACTACAATGCGAGGTCATTGTGTTAGACAGGGACCGAATCATGCGCGACGTGCATAGCCCTGATCACAGGATTAGTGACTTCCAACGGAGCAGGCAGGCACACTTACCACAGGCACCTACCTTGGCGCCACAAGCCCACGGCTCGTCCATGCCGGAGGGATTTTTGCGGCTGAGGGAAGGTGTGCCGCCTGCCCTGTCGCATGCCACCCTACGCGATGAAGGATTCGTACGACTCAGGGAGTCGCCTCAGATCCGGCGTGACCCAGCAACAGCCCACGGCACCTATCCACGGGCAAACGGACAGCGATCTGGATTGGATGGCGTTTACAACATGCCAGAGGCAACACCAGAACAGCCTGTTTATGTTCGACGTGCCGGGCCCGGTTTTGATAGCCCCTATCGACAAGGCTATCATCCTCATGATGTTCGTGATGCAGGACCCTCGTCTGGACGACAACACGACCAGACGTCAGTGAACCCCCATGCACGCTGCGTTTGAAAGTCGGCTGACTGTTCTTATAGGTCATTAGACTACCCCAGCCGGCCAGCCCACGCTCAGCACGCGCCCTACCGCGGCTACGCAGCGCAGCCCATGTCAGCCGAGAGTAGTTCCAGTGGATATGTCATCAATGATCGTCAATACACTCCTCGGACGCCGCTACCCCCTGATCACCAGATCATACTCATCGATAGTTGAATCGCGGCAGCCCGGATTGGCGGTGACTTTTGTGTGTGTATGGATTTGCATGACGAATGTCGTTGAAATCACAGAGGTCAAGACGGCATTGATGTTATCATCGGGGTACGGAGTTCATGATTTGGAAAGATGGCCCTTTTGGTTTTGTCGTGAGAGGAACACTTCAGCATTTGCATGGAGGAGCGGATTTGCTTGCTTTTCTGCCCAGAGTGGTTGGTCAATGAAGGCGTACATGGACTCGTGGAATGATACCCGTACGGAGAGGATTGTCTGTCTGGGTAAGCCTGTACTCATCGGTCGAAGGAGCATGATGACGATAGAAGCATAAAGGGCGGCTAGCCACCTAGCGGCATTTTGCCGCTGAATCAATCTTGAGAAGATTTTGTTTCGAACCATTGAATGCCATGTAAACTTTGTGTGTCTAGAGTATGATGGGGATTCGCAAAGAAGGGGCGGGGGGGAGGGGGCGCCGCCCAAAGTCGATCTTCTAGAGTATCCCTATGAGAATGCTACCTACCGCCAATGCGCACCAACTCCGTGCCAACTCCCAATATACCCAAAGCCGGTCATCGTAAACAAGCATATGCGCCAAAGAAAGAAGCAACAAAAAAAAATAACAATGGTCCGCAAACCATCCCATCGCTGCGTTGTGTCGTGGACGTCGTTCCAGCCAGGTCATGCCGGCACCATCTGTCTCCTCTCCACCTGCCTCACCCTCTGCGGCTGTTCCTCGTCCTCCTCTTCCGTCGTCGGTCTCGTGAGCTCCGTATCCGGCGCAACGGGCAGATCGTGCCTCTGCGGCGGCACACCCTGTGCCACCTCTTCCCCGGCGTGCAGCCTGGCCTCCATCTCGGCGAGCTCGTCCTCGACCTCCTCCTCCTCCGAGTTGGAGATGCGCCCATTGAGCAGCTCGGCAATCTCCTTCTGGTACGCGAGGGCCTCGGCGTTCTCGCCCATCATGCGCTCGACGCCCTCGACGCCGCCCATCTCAGCCTGGATGTCCTTGAGCACGCGCGAGCCCTGCTGCAGGCCGAACATGACGTCCTTCTGTATGAGCGCAAACTCGACGTTGGACGTCAGGTGCTGCAGCTGGGCGAGCTGGGCGTCCGTCTTGGCGAGGAGGGATTCTTGGTACTTCTTGCGGCGCAGGGCGAGGAGGGCCTTGTCCTTGTCGCCCTTGGCGAGCATCTGCTTCGCGATGGCCGTCTCCTTGTCGGTCAGGAGGGTGATGCGCTTCTGGTATTGGTGGAGCTTGTCACGCTGGAGCTTCATGTCGAGGATGGCCCTGGAGAAGAGGAGGCCAACGAGGACCCTCGGTCAGTCCGCGTTGCAGGGAACATGCTGTCTGGCTTTTGGCTGACGGGAAGGGGAAGAAGCAGAAGAAAAGAGGGAGTGTGAGAGCGGGGAGGAGGGGGGGGGTTTTGTTCAGGAGGGGAGAAAGTACTTGTCTTGCGCCGTGACTTTGCTGCCGTTTGCGCCCATTTTGATGTGTGATTGCGGTGGGCAGACCGCGCGACTTGTGGGAGAGGAGGGAACGCCGCGCTGCGAAGGTATAGGGGACGCGGACTTGTCGCGTTGTTGCAGGTGCTTCGTTTCGGAAAAGAGGCTCGAGGTGACGGCTTAAGGCGTGCGCGCTGTGGTACTGTGCTGAGTGACATGCGACGGGGGGCCGGTCAACGGCGTCTGCTTGGCGGGCTGTGGCTGGCCTTTCGTCATTGTTACGGGCCCCCCGATGTGGGATGTAATAGGCAGATAAGCCGAGGTCGCGTGTCTTATCGGTGGTGATGAACAGTCGTGATTCTTATGTCAGCATATCTGGTCTCCTCATTGTCTCTTGTCTCGCTTCATATGCATCGTCCACGGACTGATGACATGGACATGGGACAACCACGATAACATGCCATTTCCGATGCTGGACGGTGACGCGACTGGAGCAATCTCGGGCTGCTTCACTGGTCACAGACGTCCATGAAACCTTCCGCGTGCATGTTGCACTGAGTCTCAACTCTGCTCTTATCGATAACATGTTGAAGACCCCTCTACCAATCACAGACTCGTCCAGCAGGCCCCATTAAATTTTTTGACGACGATGTTCATGAGAGAGCACAATTCAACAACGCCTCACTCAGTTAAACACAAGCTTTATCAGACCGGCGCATGGTGGGCCCGGCCTCGAGAAACAACGCATCATGCTCAAAAACGGACGCCCAAAGGCGAATCTTCGCAACAGCCTCGACCGCGACGTCTATCAGATCGTGAAGAAGCTCGAGGATGAACGCACAGCCAACCAGCCCAAGGACAGGAAACGCGCAAAGCTCACCATTTCGGGTGTCTACGACATCATCAAGAAGTCCAACTCGAGTCTTGCTCGGCAGAAGAGGAAACCCTTGGAGGACGCCATCGATCGCTGCTTGGACTTTCTGAAGCAGGAACAGTCCGATTCTGAAGACAGTGAGGCGGCGTTGGATGAGATCAACGAGTCAAACAAAGTGAGTGAGCTGTCGATATGATACCACCAGAAGAGGCCTCTGATAATCCGCAGCCCGAAGATCGCTTCTTGCTCAACCGACAGATGGCCAAACAGTGGAACGCCACGGCCCAAGGCGCTGAGGGGAAGAGCACCAAGCGGCGACGCCTGTCTCCAGAGCCAGACGCCGTTAACGGGACTGAGGCCGTCAGCGACGGCTCTGCTATTACCCCTGGAAAACCATCCAAGACCAATGGAACGGCACAGGCCGAGGCTCAAGCTTCAGGGACAAAGAAGGCGCCGAAGCCGCCCAAGTACGCCGCCGAACAAGTCGATCCAGAGTCTATCGTTCTCGGAGGCGTGGCATCGACCGTGGACGAACTCGACAGGGCCATTTTCTCACGTCTCAGGCGACCGGAAGGTCGTCAACGCCTCCAAGGAATGCCCGTTGGCTACATCATTTCTGGGCCGCCCGGTACCGGCAAACAGTCTGCCGTGCGTATGCTCGCCGCTATCAGCTCTACGCCCATCATACCCCTAGGAAAGCATCTAGAGGAGGCCACAAAGTCGCCAGAAAAGGTGACCAAGATCATAACGGACGTCTTCGACGAAGCCACAAAATGTGCTCCATGCATCATCTTAATCGAAGGCTTGCACGACTACATGCCCAAGTCGGGCAACACACAGAGTGACCGAGAGCAAGAAATTGTGACCCAACTCAGGATAGGCATGAGACGCCTACGGGACTGGCAGCGGGAGAATGAACCCGTCTTCGTCGTGGCTACTACCACCAAGATTGAAACCATCGACGCCAGTCTGTGTACGCCCGACCTCTTCGCGCGCACTCTCAACATCAAGGTTCCGAACGCCGATGCGCGCGAGGCCATCTTCCGGGTACTGTCTTGCCACCTTGCCTTCCGGAGAGCTTGAAT
>NW_003315035.1:834010-835023 GCF_000150825.1 Verticillium alfalfae VaMs.102
CCTTGCATCCTCTTCTTCGACGAGATGGACTCGCTCGTGGCCAAGCGCGAGAACACGTCGACCGAGGCCGGGGCCCGCGTCGTCAACGCGCTGCTGCGGAGCTCGACGGTGCCGGCGACCGCGGCGAGGTCTACGTCATCGGCACGAGCAACCGGCCTGACATGATCGACCCGGCCGTGCTGCGCCCTGGTCGTCTCGACAAGCTCCTGTTCGTCGACATGCCGACGGAGGACGAACGCGTCGATATCCTGCGGACCATCTACAGGAACGGCATCGGCGGCAGTGACAAGGCGGCCGATGCCGTGATGGAGGGCACCGAGCAGGAGGCCACGGCGGGCAGCGGCCCTGACGTGATCGAGACGGTAGCGCGGGACCCGCGGTGCAAGGGCTTCAGCGGTGCCGATCTCTACGGGCTGTACAAGAACGCGCTGGACGCGTGCGTTCTGCGGTACGAGGGCGGCGACCCCTCCCTGTCCCGGGCCGACTGGGAGGCTGCGCTCGAGCAGACGAAGCCGAGCGTGCCGAATCCCGAGAGCTATCGCAAGTTGGCGGCCAAGTTGCATCACCAGAGGTAGAGGGCATAATCGGAACCGTTCGAAGAATAAAGCAAATCGCTTCACCAAAGGCATGATGGAAAGATGCTGTTTCACGTGAGATGAGCTTGTTTATGTGGAGATGGTCATGCAGCTACAGAGCGCTGTCGATCCTTGTCTTGGGGGTTTGGGCTGCGTAGTTTAGTTTGTTGCACATGGGCGCATGGGCATGTCTTGCCGTACATGCCAGCAAAGCCTTACGATGCCGTAGCTGATCTTCTGGGATGGGACCGAATTCTAAAAACGCCATTTGAAGTACATCACCAAGACTGTACGGACCACGTCAGAAATGATCGTGGATGCAGAGGCACATAGTGACGACCGAGAACCCAAGTCTTGGCATGTCATCTGCTTAAGTCGTTTCAAGAATGTTTCGGTCACGCCCTTGTATTATGGATCGAGATCCGCGGAGAGAAATGG
>NW_003315035.1:835123-836343 GCF_000150825.1 Verticillium alfalfae VaMs.102
CCTCAACCAGTGTGGAATGCGCATTTCACCGATACGCTGTCACTGCAAGTTTTGATCACTTCCAAGCACGGGATGAGCGCAGAAGAGGAGATGGAATAAAAGGCGGGCCATCGAGCGTGCCCGCTGCCCCGGACGCACTGTCCTGGAGGGCATCATTTGAGTTCTATGGTACATGTCGCATTATGTCTGAAGGAAAAGGAAGTCTCGCCGAATCCCGTCTAATGCAGCTTCCGAGCTCTTCTTCCCCGTCGTTCTTTCGTATCCTAGTGGTACAACAACACGACCTGTGGTGGTGGATGGTGGGTGGAGTGTGGAGAGGGTATGTGGTGGATTGTGGGTGAGTGAGAAGAGAGGGCGATCCGCTTAGGCGGTAGCGTCCTTGAGGTAGGCGATCAGGTCGTTCCTGTCCTTGGCCTTCTTGAGACCACCGAAGGCCATCTTGGTGCCGGGAATGTACTTCTTGGGGTTCTCGAGGTACTCGAACTGGAAGGAGGTTAGAAGAGGCTCGCTTTCGAGTCACGATCAAGATCAACGTACCAGAGTGTCGTTGTTCCACTCAATGCCCTTCTGCTTGTTGGCATCGGTGTAGGAGTAGCCGTCGACGGAACCGGTCTTGCGGCCAAAGAGGCCGTGCAGCGCAGGGCCGATCTTGTTGCCGCCGCCAGCCTCGACGGTGTGGCACTGAGCGCAACGGGTCTTGAAGAGGGAAGCACCCTTCTTGGCGTCACCTGGGGCGAAAGTTAGCTATGCGACTGGTTTGTGGTGGTGATGCAGTATTGGCAGCTGTGGCAGCGACATGGTTTCCAATTGGTCTGAGAGGGGAGACAGAGAGCATCGGGCTTTCGTTCGAGGTGGATAGCGTTTGAGGTCGAGGTGAGAAACAAGTCAGACTCAGTAGGTATGAATGAGCTGGAGTCGTTGTCCTTTCGTCCGCAGCGTTGCCGAGGCCATGGGAAATGACGCAGGAGAATCTGACATGACAGGTGCGCCAGAGGTCGCCGAGGCTCCAAAATCACCCCAAGCCCAGAAATCGCAATACAGACAACCTCTCAACGGTGTATCAAAGTCGAAGATACCAGCGCCGATACTCAATGCATTCGCAGACCAATCGTACCATTCGCAAAGCCTGCCACTGGGAAAGGGAAACTCTGGATGTAGGAACTTACCACCAGCCATTTTGACGGTTTGGGGGGGGTATTAAGGTGTTAAGGAGATGAGAA
>NW_003315035.1:837422-838745 GCF_000150825.1 Verticillium alfalfae VaMs.102
ATTCCGTCACCCAATGTGTCCAGATACTGACATCTCCAAGGGCACACTATCGATTCTTGCTCTCTCCACCTTCATCCTCAACTTCAGCCACACGTCACCCTACAAGCACCTCCTCCCCAGGCCGTCCGAGTTCTGGAGCAGCCCCATCGATTTCATCGGCACCTGGATCCGCGTCCTGCAGCTGCACGAGGTCGACCGCAACGAGAAGGTCATTGCCCAGCACACCGCCCATACCGACGACGTTGCTAAGCGAGCCTACTACAGAAAGGTGCACGGTCTTGACAAGAGCAACCCAGTCGCCAACTGGTTCAAGTCGAGCAACGAGGACGAGGACGAGAGTGCGGCGCCCTCTCGCGGCGCCGAGGCCCTCGCGGCCGAGGCCATTGCCGCTGCGGAAAAGCAGGGCACCAAATAAATGGAACTAGGCGAGAAAATCGGGTCACCGAAATGTACAAACGTCGTCATGTAAAGGAAGCCCCGGCGCCGTGGCGCGTGGCGGATCTGTAGTATACCCTGTACCTGTACAATAAAGCTTCAACATGACCCAAATGCTCAGACGTTTATCACCCCCTGTTTTTGTTTGCCCTGTCTGCCCCGCCCATAGAACTCATAGAATGAAATCAGCCCAGACGCATCCCATCGTCTATACCAGGTCTACGCCCTCGAGTCCATCCAACACCTCATCCGCGACACCGCCCTTCTCCAGGACCTTCCCAATCATGGCCTCCAGCACGGCAAACTTGGTGCCCCCAACCGGCGGCCTCCACACGCCTTGCTGCACGCCGTAGCCCACCACGCCCGGCAGCGGCACAGCCGCCTTCTTCCCTGGCGTCGACACGCTCGTGGCCGGGTTCTCCGAGTTGGGCACGCCCGACGACGTGAGTCGCGACGGCGGGTCGACCGTCCGCACAGACAGCAGGCGCAGTTGCCTGCCCTCGGCGGCGGCGGCGGCGGCGCTGCTCGCGGTGCCCTGCGTCGGTCACAGACACGGCAAGGGCTGACTCGGCGACGGCGAGCTCCTCCTTTGGCCGGATCGAAGATGATGTTGCCGCCGACGGCGACGACGAGGAGCGTCACAGGCGGGCGGGGCGCCACCCTTGGGCGTTGCGCGGGGTACAGGGAATGTCGGAGGCCTTGCCAGTCGTCGTCGAACATGGGGGTCCTCGTCGGTCCTCGGACTTGAGGCGCGGGACGCGGGTGGCGAGGAGGGCGGAGGTGCGTGGTCAGGGAGAGGAGGGGGAGCGGGTACGAGAGGGGGCGGCGAGGATGAGGAGGATCTGGTGCCATGTCAGTTGGTACGCCCCAACACGTATAGGCTGAAAA
>NW_003315035.1:838845-839965 GCF_000150825.1 Verticillium alfalfae VaMs.102
AGAGCTTCCAGTGGAAGCCGCCGTTAATGTAGAGCTTCTTGGCGAACTCGCCGTCGGCGAGGAGCGCCTCGCTGAGCATGCTCGCCAGGAAAGACGGTGCTCGCCTCGTCGTCCCGCAGGCCTGGGATCTCCACCGTCATCTCGAGCCACTCGCTGCGGCCCTTGGAGGCTGTGCCGCCGTCCTCCGACATTGTTCGCCTTGCCGTATCCTCGAGGTGTCCTCGTCCGCCGAGCCGCCGTACGGCGTCGCCGTCTTTTCGAGCTCCGCCTTGATGCCGACGATAGCCTCCGTGCCGTCGGAGAAGCACACGCGCGCGCTGCCGTTTGTGCCCGGCAGAATGCCCGTCTCGGCGGTCAGTGGGCGGAATTGGGTCGGTGTGCGGCCATCGGGTCGGATGGGAGGCGTGAGCGAGAGGGAAGAGTGGAGGTAGGCGAGCTCGGCGGGAGAGAGCAGGACTTGCTGCGCTGCTGTGGCCATGGTGGATGGCTCTGGCGCAGGGCGTGTGCCTGTCGCTTTCTCTCTGGGTGTGGAGGGGCGCAAAGAGAGTGTGTCGTGTTTTGAGATCGGTTGGCGGGGGCTGTGATGGGCCTGGTGAGTGCAGGCGCTGGATAGAGCTTTTGTCGCAAAAAGTTGAGGTCGACCTGAGTGCAGCGAAAGCTTGACGTGCAGGGATTCCTTTCATGGTGGGGTTCGCGGGGTGTGGAGCCAGATCGTGTGTGGCTGCTTGCTGTGTGGCTCACGCCCAACCCCTGAGATGTGCTCCGAGCCCCTGAAGAGGGAGTAGCATGGCACTTACTCACTCAAAGCGTAGCGGACACAAGTACATAGGAAGAATCGTGTTCGTCACTTAGTTTGCTGTCAAAGGATCCATACATGTCCAATGTCACATCATTTTCTACATCTCATCCACAAGGCTCACTTATCGTGGTAGCCACCACTGTAGTCTCCTGACTTCGACACAGTTTCAATGCCCAGGTTCTTGCCTCCAAGGCCCTAGCTGAGATCGAGACAGACCGAGTGCATGAGATCTGGTCCGATCGCTGCCACAAACTCGGCAATCTTCGTCTTCAACCCTCCAGCAGCAGAGAGAGACTGGCTGGCCCAGATGACCAGGTCAGA
>NW_003315035.1:841069-849154 GCF_000150825.1 Verticillium alfalfae VaMs.102
CAAGTCCTGATAGAGCTCGGGGTCAAGGATGTCGCAGATGCGTAGTAGGAATAGCCTGGGCAACGGGCGTGTCAATTTTGCTGATCACACCTCAGTGTGAGGCTTGGAGGCTTCGTGACATGCGGATGAAACGAGAGGCCCGATGAGCGTACCAGTGGGAACCTACGTTTTGTCTTCCCCATCCCTCCTTTATTTCCACTTCCACAGTAGCCACAACTGGATGAATTGGTATAGCCTGGTCGATCTCGTTGGCAGTGCTCGTTGGCATAGATGGGAACAGTGAAAAGGGGCGCTGGGATATATTGAACTCACCAATGGGGCTCACATACGACAACTCGTCCTCTTCCAGGGGATGCGAGATGAATGCCGCCATGATGGCCCAGAGAGATCGTCGTGGGCTTGCTAGGTATTGGCATATATGTGTGCTCGCGTTGTGTGCTGATCACTGAATGAATGAACAACAGCCAGGCGCCTTCCCATGCTCAAGTTGATGATAGGTGTCCCACGGCCGGGAGTAAGCACCCAGCGAGGCGGGGTAACGCGGCCTGTGGGAGGGCACACGACCACCTTACAGGACTCGGCCAGCAATTCGGCAATGCTTCGAGTGCCCCTGGAGACAGGTCTGAGTCCAACTCGAAAAGTTACGCTTGGAGCAAGCAAGGATAGCTAGGCCGAGCACTGGGATGTGAAGCAGTGCAGTGCAGTGTCGTTATTGTCACAATATGCAGTAGCTTGACCTACCTAGGTAGGGTGAGTGGGCTACACTGCCCCTCATAACTACCTAGGTACCTACCAAAGGTACCCAGTGTCTAGGCACGTTGGCAGTGAGTACCTGATAGACGCCCGCACGGCCACGATCGTCTGTGGCTGCTACCACATCTCTGAGGAAGAGAAAGCTCGGACCCTGCATCCCTACCTTCCCACCTCTACCGCCGGAGGCACCTACCTTGCCTACCTACGTTACCTTAGGTACCTACCTGAGTAGGCAGGTAGGTAGGTACCTACCATGTAATAAGGTAGGACGACCTGACCCGGCTGCCATTGCCTGCCACGATACTTCCCTGATTTCGAGTCCGCATGTAGGAACCGACAAGGCTGCTACAAGACCCCTGGAGGTGTCGAAGAAGTTCGAGCCGTCCAGGGACCAATTTATGCATCCACAGCTCTGTGACACGATGATACGATGGCACGATATTCCACAATGGAAGAATCCAAGCAGCTTGATGGACCCTGGATCACCCATCTCCGTTTCGTTGCCCCGTCAATCTTTTTCGAGGCGAACCTCCTCCCGCTCCGAACGGCTGCATCACTACACAATGATTAGTGAAATCCCTCACGTTGCCCGATGGCTGCGAATCACCGACCTCCGAGACATCGAGGCTACTCCAGTACTCCAGACCTTGAGCAGGGCGGATCCCCTTTTTGGTTCGGGGGCCAGAGGCTGTCGACAGCAGAAGCACGTCAGGAGGACACTGCGCGGTCAGGCCAGGATGCTCGCCGCGTTGTATACCGTCGCGGGACTTTTGGAGCCTAACGCTGGATCGGATCGGCCTGGTGAGCAGGCAAGATCCCACCTCGGCGTCGCACGGGGCATGGATGGGATCGATGCATAGAAATCGAAACGGGCGTGATCGACGTTGCCATTGGCAAACCCCGCCACAAAACGACGACGACAGGGCGCCGCGAACGTTTCGACGATAGTGTCATAGAAGCGATTGAAGGCCGCAGCTGTCAACTGCAGCACAGCGCAGTGCAGTGCAGTGCAGCATGCGGCTTGATAGCCAGCGGCTACGCGACAGTTCCGATCAGGAATGGCCACACGACCTCGCCTCGACTGCAACGTCCGAATATCGTGACCTCGTCTGCATTCAGCACGCATTGACGATGGATGAGAATAGGATGCTTGGGTGGATGGATGGCTGCACGGCTTACTGGACACGGCACCAGAGCCAATATTGTCACCGTCACGGCTCGTGCTCCGATTGTCTTTGAGGCCGATTCTTACCAGTCGAGCATGCAGCCTCGAATTTGTTTGATGGCTGGGTCTGTCGCCAAAGATGAGTGGTCAACTGAATGTGAGGCAACCAGTCAGCTGTCGTGGCCACCCTTGTGCGTTACTCGTCGCCAATCGCCCTGGCTCCTGGATCTGTCAGACCTGGCCGTCTGCCGCTTGCTCCTCGACGGCCGCCTTCCTCTGCTCCGCTCCGCGCGCTCCGTGGAGACAGGTGCCATTTCTGTCTGCCTACAGGGGACGAACCGAGGGGCCACTGCACAGCGCAGGGAGAGGACCCGATTGCTTTCCCCAAATCCAACCCTTGGCTTCGCGCCCACTCCTCAGACAATCCTTTGGCCATGGTGAAAAGCAAAGCCAGCTCACGACACACAGACGAGTCCACTTGGAAACCACGTCACGCTGCTTGGCTTGGATTGTAACTGCACTTGTGGACGAATGGCAAGAAAAGAATGGCATTGAGTGCGGACCAGCCTGACCTGCCCAGCATGGAAATTTGTCGTCATTGACCGTCGCGTCTATGCAACGTTGAAGCTGTCGATCTTGACCCCTCTCCGATGCTTGACTCAGTTGCTGGAACCGACCAAGACAACGAAGGGGGACATCGCCTCGTTCTGGGGCTGGGCCGGAGAGACAGGCTGCTGAGCTGCTGTCACCACCAGCGACTGCCATCGACCGCCACCCCTAAGCAGCGCGCGCTCTGTACAACAGCGCCTGCAGCAGGACACTCTCACCTCCCTTCGTCGCCTGCCATGGCCACTACGCCTCTGTGCAGCCGCGGTGCGTCGCTCCCGCAGTAGCCTCCTCGGCCGTCCTACACCGCCTGTGCGACGGACTCATCCCGCTTGTTGGGATATGAGGACCGCCGACCAGGGGCTGACAAGGGGTCAAACCTGCCAGAGAGATTTCCGCAATGTCAATGGCAACACGACCACGATGGCACTCGCTGCTCACAGGCCCGTCCGTCGTCACTCCCATGCCACGCAAATGTCCACCGACATGCTGCGTGACCCATGCGCCTGGCATCAGGAAACGGCAGAAACCCCACTGGCATGAAGCCGTCGATTCCAGCGCCGTCGGCTCTGCAACTCTCGTTTTGTCTGACTTTTCCGACGAGTAGTGAGGCGATGAAGCCACAGGTGGTTGACAGTTGTTTCTCCTCTTGCATGGACATCCCCGGCAGCGTCCTGGATCAACCCCCCCCCTCCCCCAAGATGCTGCATGCGCCTGCAGCTCACTGACCCTGCCGGCAGCGGGACACTAAGGTGACGCCGTCTCCACACACTCGTTGGCGGACCTACTTACATCAAGGACCGTCCTGCGGCCATGCGCCGTCCCCTGCCACTACGCCCGTCCGCCTCAACCCTCACCCACCCCCAACTGTCTCCCAGCACCAGAACACTATACCAACCACCACTGCCGTCTGCGCTTCAACGCTCGACTTCCTTCCATGATCACTCCTTTTCCCCAGCATGTTCAATGGCGTTTTGGGTCGTCGGCGCGGAGCCCAGCCCCATGCTGCCGTCTCTGGGTGATGGCCCTGCCCACGGCACCTACCTGACCGGTGGCAAACGTCGGGTCAGCCATTCTGACGGCTCCGACAACATCTACGACCACGTCCCTCCTCCCAAACGTACAAAGACGAACAGTTTCGACCCCGTCACAGGCAGTGTACGGCAACATAGAGAACTCATTCCCATGCAGAATCTCTCATTCTTGGTCATCCGTGAGGCACGATCGCCAACGCCGGAGCCTGCACGAGATGGCCAGACCGCCTGTTCCATGGAGCGCACGGCGTCAGGTCTCTCTATCTCATCTGACACGACCGTCTGCACGACTTCTACTTATGATGATGCCAACCTGCTTGAGGACGATGAGGCCGCTTGGCTGGTGCAGGAGCGTCTTGCGCTCTCTCACCGCAAGGCCAAGGATTCACGGCACGAACGAATTCTCAGGAGCCTTATCCGGCCACGGTCTCGTGATGCCGAATTCTCTATCGACAACGCCGCCTTGGAAAGCATATTCTCGGCTGCCAATGAGATTTTTTTTCACAACCGGCTTGCCCGTCGTGTGAATTGGGACTGGTCTCACTCATCGAGTTCCCAATATCAAGATCACATCATAGGCACCACTGCACTCCGCCGCTCCCGGCTTCTCGGCGGCTTTGAAACCTTAATCGTTCTCTCTCACCCTATTCTCAAAAATCGCAAATACAACCGCCGACTACTCATCTCTACTTTTTTACACGAGCTCATTCATAGCTACCTCTTCGTCTGTTGTGGTTTCAAGGCCAGGCGTTGTGGAGGCCACACGACCGGTTTCAAGCGCATCGCTGCGCTGATCGACGAGTGGGCGGGTCCAGACACGTTGCATTTAAAAGACATGGAGGCCGATCTGGACCATTTTAAGGAGGAGGAAAAATGGGACGAACTCAGTAACCAGCAGTCGTCTTTGTTGGCTCAGTCTGCGTCGTTGCCTGACGAGTACGACTATCTGACACCCTACCACCAGCACCATCACCACGCTCCCCACCATCTCACTCACGACTATCAACACCAACAAGGCCCTTGGGATTATTGGGTCGCCGATAGACAAGAACACATCCCACTGAGCCGATGCAGTACGCCGGGGTCTCCTGCCACCGCAGATGATCTGGAGGGCGAGGGCATGAGGTGGCCGGCTAGACGAGAGACATGGGCCGAAAGGACGCCACGTGCCTCCTCCCGGCACCTCCAGGCACCAGGCACCGGGCACCTTTCGCGTCCGTCGTCTCAACAACGCCACTGGTACACAGATGACCACGAACCATTCCGTCGTCGAGATCATTCGTACGACCGGTTCGATCAACGGAGGGCAAACTCGCCGAGTCCGAGTATTGCTTCTGACGCCGTTGGCTCCCCATACGTTTGAATGGAAGATGCGTCTCCGTTCATGCAACTAACACAACGTTGTCCAGTTTTCCCTTTGTGTACATGATGGCGCCTGAGGTGTCATTCCGTTTCGGGTTCATTGGGAAGCATGGCGACGGCGCGTCTCACATTTTTTTTTTCGCTTGGCGTTTGGTCTTTGGGTACGGGAAACTTTTCGGGACAGGGTCGAACGGCTGCTCAGTATAAAAAGGGGATCATAGTGTGGATTGTCACTTGTTCCTGCATCATGATGCTTCACCCATCGTTTTGTATCGCGGTGCCTAACATTTTGTTTCGGGGGCCAGGAATAGTCGGAATAGTCAATCTCTCGATAAATTAGGGAGCATAGTCATGATATTGGGCATGACTGCAACGCCGTGATCAGTGAAGAAAGCAGCATAAATCAAAGTGTGAAGGTGATATCAATATGTTCGTGGTGGGTGAGCCAGGATGTGAGCCTACTTCTGATGGAAGTCAACCCCGATAAAGTTACAACATATTCTCACTGTCCGCATTTATTCGTCCATCTGCCCTTGACAGGAAACCCAGAGAATCTCTACCAAAAGCACAAGTAGACTTGAATCTGACATTAGGCGCCGTCCCTTCCTCCTAATCGTAAACCCCGTAACCCAATTCTGGAAACGAAAAGCAACCGGGCTCCTGTCCCACAAGCCTGAGGACCTCTCATGGGAAAAGCTCAACAGTCTGCTACGAATACACGAGCCTCCAACTACCTCCAGGACGGAAATCACACCCTGCTTGAGTTCCAAAGACAGACGAGTGGCGCTGTGCATTGAACGGGCTGCCTGGGAGTCAACCCTTGTCTGACGCGGAGACGCAAGGTCACAGAAGGCGCCCCGGAGGCTCCGACCGCCTGGGTAGTTGGCGGAGCATGCCCCTTTTCGCGGCACCGATAGGCCGGGGTGCGAAGAAGACGTCTTGAGGCCGTCCGAGATGTGTTTTCCCAGGGTCGGCGGACAGCGACACCCTCTCTGGTCCTCGTCGTACTGGTCCGGGTCCCGGCTTCCGCTCCAAGATACAAAAACTTCGTTCCGGTCCGTCATTGAATGATAAGCCCCCCCCGAAATGTTAAACGTAAATCGTACGACGTGGCAGCCCGCAGAGCATCGACTGCCTGTTATGGGAGCCATTTCCGTCGACGAGCGAATACTAGCCAGCGGAGGCTCTTCAATGGAACGGGAACCATGGTCGGCCGGCGTCGATGCATAGCCTGTGCACAAATCGCGACTGGGCACTCTGAGCACGGCGTGAATCGATGCCGGAGTCTTCGGGTCAAGTCGAACGTCAGCTTCGAGCAATCCCATCCATGACATGAAGAGCTACATTTCTGGTTGATGCAAGTTTTGAATTGAAAAAAAGAAAGGTACTCACGGTCAAGAAACGTCTCTGATACTCCTTCCGCTAGGGACGAAGAATGAAGATGATGAGGGCGGCAAGGCCGGCCACAGCCTGGATGGCAACAATGCCGCCCAGTACTCGTTTCAGATTGTCGTGGGAACCTTCGTCGTCGTCTCCGGGGCCCCTTTTTCCGTTTCGCGCTTCAACGTCGATGCTGTGCGCGCTGGTGCTGTTGCGCCTGTACCACGCCATGGTTGACGGCGGATGTTCGCGGGGAGAGAGATGGTGAACGGAGGTCGATTTACGTGTCATCAACAGACGTCAAGTATGACCAGACAAGGGCGGAGTGAGCAGAATGGTGATGGATTTGGCCTATATGTATATATCTTTTTGGGGCGCGCGCGATCAAGGCCGACGTTAAAGGGGGGGGAGACGTTGGTGTACATGAGAAGGGGGGGGGGAAGGGGGAGAGCGATAGCGGTAACGAAAACGAGAGCCAAGGCCGTAGGTATTATTCTAACTCGACCCGGGGCGGAATCCCCCACTCGCCTCTCTCGGGGTCCTTTTTTCTTCTTCTTGCCAGTCTTTTGCTGCGCGTTGCTGTCGAGCTTTCCATGGCTTCCGGTGACTGGGACGCGTGGAGTCTGCCTTGCGTTACATTGAAACCGAAACCGAAGATTCCGTGTGGTGAACCTCGGGTCCTACGGGCACTCCGGTGCGCCCCTATAGGCCCGAATGCATGAACACGACTTGCTGACTTTGTAAAAGACTGAGATCTGCAGTATCCAGTTCGCAGAAGCAGGTACGCGGGCATCTTCAATTGCTGGTGGTCCTGGCGAGACTTTGGGTGTTCAAAAGGGTGGCATCTCTGGTGAGGGACTGGCGTGGAGCCCAGAATTTCAAAACCCCTCCACCAGGTGAGCGGCGGAACCACGCGCAACGATAAGAAAAACGCAAAAACAAAAAAAAACCTACTCTCCTCTCCCTCCCTTGAGAAAGTATAGCGGTCGTGGTATCGCTCCTGACTGACGTAGTCAGGCCACTCAAATCCCGAGGGGCTGCCGTATACAGGCCTCGAAAATAGAGTGCGTGGGGCCAAGGCACCCCTGCATTGGCGGCTTCGAGCACATATACACGGGAGATCTGTATCGTCCGTTCTGCCAGAGAAGGCACGGGGCAAGGAACGATACTGGCCCCCACGTTGTTGGCAGAGGGGTCCCTGGGCACATGGCCCTCCTCAGCACAGATTCGACAGGGGAAGACGGGTCTCAAAAGGAGGCCACGCCCGCTTCGTCTCACACCATGGTATCAGTTTCGAAGGCACACAGGGCATCATGTCGGTTTGATTCATTGGAACTCATTTTGTCTCTCTCTCTCTCTCTCTCTCTCTCTCTCTCCCTCTGTCTCCTCTTGGACTGAAATCTCGCGGCTGACTGTGGGATGATTTAGCTTCAGGTCAGTGATGACCAGAGTACAACACCAACTCGGTGGTGACAGCGTTGCAGCCGAGCGTGGTACCTGAACAGGCACGAGTACGACCCGCGCCAGCTTCCCCGCATTGACCAGAAGAAAAAGTCTTGTCTCCACGGCGACTCGGCCGCTGCGTCGGGCTGGGAAGTTCCACTGGTGGAGGATACCGGCCGGGAGGACGGCAGCACAAGGTCACGCACGGCACGGCAAGGAGATGAGGCGCGCTTTGCAGTATCATCGTGTTGTATTGTCCTACGGAAGAGCTCAACAGTCGGCATGGGCATGCACGAGTGTGATTTGCGGTTGCCTGCCTGCCTCAGCCCGCCCGCTTATCAC
>NW_003315035.1:849254-852579 GCF_000150825.1 Verticillium alfalfae VaMs.102
TCTCGTTCGGTGCCGTACTGGGAGACCATTGTAAGAGACGGCACGTTCGAGGGCGGAGTCGCCGTGTTCGACAGGTCTGTCATGTGTGCCCGACTGACTCCGGTTGCACGGTGTCGTGGCCGTTGCGTGTGGAGCGGCTTGGGGTTTCGAGAAATTGCATACGTGCCCCACCCACCACAAGCCCCAGCCAGGCTTTGTCGACGCCTGAAGAATGAAGTCCAGAGAAGGGAATGGGCGCCTGAGTTTGGGAGGCATATGCGCCTGGTGGCGTGTGTTGATGGTATGTGAATGCTGTCGTGTCGAGCGGCAAACTCGATTTTTCTTTTCATGCTTGGTGTCAACCGTGGCCCTTTCAGCCGCCTCTGATGACGACGTCGCCCTTGCAGGTGCCGTAGGAGCAGCAAATCTCGGGTTGCGCCTTTCCAGAAAGGATGAGGTCGCGGTTGAACTGGCATGTGGTCAGCATGTGGCACTTCGTTGGGGGGGGGCTAGGTAGATACGTACGTCCGAGCAGCGAATCGGTGATGCTTGTACCGCGATACCAAAGGAGAGCATGGCGGCCATGGCCGAACAGATGATGTGAAGCTGCATGACGGTGTGTGGTGTAGTGAAGTTCCACCTCGGGCTATCCTATCTGTTAGGATGCGAGAACTGGTCTCGTGGCTGGCACACTGTACATATGAAAAGGCAAGGATATCTTGACAACCAAACAACACGAAGGCCGGCGAAGGGGACAACAGTTGCTTATGAAGGCCTCAGCAACGGAAGGCTGCGACAAGGCTCCGGTGCACAAGGTAACGCCATGGCACGGCAGAACCCACCCGAACGAGATGACGGCGGGCTTCCGGCAAGATCGCCTGTACGAGCAAGATGACGAGAGTGGGCAGCCGCAGACAGATCGGCCGCCATTGGGCGAGGCGAGGGTCTTCTCGAATGAAGACCGCCACACATCAGGCCGCGTTGGGGCAAGTCGCAATGAGGCTTATCTTGACAGGATGCACAGGGGGCCGGAGGGAGGGGGGGAACGGTGGTCATCCATGCCGGCTCGGGAGTAGCCCAGGTGTCTAGTGCGGTTGGATGGTGGTCGGTGAAACGTCGACAGATGACGGCAGGGTCCGCTCCAGAACGTGCTGGACAAGGGGCCCCCGGAATCAGCGTGGTGATGTGAAGAAGAGTGAGAAAAAAAACGTGATGGTTCACTTGACTGGAATGGTGGCCGAGGTGCTGGGACGCCACAGCATACCAGACGAGTCGACCGATTGCAGCGAAAACAAACACACTGGAAGCCCCGAACAGCCAACGACGGGAACGGCATGACGATGGGGGCGACCGCTGCAGCTGAGGAATAGTATTCCAGGGACGGCGTTGGTGGAGACGACGAGTCGAAAAATAGCAATCGGCATATGTCGCTCGGCTGTCTCCGAGTGGACCAACGCGCTCATGTCGGCTGATGATGACTCAGGGCGGAATGAACGACAGTGGCGGGCGCCTCGTTCGGCTGACTGTCAGCCTTGGGCCTCAGGCCTCAGGCACCTCAGCCCTATTCCGTTTCGTCGATACTGCAACCAACGTGACTCACCTAGGTACCTAGCCTTGCAAATTCGGCATTCAGTTGCAACATGTTGCTCAACACTGGCGCAGTCTCGCCTGCATTGTTTTCTCACGTCACTTGCCTTCCCTCGCAAACCAAGCGCTGCTTGTCTGACCCGAAAATAGCCAGTGGGTGAGTAGCTAGCGGGAGTAGCAAGCGGCACGCAGCTAGCCGGCCCTCGTATTACGTGAAGCCTATCCCACACTCGAGACTCGCGTAGTACCCGTCCGTCTTGTGAGGGTCCGAGACTCGTCGCTGGAGAGCTTGTGGCGCGCTGGGATGGACACTGTATTGCTTGCCATGCTGCCATCTTGGCTAGCCTCAGCTTCACCTTGAGTTCTCGAGGGCGTGCCTGGTCCTCTGGTCTTGTTCAGCCGCCGCGCCAAGGCTTTGTTTTTGTTCCCTTCACTGTCCGCGGGCCGCCTAGTGCCTCGACGTGTCTTGGTGTGCCTACCTCTTCAACCCGGAGACTTGGGAGGGTTCAGTGCCAGGATTGTATGTATTGTACCTCGCACACAATCTGGGAGTCTCAGTGTGGGGATCTCCGATGGGGAACGACAAACTCAGAATTTTTGGCCAAGAACTAACGCACAACCCGGCCTTGAGACGGGAGTGGGGTGCAAGGTTTTCTAGTCAAGGTGACTTTCTCTGTATGCAACGCAGTATGCAATGCGAACCTTTTTAGCCAACTCTGTGTACCTGGGTAGCCATGGGTGACGGAGCTCGAGTGACGTTCATCCGGGACGGATAGACTGACAGGCCAAGAGATCGTGGCCGTCATGCGACTCGGGGGGGTCAGACACCGTTCAGTCATGACCATCTACATGCATTGAGACATAATACACCTATGTTACATGATCCGATCCAGGGGATATCATTCGTGCGTCTCGGCCTCATCAAAGCTCGCCGACTCGTCGCCCACAGATGACGCAGTATCATCGTGTGCATCGTCCACCATGACGGCGTCGTCTACTTCGTCCGAAAAGGCCACAACCTTGGACGACGGCGACTTCTTCGGCGTCTCCAGCACGTCGCCGCTCCACGGCTTGCACTCCTTGACGAGCTCGCCGCACCGCAGACACGTCCAGCCCTCGCCCTCCTCCCTCTCCAGCCGCGTGGCGAGGCAGACGAAGCAGTAGACGCAGCCGCACGGCATCGTCTCGTACGGATTCGTTATGTCCGTCTGCGCAGAGCCGACAACGCCGCTCGACGCCGCGGCCGCCATGATCTCGTTCTCGGTGGCCAGCGTGTTCTGGTCCTGGTAGCAAATGGCGCACGTGCGCTCAGGGAGGAAGGCAAACTCGCCCCTCTTGACGCCGTCGTCGTCGCCGCCGTTTGTCTGCATGATGCCCTTTGTCTTGCGCCACGTGCGGGCGAACCACCGCCTCCAGCGGTGGATGCCGACGAGCGGCAGCACGAAGAGGAGGAACTCGGTAAAGGCGTGCCACACGAGCTGGGCGGTTGAGGTACTCAAACGAGGCCTCGCGGCTGACCTGGCTCGTCGCGGCCCGAGGCGCATGCGCAGCAGGCGGTCGAGGAGCGTCCGGTACCGGCCGTGCAGGAGGAAGACGAGAAATGACACGCACGCGGCGCCCGCGTGGAGCGTCGACAGGCGCTCGGTGAGGCGCGCCAGTAGTTGGATGCGCGGGCTCGGCTCGTCGTGGCCGTCGTCGCGCTCGACGAGC
Source organism: Verticillium alfalfae VaMs.102 (assembly GCF_000150825.1). NCBI lineage: Eukaryota > Fungi > Ascomycota > Sordariomycetes > Glomerellales > Plectosphaerellaceae > Verticillium > Verticillium alfalfae. The sequence continues at coordinate 852,531 of NW_003315035.1, forward strand.
CAGTCCTCCCACCTCGTCCAGGCGTACTTGCCGAAGACGGTGACGAGAA
>NW_003315035.1:852690-858942 GCF_000150825.1 Verticillium alfalfae VaMs.102
ACGGCCCGCAGCGCCAGCATAATCTCGGCCGACCAGTCGTCCTTGAGGTGCCCGCCGGCAAAGTACTTGAGCGCCTCGCCGACCTGGTCGCGCAGCAGGTCGACGAGCTCCTCGTCGAGCAGCTCGGCGTCGACCTGGCCCACGCGGAACGCCGGCCGCGTGCCCTCGCGGGACGATACGGCGTCCCATGCCGTGTTGAGCCGGGCGAAGGGGAAGGGGAGGCGGTCGAGCTGGGCTCGCGTGCGTGCGGCGCGGGATGTCGAGGTGTCGGCGCGCTGGGCGGCGAGCCGGGCGGCGTTTTCGGCTTCGCGGGGCCTGTTGGCGGGCGGCGAGGCGCTGTTGCGCTTGCGCGAAGTTTGGAGGTCATCGATGCGGGCATCTGCTGGGGTGTGTGGTGTTTTGCTTTCAGCCGTCGTTGAAGCTGCTTTTGTGTGTATGCTCGAGCACTCGCATTGTCGGGGAGGGTTGCGAGATGGTGGGTTGGAGGCCGATGTCGAGCCAGCTCAAGAGCCGAGGTTCGCAGCTGAGAGGGCCGACGTCAGTGTGCGGTCCGTGCTGACTCATCCATCGAGAGCATCCCAGTTATGAGCAGCAGGACAGATCAATCGACGGGATACGATAGAGTACTGAATGAGGAATGCTGCAAAAAGACTTGAATTGACATGAGGTGATTTTGCAGACAGATAATTGCAGGCCGCGAACTGTTTTCCAAGCCCACATATGTGTCCATACACATACTGTACGCCGGCCACATAGTACAGACTGCCCGCCGGTCTTGGTGCACAGGGACATGGCTCCTGCTGCAGCTTCCAAGTTCCCTTGCTATGATCCTTCTCAGGATTAGCGGAAACAAAAGCATCAGCTCATGAAGCGAAGTACTCTCCATGTAGATAGATTTATTTTTTTTCTAAAAAAAAAGTCACGTTTCCAGATTGGTAGAAAACGCATGTGCCTGTCCCAATGGGTTGCAAGCCTGGAGCTTGTTCAAGGCGTTCAACCAAGGCTCCTCTTACGATTCCGGTCATCTCGAATCCGAAAGGCCTATTCTTCAGAATGACGAAGGCCATGGGCATCCCATTTGTGACGCGACCACCCTCGAAATTCACGCCGCGGTCTGCATCATGCAGTGCCCACACGACAATCGACAAAGCAAAGGTCTTGCAAATCTCGTTGTCAAAATACCCCAGTCAGAATACGGGGTATGATCGATAAAAAAAATAGTCCTCTTGGCCTATGCTGTTGGTTGTACAGTCATCCACATCTAGCTTTCTTTCTCTCCATTCCTTCCTCCAAACACCCGTGACACGAGCATCTCTCTCTCTCTCTCTCTCTCTCTCCCTTTACGCAGTCCACACCCTCTTGAGAGCCTCGGTGATGCCGACGTCGTTCGTCTCAAACTCGTACAGGCCTAGGCCGACGAGGGCCGTCGCGGCGTTGAGACCCCACGAGATGCCCTTTCGGGACTTGGGGAAGCGCTTGGCGGGGACGTAGTCGACGATGATAGCCTGGAAGCCCAGGTGCGAGTGCAGGATCAGGCCGGCGCAGAGGATGGCGTCGAGGGTCGGGTTCAGGGAGCCGGCGGCGAAGGGCGTCAGGGTGAGGGGCACGAGGCCGGCGGCGAGGAGGCGCTCGAAGGTCCAGTGGTAGGAGCCGTGGGAAGGGCTCGGGGCGGGCACGGGGGCAGGGTCGTTGACTGGACACGCGAGGGGTTAGGTCTGTTCACGATCGGCGTGGTTTTCACAGGATGCTGCGACCAAGGGATTATAGCGTACCTCCTCCCAGAACAACCTCTGCGTCTCCCTGTCAGCAATTGTCTCTCCGAAAAAAAAATCGATTTGAAGGGTTCGAAACATACGAGGTGGCGGCGGCAGGATATCACGCTTGCTCGTCGTGTGGAAAGCCGTGGCTCTTGTGAAGTTGTTGATGGCGGGCTGGACAAAGGCGGAGCGGACGGCGGGGCCCTTGGCCATGCGCGCGGCCGTGGCGACCTGGCGCATCGCAGCGGGTCGCATGAAAGAAGCCATCGTGAGTCGAATTGCCGGCCGTGCAGGTGCGAGTTGCTGGGGGTTCTGAGGCGGGCGGCTTGGACGTGTCGTGCTGTGCCTTGCGTGAGGTTGAGAAAGTGGATGATGCAGAGGACTCGGGTCGGAGCGATGGAATGATTGCCGAGGATCTGAATTGGAAGCTCTGCCATTGGCTGCGCCGTCCCGACTGTGCGAACAGGCGAATGTGATCGAGGCACGTGATCTGGCGCCTCGTTGCTGCTGCTGCTGGTCGTTGTGCCTTGGCGGCAGTTGGAGCGAGCGCGTGTCTTATCGGACTACAGCGCGATAAGCCCAAGGCGAGAGTCCCTGAATTTTTGGAGCTGCAGTTCGTGATGGCTGTTGCCGTCAGTGGTGTCAAGCATCTTGATCCGTTGCGATTCAGCGTGTGACTATGCTCTTCTCGGTCGCCGACACACCCTTCACGCTCTCTTAATCTGTCACAGGGTGCCTGTCCCCTTTTTTTGGGTACCTTTCATATATTCATCATGGCGCAGGCTCTGACGGCCCGATGCCACCATCGCATCTGGCGACGATGCACCAACACACGGCTTGCCCCTCAATCATTATCCCCATCGAGACACATTCACCTCAAGACGCTGCAAAAGCGGGAGGATGCAGCGCAAGAGTGGGCAAAGAAGGCAGAGGCGATCAAGAACGGCGAGGCGCGGAACCTCTGGGAAATATTTGAGGAGCGAGGCTTCATCAAGGATGTCGCAGGGTATGCGCCACCACCACCACCACGACCGACCCCTCCCGCCGCATGAGGACCTCTACTGACATGCTGTGACAGCCGGCCCGAGCTGATCAAAGAGCTGATGCGCACCAAGCGCATCGGCGCATACGTCGGCGTCGATCCCACGGCGCCATCCCTCCACCTCGGCCATCTGCTGCCCATGATGCCTGTCTTCTGGATGTATCTCCACGGCTTCCGCGCCGTCACACTGGTGGGCGGCGCGACAGCGAGGATAGGAGACCCGACAGGCCGAACCACGTCCCGCGCCATCATGTCCAACAGCGAAATCTCCACCAACATTACGAGGATACACTACCAGATGAAGAAGCTCTGGGACAACATTGAGCTGGAGAAGCACAAGTATGGCTACAAGAAGACCTGGTCCATGTCACGGCATCTCGTGAACAACAACACGTGGTGGCAGAGCCTGTCCATGTACGACGTGATGAAGAGGCTCGGCCGATATCTGAGGATGGGGCCGATGCTGTCTCGCGACACGTGAGTCTGGCCGCTACAGCGCCGATTACCTACCCCCCCCCCCCCTTTGGAGATGATGTGACGCTAATCTATACTTTCAGCGTCAAGACGAAAATGGAAAGCGGCGACGGCATGGCGGTCGCCGAGTTTATGTACCCCCTGATGCAAGGTGGGACTTTTGGGACCTCTACGACAAGCTCGGCGTGCAGATGCAGATCGGCGGATCCGACCAGTTCGGCAACATCGCACCGGGATCGGAGGGCGTCAAGACGATCCGCGCCTCGGAGCCCCAAACCCTCAACCTCAAGCAGCTCCGAGACGTGGGAGGGGAGGAGCTTCATCGTGTTCCTTGCCACAAGTCGGCAAGAGCGCCGGCAACGCCGTCTGGCTCGAGACGAACCATGACGAGCGCCTTCAGCCTGTACAGCTACCTCGTGCGGCGGTTCCGACGACGAGGTCGAGCAGCTCCTCCAAAGTTTCTTTCACCTTCCTGGCCCATTCCCCGAGGATCACCCCAGATTCAATGGAGCAGCAACGTGCTTCGACCCCGCCCCAAGCCCGGCCCGCCCCAGCACCAAACTCGCCTTTGAAGGTCCCTCACGCTTCGTGCACGGCGCCGAGGGGGCCATTCCGCGAGCAGCAACAAGCCCCCCCTTCATGTACAGCAAGGGCGGGGGACGGCAGCCCCCCGAGCACCGGCGCCGCGGGCCGCGCACCCCCAATGCGCCCGTGACGCTCAAACAACGCGCCGCGCATGGACCATGCAAGCTGCCGCGGTCCCTCGTGACGACGCAGAGCCCGGCCAAAGATCCTTTTCGCCGCGGGCCTCGCCGACTCGGCCAGCGACGCCCACCGCCTCTGCCGCCAGCAGGGCGCCTACGTCGCCGCCGCGCCGGGCAAGGACATGCGCTCGCTGACGCCCGGCAACCTCGACTGGACACCCGTCAAGCTGTGGCGGCCCGAGGAGGTGTCGCGGTTCCTCGTCGACGACCGCGTCCTCATCCTGCGCAAGGGCAAGCACAACGTCCGCATCATCGAGGTCGTCTCGGACGACGACTGGAAGGCCTCGGGCCAGACGTACCCCGGCGAGCCCGGCACCGGCAAGACGCGCATGGCCATTGCCGCGCTGCGCGAGCTCGCCGAGGCCGAGGGCAAGAAGCTCTCGCAGAAGGAGCTCTTTGCCCTGGCGCAGGAGAAGCTCGCCGCCGAGGAGGAGGAGACGGTCGTTGCCAACAACCCGGACATTCGGTTCCCCAGCAAGCTCGAGAGGCAAAAGGTGCATGGTGATCTGAAGGCCAAGGACGGCGGACGGCGCGTGTGAGGAAGAAAGAAAGAACGTGTAAGAATATGGTTGGCGCTGTCATCCCCGCCCGCGAGGCGTTGTATAAAAAGAAGCATTGGCAGAGGTATATGACCCATCTTTTTTCAAGAAGAGGAAAAAAAAACGCCTGTAAAACACCGTACCTCCTTGTCCCAAACTATATAGAATCTCATGACTTCTGTCCATCCAGGCAAATTTCCCTCCAGCCCTGCATACGCCCTCGTGATCATCTGTAAAACACAGTCAGATCCCCCTGCGGCAGCGGCAACCTCTTGAGCTTGTCCATGATTTCGCCGTCCGCAAGGTCGCGCTCCGTGATGATCTGGTCAAAGGAGTGACAGCCATCGGTATACTTTTGCAGCGGATCCGACGCCCCACTGCCGCCGCCACCACCACCACCACCTCCGGGCGTCGCCTGGCCCGTCGCCAGCGCGGCCAGGTACTGCTTGCTGACGACGTACTTGTGCACGCGATACAGGCACCCCTTGATGACGGCAAACTGGACAAAGCGGCGCACGTCGACGTGGCGCAGGACGTCAAAGCCAGCCTCCTGGTGGCCGCGCAGCCACTCCATGACGGAGCGCCCGACGCAGAAGCTCATCATGAGGCGCACAAGCTGGAAGCGGCCGACGCGCTGAGCGCCGACGGAGACGTAGGCGGCGCACTCGTCGAGCATGCCGTCGACGTCGGCGACAAAGTCGTGGATGCCCGGGGCGCGGGGCGCGTAGCAGGAGCCGAAGAAGAAGAGGTCGAGCAGCAGGACGACGTCGTAGTAGAGGAGGTGGCGCAGGGCGAGGGTGGCGAGGTCGAGCGAGACGTCGGCCTGCCAGGCAATGCGGCGCACGTCCGAGACGCCGTCAATGTGGGCAATGACCTTTTGCAGCGTCAGGTCCCAGGTCGGGTCGACGATGGAGGCGAGCTTGGTCTTGGGCACGGGCACGTGCCAGCCGCGCACGAGCGGCGGCGGCGGGTGGTGCGGGAAGAGCTTCATGTTGATCGTGTTGGCGTCGTCGACGGGGATCATGCACTCGCCGTAGTTGTTGAGGTCCTCGCGGATGATCTCGAGGAGGCTCTCGATCGGCCGCCGGTTCTGGCTCTGGCTGTGGCTGTGGCCGGGGCCCGGGTGGCGCCCGTCGCGGTCGGCCTCTTGCTGGCTGAGGTACTCGTCCTGCTTCTCCATCTCGGCAAAGGTCACGGCGAGGCGGCGCACGACGCGTTCGTAAGGCGCCTGCTCGGCGTCGGCGTCGAGCACAAGGCCAAAGTTGAAGATGAACTCATTGCGCTGGTACTTGGCATCGGGAATGAGCACGGGAAATCCCAGGACGGAGTATCGCCCTTCTGGATCTTGCACCGTGAGAAATCGGTTGAAGAAGGCCTTGCGGGGGATGATGTACTCCTGGAGGACGTCAAAGTCGATGAGAGGTGGCTTGGCGGCAATGGTCGTCGGCGTCGGCACAATGCTGCCTGAAGGGGACTGGGCGACGATGATGGGACCTTCAAGCGGCAAGAAACGCGCATAGAAAATTCCCTGAATCATGATGATGGCGGCATTGCCTCCCACAATGACAGCTGTTGGATGAGCACACTGCCTGGTGGGGAGATGGATGTTGGGGAGGAGTCAAGATCCAGTGTTCTTCAGCAACACGGCCGTTGTTGGGTCTGATGAAGTTGACCAG
>NW_003315035.1:859186-860090 GCF_000150825.1 Verticillium alfalfae VaMs.102
CAGCACGTATGTATGTACATGAGACCCGAGCTCCGCGCGCCTGAACCCTGTCCTACCTGAAAACGGGCCTCCAAAACTACCGCGCAGAACAGTGCTCGTGTCAGCTCCGCATTCCCCGCCTTTCCTCCTGCCCCGATGCGCCCTCGCCCTCACCGTTCAACCCGGAGAGGAGGTGCTCCACAGCACCCTGGACGCTGCCGCCGCTCCTTCGGAGGGCAGCGACGTTCCTATCAAAGTCGTAGAACCCCATGTCGTTCAGCTGGCGCAGCTGCTCGGCGTACCTCTCCTCAGGGGGCCGGTTGTCGGGCGGTGCCGCGGGGCTGCCGAAGCCTCCTCCACCTCCACCTCCGCCGAACATCTGCATCATCTGCTGCATCAACTCGGGGTTGAACTGGCCAAACGGGTTGGCCGGCTGGCCCTGCCCAGGCTGCTCCTGGCCCGGGGTCTGGCCTTGAGGGTAGGGCGGCGGGTTGAAGAGGGCGGCAAAGGGGTTGGCCGGGGGCGGGCTTGGCGACGAAGGGTTGGCGCCGCCTGCAGCGTCACCTGTGGCACCGGGCGTGGCACCACCCGGTCCGCGCGCGCCAGCAGTAGCACCCCCTGGGTTCATGGCACCGAGCATGGCCATCATGCTGTTCATGTCGCCTCCAGGGAAGCCGCCGAGACCAGGGAAGCCGCCGAGACCAGGGAAGGCGAAGGGGTTGGGCGCACCGCCGGCGGGGTTGCTGCCCGGGGTGCCGCCAGGCGCAGCGGCGTTGTCGGGTGTGTTGTCGGTGGCGCCGGGGGCGGGGAAGGGACTGGCGCCCTGGCCGCCCATCATGCCGCGCTGCATCCGCATGACGTTGCGGAGCATGTCCGGGTTGGTCATCATCTGGCGCATGAAGGGGGACTGGATGATCTCGGAATT
>NW_003315035.1:860357-863127 GCF_000150825.1 Verticillium alfalfae VaMs.102
AGGGGGGGCGCCCATCTAGACAGCGGAGTCAGCGAAACTGCAGCAGTAGCATCGGCAGAGCAGCGAAAAGGGATACTCACGCTCATCAGCGCAAACATTTCACGGCTCGGCAGGTTGACGTGACCGGCGTACCGTGCGCCGGTGAGGCCGGCGAGGGGGTTGCTGCCGACGCCAGCGCCCATGTTGCTGGGGACGGCGGCGGGGGCCGCGTTGGAGGAGGCATTGGCAGGCTGGGGCGTGGGGTTGGAAGCGGCCGACTTGACCATGTGGATGGTGTTGTTGGGCTTGATCTTGTAGGTGGCGAGCGTGTCGTCGTTCTTCATGACGCGACCCGAGTAGATCAGACGCTGGCGCTCGGCAGGCACGTTCTCGTATGCCTCGCCTGCCAGTGTCGTCTTGAGCTCGATGACGGTGGCGCCTTCGGACATGGTGATGGTGTGGGTCTTGTCGCCGCCCGTCTTCACCTTGAAGGTGATCTGGGCGTCGCCGGAGCCTTCCGTGTTGTCGGCCATGGCAGAGCGGGAGCGTGGAGGGCTTATCTGTAATTTTTTTTTGTCCCGTGGGGTGATCTTCGACGTTGCTGGCTGGCACTGATTGGCGTGGACGGTTGGGGTTTGGAACAAGAGGGGTCGTTCGACAGGTGACGATACTGTTGAGGTGGGGGAGGGGAAGGGGAAGCGGGCAGGCCACGGAGGTGCTGGCGATGAACGAGATGAAGAGCGTTTGCCGCTCTGGGATGAGTTGCAGGCAAACGAGGTAAGACGACTCGGAGGAGGTGGATAACAGAAGCGAGAAGAAATCGCAGGAGGCGAGAGAGAGAGGGATCAAGAAGAGGTGAGCGACGGCGATGGCAACAGCGAAGGTAAAAGCCAAAGCGGATCTCGGAGCTGGACAACCAGCACCTTCCACCCTCCAGCAGACTGGCAGTTCCACCCTCCAGCAGACTGGCAGTTCCACCTTCCAGCAGACTGGCAGGCTGGAAGGGCAGAGAAGGGGGCGGGGCGCGCGCAAGGATGAGGACAGGCGGCAGGAAGGCTGGAGCCAGGACTATTGCAGCGACAGTGGAGAAGTCTTGATAACAGGTGACGTGAGGGCCCTTGGTTCATTGAAGTTGGAGGGCCGACTTGGGCCCCCAAGCCCCCCGAGCCCCCCAAGCCAGACCCAAACAGAACCCTCGCAGGGGCGCTAACAGGAAAACGTGGGGCCTCGTAGTGGAGTGGCACCACGGATGCACCACAAATGTACCATACAGCTAGCTCCCTTGGTGGTTCAGCTTCACGTGGGCTGGCTGTACGCATCTACCTTGCTACGTAAGGTACCTGAGGGACCTAAGGTAGATGCAGACAGAATCGGCGACGGCTGTTGTCTCATCATCGAGATGCTAAAGACAAAATTGACACCTTCGTATAACCGGCCGGAACAGAGAGCAGCTTGCAGACTCTAGCCAGAGCTATAGCCAGGCGCTGCCAAACGCACAAGGAGCCTCGACTCATGGCTTGTGCGACCTGGAAGTGCCCAAGACGGTTGGCTGCTGCAGGCCCCGAAGCTCACTCTCCGGCTTCCACGGTCGTCCATGTGTTTCTCTCGCTCGTTCGCTCATCTACCTCACTCCAACCCAACCCCCAGCGCCCAGGAGATGGCTGACTGAGGCAGCTCTGCTGGCAGAAGGGTTCGCTTGTCAGTCAAGCCCATTGTCATCTCCGGCCGCTCTGTTCTTTTCCTTGCTGTGGCCTGCCACGACCACCTAGGCTCACGCATGCTCATGCCCGTGTCCGGGTGATCATCTCGTCCCAAGGCAGTGGTCGTGGTAGTGGTGATGTGACGTGATGTGACACTGAGGCTAGGCACCTACCTAGGTACCGAATAAGCAGGTAGGAGGTAGGAGTAGGACGGAGGTGCCAGCCACAGACAGACAGATTCGGCCACCAGCCACGGATGACAACAGACAGTCGGCAAATACGCCACGCCACCTCACTGACGATTCCCGAAACGAGCCCCGCCTCGGGCGACCACAGGCCTGGGGTCCCCAGAACGAATCGCGCTCGACTGTGCATTGACGCTGGTCCCCGATCTGGGGTTACGCCCGGCAACTGCATCGCTGAGCCTCGGCTGCCCCTCATGAGCTCCCTAAGCTCAATCCCCCCTTGGAAGGAAGCTTCATCCAACTTCATCCTCATCTCTTCGGCGTATTGGTTTCAACTGGTGACAATCATCTGCGTTTCAATTGCTACTCGTCAAGCCATACACTCAGCGTTCAATCCATCTTGATTTGCTCGTACTCTTCTGCCCCATCGCCCCCCATACAATATACCCTTCGACCACCGCCAATATGAGGGGCATCGAAGTCAAGGAATACGTCAAGGTACGACGCCTTCCTGAACCAGCAGAGCATGACACTGACTGAGATATCGCAGGGCCCTAAGGAGTTGAAGGTCACTGACCTGCCCGACCCCACGCCCAAGAAAGACGAGTATCTCATCCAGGTCCATGCCGCGGCGACAAACTTTTTCGATATCCTGCAGATTCAGGGCAAATACCAGAACCAGCCTCGTATGTTCCTCGCTCACATGAGCTTTGCTCTTGATTTTCTCATGATGACATCTCCATTAACGAATCCCCAGCCTTCCCCTTGGGTGGCAGGTGCCGAGTTCGCCGGGCATCGTGCTGAAGACGCCAGCCGGCTCCCAAGTCGTCTAAGTTCCCCGTCGGCTCGCGCGACTTTGGCGCGACCCAGGGCGTGTCGCAGAGTCTCTCTGCTGCCGTACTGAGG
>NW_003315035.1:863836-880164 GCF_000150825.1 Verticillium alfalfae VaMs.102
CAAGGACGGCAAGATGCGCGGCACCGAGTTCTCCGACGAGCGCTACGACGGCCTCGAGAGGGTGCCGGCTGCGCTGACGGCGCTCGGCAGCAGGGGGACATGGGGCAAGGTTGTCGTCAAGGTGCCGCAGGAGGGGGAGCAGAAGAGCAAGCTGTAGATCTGATGTGTAGTGGACGGTGGACGAATGTATCGAATTGGATGAAATGTGTGCCCGGTGTGATGAGTATGCAAGAGCCCCGCGATTCTGTGCGTGTAGGCCCGTGTCCCACTTGGTTTATTTGACGTCTCCTGCCAGACAGCACGCGAAGAACGCGTCCTGCCCTTCTTCTTCCCGACAACCAGGCGGCCAGGTCAACAATCAACAACACACAGCCGCATAGCTCAGTGGTAGAGCGCCTGGTTTCTTTCCCTCCTAGCCCGACCACGAAGACCTAACAGCATCATTACTCTTCCCAGGAGACGGTGGTTCGAATCCATCTGTGGCTAACTTTTTTCTTGGGGTAGTGAACAGTCTCCTTGATTGTACCTACCTGGACCTGGCAGTCTGAACAGTCCCTCATGCGAAAGCGAGTTTACAGTCAAATCATATCATTCATGTCATCTATTCATGCCATCTCGCTCGTTCACCCCCCTTTTCCTTAATCCAGTCCCTGGCCTCAGCGCAGCAAACCTGTAGCTGGCATCTATCATGAGCTCACAAACTGCGCAAACTTCTGCACCACCTCCTTATCCACGTTGACCATCCATTCGTCCTGAAACTTCTGCTCGCCTCCCGCCCGCTGTACGAGATCCCGGACCCTCTCCATGACAAACTGCTTCGCCACGACACGGTGCAGCGGGTCGCTCTGGTAGAGCTCCCGGGCGCGGATGCTCTTGGGTGTGTCCCACTCGTCGCCCTCCTGCTCGCCCCAGACGAGGTTGTCAGATCCGTTGACAGCACCGTCCTGCAGTTCCGCTATCGTGTCAGCCCACAGGCTCATGTAGTCCTGCAGCTTGCCGAGTGCCAGGTCCTGGACGGGGTTCGGCAGCTCCGTCAGACGCGTGAGGCCCAGCAGCGTCAGCTTCTTGTGCTCGATGCGGTCCCAGCTCTCCATGTAGAAGAACCACTCGGTCGTTAGCCAGGGCCACACCTGTTGCTGCACGTCGCCAAACGACGCCAGCATGTTGACGAAGAGTGTCGGGTCAGCATAGGCGAGGCGCGCGAGAATAGCAAAGTAGTCGCCCTCGGTAACTGTGTTGAGCTTGGGGGACTTCTTGTTAGGACCGGTCGTCTGGTGAGCCTCCCACGCGTCGTGGAGCCTCTCGAGGATCTTTTTCAAGAAGCCCGTCTCGAGCATGTCTTGGATAACCACCGACACGCCGTTCGCACCGCCGTACTCCTCGGCCGCCCTGATGAGGTACTCGATGCATCCCGTCGCGGCATTGACCTGCTCCCTGCTCTTGACCTCGAGCGCACCCGAGAGCGCAGTCAAGAAGGGACGACGCAGTGTGTCCTCCAACACGGCCCCAGGCGCAAGAATAATGTACGCCTCGACCGCTTCTAGCGCCATGCCGGCCGTCTCGGGGCTGTACTCCAGGATCGGGAGCAGCAAGGGGGCAATACTGACAATCTCCGTGGAGACGGGTGGGTTGCTCTGCGACAGGATAGAGTTCCAGAGGTCAAGCACGTCGTCAATGAGAGAGGTGTGGAGCTCGGATGTCGGGTGCGCGACTTCTGTGATAAGTGGCACCATCAAGGGGTGGAATCGCTGCGATTCGGTGCCCATCGATGTGACGAGAGCGCTGAAGACGGCAACGATGGCAGTCTTCGCCATAAATTCCTGGTTGCCAACGACTTGGAAGACCTGTACGATGGCGCCCACGATGGAATCAGCAAACGGTGTGACATGGGCTTCCAACCTCGTCACTACCAGTCTCATCGTCTCCAAGAGGGCGAGTCGCGTCTCATCAACGCTGACGTTTCGGATGAGTTGGGTAAGTTGTTCCAGGACGTGAGGGGCATGCGGCACAAAGTTGTCGACGCTAAAGTCGAGCTCGTCCACAATCATCTGTAGGTTTCGGGCAGCCGAAATCAGCACGACAATGTCGTTGCCCTCGGCGTTGGGGTCCATGAAGTGACGGAAGATGCCATACACGATGGCGCGGCTTTCGTTTGACACGTTGTGGAACACCCACTGTCCCAGGAGCATGGATATCCGCCGCCTCAGCACCTTCGCCAAAGGACCAGTCTGTTGGGCATCGGGGACCAGGGTAGATGTCAAGAAGCTGTTGAAGTCAACCTCTTGGAAGATATGTTGGGAAGCCAGGCCCATGGCCGTATACACCGCGTCCTTGGTGGCAAAATCAGCCTGTCCGCCAGTAGCCGTTTGGATATACGACAGCAGATGAGGTACGAGTAGGGTCTTCCTTTGGTTCAAGAGGCCCAGGAACACTCTCTCAGCGGCAGGGCGCACTTCCCACTCGTACGCTGAACTGTCGAATCTCTCCTGATGCTCCCACTCTTCCGGATCTTCGTCCCAGGCCTCGAGATCTGACTGGCGGAAGACGAAAAGATGCGTGAGAATAGTGTTTGCGATCTGCAGGCAGAATTCATCCTTGAACAGCTCATTCTTGATAAACTCGACCGCTTCGTGCTCTTCTTTCTTAGCTTCTGGACCCCGATAGACGAAAGTATGTTTTGGAAGGAAAGCCAGGTCGAGACAGGCCTTGATCAGCAACAATGCACGCGTTGTGAGCTTTTCGAGCAGCGGTCCTTCGGCCTTGGACTTTGCGTCTCCGCTTGACTGCCGGATGCCTTCTGACTTGTCGAACACCTCGGCGAACTTGGCAACCAGATCCCAGTATGCGTGGATAAGCGGAAGAGAACTTGGTAGGCCTGCGAATGACGTCGGCTGCGATGTGGCCATTTCCATGTGCAACTTCGTAAACTGCAGGAGATGCTTCCCGACGAGTTCTTGATACGACTCCGGGACAGCAGACTCCTGGCTGACAAAGCCGAGGAACTGACCGAAGTGATTTTGGGATAGAGTCCAAAACTGTTGCACGGTCTTGTCCTTATGTGGGGCCTCAAAGCCAGAGATAAGAAGCCGACGGATGACTTTCAGGGTGAGTAGGGTAATGCGAATAGCAATGTCTGCTTCGGAGGCGCCATCCTGGCCCTTTACACCGGTTAGAAGTCGACCCAAACCGGTGTCCTTTCTGCATAGATCTCTCCAGCACATATGCATTTCAGGTGTAATAGAGTGGAGGGCGGTTTGGGCGCTACGAAGACGTGCAGTGCTCATCTCCTTGACCACTTGGAGGAGGATCTGCAGGGTGCCATGGAGATGTTGCGGCTGGCCCGTTCGAGAAGATCGCAACAGAGCAATGAGGCTCGGGAGCGCTTCGGGCCATTGACGGGGATAGTCGATCCTAACAATTCTTGCCGCAGCAAGAGAGTTCTGGCGGGCAAGTGCCTCATCCTCCTCGTCGAGGGTGCCTTGAAAGAGTTTCTGGCGAATGAGATTCTTTTCGTCGAGACTGAGGCCACCCTTGCTTGTGTGAGCGATCCGCCAGTATTTGTCGATGCCGTTCTTGAGCTGGATCACAGCAAGGAACCGAATCTGCCGGGGTAGGGACTTGTCAAGGAAGATCGACTGCAGGGTAAAGGTTAGCCGTTGCTCCCACGTGCAAAAGGGTTTAGGGGGAGCTTGCTTGCAAAGAAGAGTAGTAGCCGGTTTGCTTTTCCCAAGACTCTAGCTGCTGGCCTGACGTCTGCCTCTGGGCATGGTCTGCACCTGTCGCCGATTCGAGGGCTCTGCAGAGTTCCTGCAGAGTCAGGGGGTTTGCGGTCCCAGGCACCTCTATCGCGAAGCTCATGGTTGCTTCCCGGTTCGAGCACGACGTGGCCTGCCTGCCACCGTGGCGCTGAGGATGTCAGTACGATTGTGGGGAATACAGGCCTTCCTGAAGTTGTGGGCACGCGGATCAGAGCGCGTTCGAGTATCTGAGTTTGTCAACAATTTGATGCATGTTTGGTTGCACGAGATACGAGGCAGCCTCGTCCACTACTTGATGGGCGGTCAAACAATTAGGCGGGGCTGCCCTGTCTGCCGCGGGGTACTCACAGGGTTCCACTGGCAGTTGGCACAGCCTGAGCGTTCCGAGAGGCCAGGAACGCGTACAGTGCCAGGCACCCAGGCACAGTATTAAAGACGGTGCACCGTAACTCACCCCGGAGCGAGCTTTCAACCCAAGAGCCTTTCCACAGCATCTTCCCTTCACAGGCTACCTACATCCTGCGTTGCGAACTGGTTCCATCTGGCAACATTCAACAGAGCTCTTGTCAAGGTGGTTTCGTCGATCAGTCCCGATTACGCCTCAACAGAATGAGCTCTTTGAAGACTCACACCACCATGGCGTCTTTCCAATGTGACAGCATCTGGGTTCCATGAGATCTTCCAAGGCACATGGCTACTGAAGGAAGGAGATCAGCATTGGCCAACAAGACACGACCTTGGTAGCCAGCGTCGTTGCCTTGGAAGCATCTCACTCACCTTCAAGGCCCATCGCCGTTCCGATGTCTCCCGCTTCCCTTGGACCCATCAAAAGCCCCAGAAGCGTGGTCTTCTCTGTTGGCTGTGGTGAGCGCACAGCAATCAGGCGACGTGGTTTCGAGTTGAAGCCAGCGGCTTATCTGCGCCAGAGTTCAACGTCGATCTCAGACGTTGTTTTCCTAGCGTGGAGAACATCCAGAAAGCTATCATCTGGGACATGTGGCCAAGGGACCCGCCCCCATTGGTGATGGCCATCCCCCGCGTGTTCGCTGTGGCCTCACCCCTGCAGCTGCCGCCAGCACGCTCTTTGAGCTCATTGAGTGCGTGCTGTGAGGGAGAAGTCTTGACAGCTAGACAAGACCTCAGAAGGCCGCCAAAGATTGTCCACCGATAGACGGAGCAGGAAACAAGAACCAATGACATTCAAACGCAATCAGCCTGACCCGTTCTAAAGTCAGAGGTTTTCCTTCGTCTTGCTGGCCTCCCAAAGTTTCTCTACAACTGGTGAGCTGCAACATCCCACGCGTGTTACACTGGACCTGTACTACACCTATGGACAGTGCCGCGGGCAAGAGGCTCTTTGAGAATCGCAGGGCTCATCCATGCTTAAGTCCCCCAAAGAATCGCCCATGTGCTCTGGCCATTGGCCCACACTCGAGGTCCACCTCAGACACCAGACATGGGCGCCAGACTGTATGCAGAACTTGGCGGGGTCGCGGTGCCCAGCCTTGGTGGGGTGGGTAACAGGGGACTTTCGGACGACCATTGATGACGATGGGTGAGAGCTGGGAAGCTCCAGTTACCCTACGTAAGGGTCCGGTCATGGCTTTGGACATCTCCGTCCTGCTACGATCGACCGAGGCCCCTGTACTTCAGACTGGCGAGTATTTTGTCAGGAGCATGTCCTCGCGTCGCGCGGCGGGGTGTCTCGTCCGCATGTACCTCCAGAGTGCACCCCCAACAGGTATAGGAGGCAGACAATACGCGCTGGTCACGCATCTGTGTATATAGCTCCCGCCTCTCACACCCCCCCTTTTTTGTTTCTCTTTTTCTTTTCCTTTCATACGAACTGTCTTCCTCTATCTCAACTGATCAACGCGCCTTTTTCGTACTCACTGCAATGCGAGAGTACCATGGCTTCTCTTGGTGGTAACAATACACTGGCGTTAGACGGCAGTCTGCAGAACATCCTTGCAGGAGTTGCCTTTGCTATCTTTGGCAGTGTCTGCATCTCCAAGGTCTTTTCCAAGTCCTCAGGAAGTGACCAGCCGCCGAGCGTGCTCAAGTCCTTCCTTCTATTCTTCTACTCCTGTTTCATCAAACCGCATAACGGCGACAAGAAAGGCACCCCAACAGGGATGCTCTTGAGAGCTTCTACAAGAAGCAAGCCCGGCGCTTAATGATGCCACCAGAAAAAGTTCTCCTCCCAGGGGACGGGAGGATATGCTGGCGCTTCTCAAGCTTCGCAGCTCTCAGCCAAAAACGCAGGGGCGAGGCGAAAGTCAAGCGTCGTGGAAACACGAAGCGAATCTGGGTTGACGTACGCCTCTTGGTTGTGTCTTTCACTCACATTGCATGCTTACGCATTTTTCCAGGTTGGTGGAGGGACTGGTTGGAACATTGAGGCCATGTCCGCTTATGTGAACGTGCCCGAGTTCTTCTCCAGCGTCTACCTTGTCGACTTCTCTCCATCTCTCTGTGATGTTGCGCGAAAGCGTTTCCAGAGATTGGGTTGGGACAACGTCAAGGTCATCTGCGAAGACGCGAGAAAGTTCCGTCTGGAAGACCATGAAGATGGAATTTCAATCAACGCTACTCCTCTCCGTTCGCCTGTCCTGAGCTACTTCTCCCAGAAGCGCCCAGAGCATGGCGGCGCAGATCTTGTCACCATGTCCTACAGCCTGTCTATGATCGTAAGTTGTTCTGTATGCTTGACGTGCCACTGATGCTGACATTCATTCAAGCCTGATTATCACTCAGTCATTGACTCTCTGACTTCTCTTCTGTCCCCTAATGGTGTCCTAGGAGTTGTTGATTTCTACGTTCAGTCACACGTTGACTTTTCCTTCCGCAATTTCACCGGCGGTCTTGTGAACCGCCACGTCAGCTGGCTTTCCCGGACGTTCTGGCGTGCTTGGTTTGATATTGATCGCGTTGGACTTGAAGCTGCTCGCAGGGATTATCTCGAGTACAAGTTCGGTACCATCCTCAACATTAATGCCCGCAACAAGACTCTTGGCCGCATCCCTTACTACGTCTGGGTTGGATGCCACAAGAAGCCTTTCTCTTCCTCGGCGCTGCCTCACGAAATCATCGAGAAAATCGACGCGCTCGCAACCGAGTCACCACTGCTTTACCCCGTGGATCAGCGTAACGCCTTAACTCGAGCGATTGAGAAATCTGCGCCCGAGATTCGATCCAAGGCTTTCATGGCCGCCATACAAAATCTGTCTGCCAATCTTCCCCTTCCATCATTCTTCTACCAGAACCACCACTGGCGCATCTACTATGACGACCAGCTCCAGAAGCACAAGCAATTCAACGACGAGTACATCTATGCGTTCACGTGGGAAGACACGAGAGTTGATGAGCGTCTTCTAAAGCTCGGTGCCGACGATGTCGTCCTAGCCATCACCAGCGCTGGAGACAACATTCTCTCCTACGCCATGCAGAGCCCAGCTCGCATCCACGCTGTGGACCTCAATCCCACCCAGAACCACCTCCTCGAGCTCAAGGTTGCCTCGTACTGCGCGCTTCCCTATGAAGACTTTTGGAGACTCTTTGGCGATGGCAAGCATCCTGACTTCCGCACCTTGCTCATGACGAAGCTCTCTCCCCACCTGTCCTCTCGTGCGTTCCAGTATTGGCTTCAGAACATTCACGTTTTCACCAACAAGCGTGGCTACGGTCTCTATGATACTGGAGGCTCGCGTCATGCGATTCGCGTTTTCCGCTGGATCACTCGCATCTTCGGTGTCAGGCGTGCTGTCGCTGAGTTCCTTGACACCAAGACCCTTAACGAGCAGCGAGAGGTATGGCGCACCAAGATTCGACCTGCGCTCCTCTCAAAGCTCCTCTGCAA
Source organism: Verticillium alfalfae VaMs.102 (assembly GCF_000150825.1). Lineage (NCBI taxonomy): Eukaryota > Fungi > Ascomycota > Sordariomycetes > Glomerellales > Plectosphaerellaceae > Verticillium > Verticillium alfalfae. Next base: position 871,454 of record NW_003315035.1, read on the forward strand.
CCTTGTTGTTTCACAGGAGTCCTTCCTATGGTCTGCGCTGGGCGTCCCCAAGAATCAGCTCGCCATGATAGAGGCCGACCATGCTGTCAGTGATGCCGTCAAAGGCCCCTCGCCCAAGGCTAGAGACTCTCGATCCCACGCTATCTGGCACTACATGCTCGACACTCTCGACCCCGTTGCGGAACAGACGCACATCGCCGTCGACAACCCTTACTACCACGTGTGCATGACCGCCAACTTCACGCAGCGCTGCCACCCAGACTACCTCTCAGAAAAAGGCCCACGCCCGCCTCTCTCGCCCGGGCGCCCTAGATGGCCTCCGGATCCACACTGACGAGCTCGACGAAGTCATCTCGCGCATCACGCCCGGCACGCTGACAGTCGCCGTCGTTATGGACAGCATGGACTGGTTCGACCCAGGCGCCGCCGCGGCTGCCCAGCAGATCACCAAGCTTAACCGCGCTCTGCGCATGGGCGGCCGCGTGCTGCTGCGGTCATCGGCGCTCCACCCCTGGTACGTCAAGGCATTCGAGGCGCACGGCTTCACGTCGAAGCGAGTTGGAGCGCGCGAAGGCGGTGCTTGCATCGATCGGGTGAACATGTATGCGTCGTGCTGGATCTTGACTAAGGCGGAGAACCTGCCGCCGCCGACACCGGAGATGGACAGGATGGGAGGCGCGCAATCGGACGTGACGAGCTTCTCGCTCTAAAGCACGCATTTTGCTGATGGATGGGTGTCTTGAAGGGTACGTGTTGGGATTGTGAGGAGTAGGGGTTGAGAGGTCTTAGGAAGTGGTTTGTTGCGAGATACTAAACTGACACTACGTTACGAATTGAATGAAGAATGTCAAGGATTTTGTTTATCGAGAAGCCACCGATGTGTATATGGTGGCTAGGTCAGTGAGACGCCGGAAACGGGTTCTTCTCTGGATTTCTGCTGAGATTGGATTCGGATAACCTCATGATAGATGTAAGTTCCCAGGCCACTCGCCCATGTATGTGCTGGCTAAAGCAAGACCGGTTTGGGAAAGCACCTTTGATGGTCAATGATGGCAGTGGCCTCTGAATGGGGACATGCCGGTCGCCACATGATCGTTCAGCCTTCTTGGTAGGGCCTGCCATTTGGTGAAGTCCGGATACCAGGGCAAGAGTGACTGATATAGCGAGTGGCAAGATTTGAGGCTTGGTCTTTGATGTGAACACAGAGTCTTTCAAACCTGGCTACGACAACCCCTTCACCAACACCAACATACTTTGCCTCGTAGTCTGCCTTGACTTGGTCAGATTGCCGTCACTCGTTGCTTGATTACGCTGGTTACTCTTGTTCAAAAACATCTTTCACTACTCGCTCCCACCATGTCAAGCGACGAGCCAGAGAAAATACCCCAGCTCGAGTACTTCCAGCGCCTCAAACAGCTTCAGGGCATGGGGTTCAGCAACGACGACGCCGCTGATGCTCTCCATGAAGCCAACTTCGACATGGAGCTGGCTGTCCAGTATCTGACCGAGGTATGCCCCCCCCCCCCCACACCTTTGGCATGCAGCGGTTGGGCACCAGACTCATTGGGACTTCAGGGCAACCCGGTTTCGCACGGATTTTGGCAAGGGAACGGCGGCTGCTGAATTTCTTGCCGAACCGCCTTTCTTGAACCTCGGAGCGGTGCTCGATGGTGTGCCGGGTGAGTTTCTGGCAATAATCGTTTGCTGCTGTGGCATCGCTACGGGCTCGGTATTGAACTTGTGCTGATTTAGAGAAGAACAGGAGCCCCCTTGGAGAAGCACGAGTCCTGCATACATGCCGGGGCCTCTGTCACTGCCTCGACAAGATACAAATGTCCATGAATTGGTTGAGAGAGGGAGGACGACGACGAGGACGTCATCCAGCAAATCAGTTCCTTGGATCACTTCTGCCGATCGAACAACAGACCCAGCAGAAGACGTCGACGAAGATTGTGGCCAGTGGAGCGATGGATCAACCTGCCACTCTTTTACAGCGCTGGATGGTTATGGTGGCCCGCTACCGCCACTTCGACCACCCTCCGCCACTAGATGCAAGCCCAGGGCACCCGTGAGAAAAAGCTCCATACAAGCCTGGCTATCAGCCTTGCAAGAAGAGGACAAGTGGGCTGCTGGACCGTCCTCCAATAAGCCACAAAAGAAAATGCCGCCGCCCGAAATCCCCAGGTCTTCGCCTCCAAAGCACAAACCTGAGCAACTTCGGGACTTGCGCGTCGGCATTATTGGAGCGGGTTTCACTGGACTCCTGCTCGCCCATGGCCTGCGCCGGCACGGGGGCGTCGAGGTTGACATTTAGGACGAGCGACCTCCCCCTGAGGAATGGCAGCGCTCGGTGGTTCACGACTGGTCCGTGTCAGTGCCCGACCGTAAAGCGCTCCTCTCGAATATCGAGAGATTGCTTCCTTTGAACATTTACCATGCAGTCATGGAGGCCTGCAGTGTTGCGCCCACGCTTGCTGGGGTGCTGAAACATCAGCCTATTCCATGCCTCGACGCCGAAACTGGCGATACGCTCTTTCACGCCGAGGTGCCAGACATTTGTCGCTACCGCGGTTTGCGTCTGCTCAAAGCCCTGAGGGGACATTTGTCAGTGCAGTGGAATACATCGCTGGTCAGTCTTCAGCCCAGCAAGGATAGTAAAGAGGTACACCTCATCTTTGAGCCTGGCCATCTCTGTCACAAGGTTGACATTGTCGTTGGTGCCGACGGAGCCGATTCCATGGTTCGTCGGTTTCTTGTCGAGAAGTTTCAGCACGTAGACCCCGAGCCAGTTCTTACTCCATACGTTGAGGAGATTGCCCTGATGATACGGACCAAGAGCAAGGACGGCACCGACTTGGTCCAAAAGCGTCACCCAATTCAGACCATGGCGTCGGACAAGGAAGGACTGACAACCATTGCCGTACACCAGTGGCAAGTTGAGCCGGAGGAGAGGGCACACGAGCTGATCCAGTTGAGTCGAATCTCGGTGCCGCCAGGCGATGACGGGATGGGAGACTTGGACCTTACTGGGAACGAGGCTCGCCGGTACATGGCACAGTCGATCTGCAAAACAGCTCTGCAGGACTTGGAGCCTTGGAAGACATACATTGAGGCGCTGCGTGAACCGCATGCTCAGGGGCGCTTCACCGTCAGGAGTGTGCGGGGCTGGATCCCCGTCGACTTTGACAACCTCGGCGGGCTGGCCACTCTAGCAGGTGATGCAGCGCATCTCATGCTTCCCTGTGAGTTCGCGTGCCTTTTGAGACGGCGAAAGAAAAACTGGCTGACAAAGATGCCAACAGTCGGCGGACGCGGCTTGCTCAATTCTACGGTAGACGCCAATGCTCTGTGCTGGGCCATCACAACGGTGCCACGACCAGGCGCCACGCCCACTGCTAGACGGCTAGCCAAGCAGGAAGAGAGTCTGGACGACTATGGCGAAGGCATGCGGCAGCGAGCTGGCGTTCAGGTCCGCAAGACGTTGCAAGAGGCGGAGAAGTCGATCAACCTAGCAGCGGTTCGAGCAGTCCTGAGAGAGGATTCCAACAGGACTCCTGTTTGTATTTACCAGTGACGCGGTGTTGGTTGATGGTTCAGTTTGCGGGTGTTGATGTAGCGTTGCAAGAAGGGTTAGGATGTAAGCGGTATCCATAGCAGTATGATGCAGAGCGTAGCGAATGTCATTGATAGGAGTGTGCATGATGTTCAGGGTGAGTGTAAGGAGGAGTTCCTGGCGATGAGGTGACCTCTGGAGGTAAGGTACCCAGCAAACCTGGTGGGTAGGTACCTAGGCACCTGGTACTGTACTTGTAGGTACCTACCTCTAGGTAGCGAGCAACGTGTGGCTGCAAACAGCCACCAGCCACCCCATAATGTACCCCGGCTTGCCTGGTCGGTCCCTCTTCTCTTCCCCTTCGCCACAGCGTCACGTCTGGTGGATTGTGCTCCTGCTCCCCATGCGCCTGCCGTCGATCAACGTCGCGCTACCGACCCGCCGTCGTCTCTATACCTGGGTGGGAGCCAGTGTCGACTCTGAACCATCAACATCAATCATCCAGCCAGCATCAATCGAACGCGTCTCCATCTACGGCCTACGTACAGATGGCCAGGCTCATCGCCACAACCCCATCACTTCCATCCTGAGCCGACATATACCACACACACCTCCAACACACACCATTCACCCGCGACCATGCCGCCCGCCCCCAGCCAAAAGGGCACCGGCAAGAAGAGCGGCGCGGGCGCCATCCGCCAGCGCAGCCGCAACACGACCCCAAGCTCCCTGCCTCCCGCCGCGGGGGGAGTAGGAGGAGGTCCAGGAGGCGCTGGCGGAGGGGCGACAGGCACGGGCGCCAACCTGCCGCCTATCGAGGCCATCGACGCCGAGTACCTCGCCCTGCGCGTCGAGCAGTTCCGTAACATCACCTACGATGACCTCGTCGACCCGGGCGCCCCCGGCAGCCCCGTCCCCGACGCCAAGAGCGTCGACGGCCTCATCGCCCGCCTGACGCGCCTGCAGGAGGTCATTGACCGCCGCACCAACTTTTGCGACAAGGCCATGCGCGATCTGTCGGTCCAGAGGAAGCACCATGTCGACGAGGTCGTCGAGAAGGAGGACGTGCGGACTGAGGACGACCGCAAGCGGTCCAATAAGAAGAAGCCCAAGGCGGCGGATAGTCTGGCACCGGGCGACACGAACCACAAGGGTATGTTTGAACTGTTTCTGAGCTTCAACATGGCGACTTGCCTGATGGCTGTCGTTCACTTTCCCCTGCCTTCCCCATGCAGTCCCTTGGCATCGGATGTCTCTTTGCAAACCACGGCTGACCCCCCCTACCGGCCCTACCGATCGCGCTACGGGGCGACTCGACGACTCGCGAAAACCAGAAACCTCGCCAGAGACTCAATCAGCTCGTCGCTTTCCCCTGTCGAGCCTGGTCGCATCCGGATGGATGTCGATGATAAGAAGAAGAGCAAGAAGAAGAAGGACGAAAAGGAAAAGAAGGAAGACGAGGCCGTCGAGGACGAAGAGGAGGAGGAAGAATCGAGCTCCGAGGACGAGGGAGCCCCGCCGCGCCGTGATCTGCCCGCCGCGCACACCTTTGGCGACGACCCCTCCACATTCCCCGACCCGACAGTATATGAGATTCGAGAAGCGAAACCGGCCATCATGTCGGAAGACGAGCTGAAAGAGATTTACTCAGTCGCCGTATACCCCAAGCATGACCTCGCCGAGCTGGAGCTCATTGCCGGCGACCCCCCAGATAAGGATTTCAGCAACGCCAAGCCGTCGAACCAGATCAGTTTTTCCACCTTCAGCGCGTACATTGAACCATACTTTCGCCCCTTCACCGAGGAAGACCTCGGCTTTCTGCGCGAACGCGGCGACCGCGTGGCGCCCCTTCCACATGCCCAAACGCGGCAAGCGACACTACACGGAGATCTGGGCCGAAGAAGACGGCGCCATGCAAGTGGACTCGCCATCGAAGCGGGAAAAGCTGGCGCCCAACGTGCCACGTGGGACCATCGACGTCATGGACGACGAAGTTGGTGAGACAGACAAGCTGTCTGTCGGCCCGCTCCTCTCACGCCTCGTGAGCATCATGCGGCCCGAGTCGCGTCCGCCCACCGACGAGGACAAGCCCAATGTCAACGGCACGACCAACGGCGACGTGAGCATGGCCGGCAGCACCAACGGCGAGAACGGCGACCTCAGCATGAGCTTTGGCGGCGGCGGCGGCGAGGACAACAAGCCGCTGACAATGCCACCGGCAACGTTCATGGCGGAGTCCAACTCGGAGTCGTGGAAAAAGGCGACGCACCCCAAGCTCGACTACGCGCAGGTCGACGAGCGCATCAAGCAGGAGCTCAAGCACATGGGTTTCCTCCCGCACGAGGGCCCCATCGACGCCGAGTACGACGGCGCCTTTGACGACGAGGTCGCCGCCCGGCTGCGCCTCCTCCAGGACCGCCTCCGCAGCCAGATGCTCATCAACGGCGCGCGCAAGGCCCGCCTCACCGAGCTCGTCAAGGAGCGCATGGCGCACCAGGAGTACCAGACCATCCTCGAGGACCTCGACTCGCAGGTCCAGGCCGCCTACCTCAAGCGCACCCGCACCATGGGCAAGAGCAAAAAGGCCAAGCGGCCCGCCGGCAACAGCGCCGCCGCTGCCGCCGCCGCCGCCGGCATGGCCCGCCCCGGCATCGGCGACGTCACCAAGATGCTCATGGAGCGCCGCGCCCGCTGGATCGGCACCATTGGCTCCGTCTTTGAGGACGAGAACCTCGGCAAGGTCCCGCGCGTCGAGAAGCCGGGCAGCTCCATCTTTAAGCCTGCCGAGATGGCGCAGCTGCTCAAGCGCGAGAAGGAGCAGTGGGATGAGGAGGTTGAGGAGGAGTAGGGAGGGAGCCCGTCAATCGAGCTCGACCGCGATGAGACTTTCCTGCTTCTTCTTTTCCTTCAGACTCGATCTCTGGGCGTGCGGGATAATCCGGGCTGCCGGTTCTGCAGCTACGTACGTATGTTGATACGTACATGATGATTCTATCAAGACAAAGGGGGACACAGCATTGAGGGACGACCCGGTTCTGGCAGGCGCGGCGTTGCGGATTCACAAACACACACATGTGTCAGGGAAAGTTGGAACATGACCCTTTGCACATCCATTCTATGCTTAATTGTCTTGAGGCGTTGGCGGCTCCAGTTGGGCTAATTAGACATTTTCACAAATATATTTGACCCAAAAACATCCCGGCAACATGTCACGTTGTGCTCCTTTTCGTTCTGCCCACGTTCAGTACACGTAAAACTGCTGCGTCAGCGGCAACCTCTCGGCCGGCTCGGCCTCGCAGACGACACCGTCGGCCTCGACGACGTACTGCTCCGGGTCTACGCGCATCCGCGGCATCGAGTCGTTGTAGCGCATGTCCTTTTTGCCAATGTTGCGGCAGTTACGTACGGCCTCGACGCGGCTGCGCAGGCCGTACGATGCGATGGCCCCCGACTCAATGGACGAGGCTGAGACGAAGAGGACGGACGTGTCGGGGACCAGCGGCGCGAACATGGGGCGGCCGATGATGGGTTGGATGGTTGGAATGGAAGCATTGGGGTCGCCCTACATTGCGTCAGAACAGGAACATGGCACGAGATGGGAGGATTTGGGTAAAAAAGAAAAAAGAAGGTATACCATTTGCGCCCATGCTATCAGCCCACTCTTGATGACAAGGCTCGGCTTGGTTCCGAACCACGCGGGATCCCAGACGACGAGATCGGCCAGCTTGCCAACCTCTACGCTGCCGATGAGGTGACTGAAGCCCTGGGCGATGGCTGGGTTGACAGTATACTTGCTGACGTATCGCTTGACGCGGAAGTTGTCTGCGTCGGTGCCCTCGTCCTCGGGCAGGGTGCCGCGCTGGTCCTTATTCTTGTGCGCCGTGTTCCAGGTGCGCAAGATAACCTCGCCGCAGCGGCCCATGGCCTGGGAATCGGAGCTCATCATGCTGATGGCGCCGAGGTCGTGGAGGACATCTTCGGCAGCAATGGTCTCGGCGCGGATACGAGACTCGGCAAATGCGACGTCCTCGGGGATGTTCTTCGAGAGATGGTGACAGACCATGAGCATGTCGAGGTGCTCATCAAGCGTGTTGCGAGTGTAGGGGCGCGTGGGGTTGGTGGACGAAGGCAGGACATTGGGGTGCTCGACGACGGAGATAATGTCTGGCGCATGACCGCCGCCTGCACCTTCGGTGTGATATGTGTGAATGGTCCGGTTCTTGAAGGCGCCTATGGTGGACTCAACGAAACCAGATTCGTTCAGCGTATCCGTATGAATGAGGCACTGCACATCGAGTTCATCGCAAACCGACAGGCAGGTATCGATTGCTGCAGGCGTGGAACCCCAATCTTCGTGTAGTTTGAGTCCACAAGCGCCAGCGTTAACTTGATCGCGGAGACCCTCTGGTGCGCTGTCATTTCCTTTGCCAGTGATACCAATGTTCAGGGGAAGGCTATCGCATGCCTGTAGCATTTGGCGCATATAGTGCTTCCCAGGCGTGCATGTCGTTGCGCTCGTGCCAGCGCTGAGAAGGTCCATGTCAGATGAAGGTGCTCAGGGGCTCAGAGGGGGTTCAAACAAAAGCTTACCTGGGGCCAACTCCACCACCCAACATGGTCGTCACACCAGATGCAATCGCTTCCGATGTCTGCTGCGGGCAGATGAAGTGAATGTGCGTATCGATACCGCCTGCTGTGATGATCTTGTTCTCTCCAGCGACGACATCTGTGCAGCTGCCGACCACCATGTTCGGCGTCACGCCGTCCATGACATCTGGGTTGCCTGCCTTGCCAATACCCACGATCATGCCGTGCTTGACGCCGATGTCAGCCTTGTAAATGCCGCTCCAGTCGACGATGAGCGCATTGGTCACAACCATGTCGAGTGATTCCGAGTCTGGGCGGCCCGTAGCCTGCCCCATGCCCTCACGCAGCGTCTTGCCGCCACCAAACTTGCACTCGTCTCCATAGACTGTGAAGTCCTGCTCAACCTTAATCCAAAGATTAGTGCTTCCCAGTCTCAGCCTGTCTCCCGTCGTCGGCCCAAACATGGTCGCATAAGCCACCCTATTCATCTCAAAGGCGCTGATATGGCCCATGTCACCCACTGGCTCGGGCTGGTGCGCAAAGCCTGCCTGTTGCAGCTTTTCTACTATCT
>NW_003315035.1:880305-881046 GCF_000150825.1 Verticillium alfalfae VaMs.102
CGGGGGATGGCAAAGGGGGAGAACCGTAGGGCCCCGCTCGGTCAAATTCGAGTTTTGTGGATTTCTCCGATGAAAGGGGTAGTGGCTTCCCCCCTGTATGGGCGGGGTCACCTTTGCCGGGGGCCGCAGCTGAAGGTGCTGCGGTTGGCGTTGAGGGGGGCCTTGACCGTCCTGACAGCAACAAGAGCCACACTGCCCCGTCGGCTCGAACTCGGCAGGCTCCGGTAGAGGGAAATCATCGTTAGAGGCATGCGCGGTACATAGCCATACAGGGCGCGGGCGAGATTCCCGTCATCCGTGGCGATGGGGTTATGGACCGTAACAAGGTAGGTACCTGAGGGGAAGGTGCCTTCTACCTGGATTTCGTGAAGTGTACTGCAGACAGAAGGCTGAACGTGGCGACGCCCAAGCATGGTCGAACCGAGACCCATGAGGTCTGAGACGGTGTGGTTGCCATCACGGATGAGTTCTTGCAAGTTGCTCGTGATGAGGGCCTGGGGTCGATGTTAGTGCCCGGGCTCTTCTTCCAAACCCTCGATAAGGGCGAAAGAGATTTCCTAGTTACCGTTGCCTCAGCGTGGTTGAGCTTCACGCCTCTGGCGAGCCGTTTCTGCGCCAGGAAGCCCAGCTGAGAAATGACGAGCTTATCAAGCTGTGGCCAAGGATGCAGACGTTAGCAAGAAGCACTGGAGGCAAGCAGTAGTGGGGGATCGTGTGCTCACGGAGGAGCTGGCGAGGAAT
>NW_003315035.1:881290-882444 GCF_000150825.1 Verticillium alfalfae VaMs.102
CTAAGGTACCTTACACATGGCATCCGGGCCTGCCGATGCTCCACTGCCGCCGCCGTCTATGTGCCCCTCAAGCAGAACCTACCCTGACCCAAGGGTCGCGGGAGATCATCAGCTTGACACTGGCGGCCACCAGAACATTCGGGACCAAAAGACTACGCATACTCCGGGACATTGCCACGACACATCATGTCAATAGAACGAAGGACCAAGCCTTGAAACATATCATATCTTCGTCATGGTCTCCTACAACCCCCGACCCATAGTGTTTACGTACGTACACGTGGAATTCCAAAGGCTTCGTAGGACGCACTTGATCGCATGCCGACCAGCAACCATCCAACCGTCCCTCCCATCCCAACCGCCCTGCACGCCCCGGCCTGGCGCTTTTCGAGACCTGTTCCTGAGAACCCCTTGCACGCCGGCCAGCTAAATAAGAGAACAACCAAACAGAAAGACAAGTTGCCGCGACACGCTCTCCTCGCCTCAATGATCCCTGACGACTGGGTTCCAGCCGGAGGCAAAGCAGACACAGAGCAGAACCCCATCGGGAAAAGATGACGAGGCGCGGCAAACGAGGTATCATCTTCCGAACCCGCAGAGTAAAGAGAAACCCATATTAACAGAAACGCAGGAAGCCACATAACAGACAAAAGAAGAAAGCCTGGCGAGATCAGTTCTTAGCCTTCTTGCCTCGGCTCTTCTTCGTCGCCGTGGGCTCGTCCTTGGTCTCTGTGTCAACGGCCTTGCTCACACGGCGCCTCTTCTTATCGGCAGGCGTGGCAGCAGCAGGCGTGGACTTGGGCTCGACGTCAGCGGCATCCGACTTGCGCTTGCGGCTGGCAGCCTTCTTCGGCGTCTTGGAAGGCGCAGGCGTCTCCTCCTCCGAGGCCTCTTCCTCAGACGCCTGGGCCACAGGGGCAGCCTGCTGGAGCTGCTGGGCAATGGCGTCTTGGTCATCGGCAACAGCCTCGCCGTCAACGTGAGGCAGAGGGATGTCGTTGTTGTCCGCGTAGACCAGAGCATCGTCGTCGTTCATGACGCGAGCGTCGACGTTACCAGCCTTGTACGAGTGAACGCGGGCCTGGTACAGACGAAGGTTGTACTGGTAGGCGTTGTTCCAACCCTGGTAGCGTGTAAGCAAGACTGGTCAAGTG
>NW_003315035.1:882561-884271 GCF_000150825.1 Verticillium alfalfae VaMs.102
GACAGCACCTTGGGGGGCGTCGGGTGCCAAAAATCGCTGGAGATGATGGGAAGAACCATTTTACATATACAAAAAAATAGGGAGTCAGGGGGGCGCTTTGGGGGCATTGGGGGTCGTGGGGTGCGCTTCTTGCGCTCCTTTTTCTTCTCTGCGATGGGGGGCGCCATTCTCAGGGCCCGCCTGCATCAGGCCGTTGATGCCCACGAGGTGCTGGGCGGCATGCTCAAGGTTGGTAATGGGGATATCAATGCCCGGGATGCCTTCATTAGCGGACTCGCCCAGAAGCAGGTTGGTCTGGCGGTAGTAGTCGACAGAGAACGACTTGATGAGCTCCAAGATGGTGAGGAGACGCTGATGGACCTGGGGGTATGAGTTAGCACTTGGGGCAATGAATAACTCGTCAGGCTCATGGTGAGTGCGCCGTGGCACGCGCTATACAGGGGAGCTCTGGTGGGAGCGTCGGGTAGTGGACTGGGTAGGTGGGTCAAAGCTCCAGCGGGAAAAAACGCGGGGAGTCACAATTGCCCGAATGGGACGTGACGCTGTAAACAAGACAGGGCTCCCCTCCCGTGCACTAGAATAACCAGACGCGTCTCGTTCCCTTCTTCTCCGGTTCTGACTTGACAAGACAGAATAAAAAACAAGAGGGAAAGCGAAGAAAATCCAAGCACACGAGAGGTCATGAATCCCAACGACAAACAAAGTGATGTATCAGGCCAGTTGCGCATTACAGCAAAACACAACACAGCGTGTTGTGGAGGGCGGGTGTGGCCAGTGATTGATGGTTGGCAGAAGGAAGTGAAAATACTTGTGACTTACCGAGTCGCGAACGCGAATGAAGCCCTCGGGGTCAATGTGGCGAGGCTGCTGGTGAACCAGGCCGGGAGCGACAAGGGGAGCAGGCTGGACGGCAGGAATGGCGATGGGGAGAGGTGCAGGCGCAACGATGGGAGCAGAGGCGGCGGCGGACTTCTTAGCCTCCTCCATCTGCTTCTTAGTAGGACGTGCCATTGTGAGAGTGGGTGTGTCTAGTCGTGACGCGAAGGTGTGGTGTGCGGGGTGCAGTGCGAGAAGCGCTGTAAGTTGACGCTGGTTGAGATGGTGGTCTCAGGCGACGAAGAATTAATGTCGTGGCGGAGAGAGGGTAGTAAAAGCGGTAGTCTCGGGGCGCGTGAGTGCCTGGAAATTTGGTGGTGAAGGGGGAGAGAACTGGGACGGGGGGAGGGGCCTGACGGAAGGGCGGGGGGTTGGTTTTGTATTATCGGGCAGGCCGGCGGGGCTGCTGGGTGATTTGGGATCAGTAGCACTCTGGCTGGGCGCAGCGCCTAAAACGACCTGGAGGCGCGCGTGAAAATTCGGCAGGTGCAGCCCACCAGGGCCATCAGGGCCACCAGGGGGGTGAGGAGGGAAAAAATTACGTGTGCCCACTGCCACTGCCACTACTCGCGGGGGGGGGGAGAGGGTGCTCCCCCGCCAGAATCTTTTATTTCCAAAGCTCCTGCCTTTTCAACACCATCCTTCCCCACTTCATGAAGCAGGGAGCCGCTCATTTGAACCCCAAGATTTCTTTCTCGGAACAGCTACTCTGTGAAAGGTGTTTCGCCGCCTAAAAGGTCCCGTGGGTTACACGTCAAATCAACCTCTTTTCTCCTCCCTTGCTGGTGATCCGGCCTACATTGGATATTTTTTAGCGGTGAACTCCCCTCAATA
>NW_003315035.1:884371-886887 GCF_000150825.1 Verticillium alfalfae VaMs.102
TCTCCCATCCCATCCGGACTGCCCCGCCCGTCACGTCTCGCCCTCAACATTCACGCCTTTCCCTCCCCTCTCAGCTCCCCCTTCTGTCCTTCCGCCCATTCCGAGCCTGTCCGCTGGCAACCCGCCCTCATCTCAGGGTAAATGGACCTGGGAAACTAGGAGTTCGGCCTTGATGTGCGAGTCTTCAGGGCTCACTGCATCGTCCCAGGACCAAGCCCCATCCCATCCCACTGCACCGCCGATGCACGATACCAGTAACGCTGGATAATCACCAGCTTGCAATGCCCGCCTTCCTGACTGATGGAAATCGGGGTCCCAACTCAACCTACCAACGTGACCTGCGTCTTCAACTTCCCCGCCCGCAACCCTCTTGACATCGCGTCACCATTTTCAACGTTTGCCTGCCTCCTGCCTATACCCAATGTGTACATAACCATCATCAGTCCGCATCAGTGCTGCGACAACACTACGGCTGCTTGTCGACGTACGATGTTGACGTGCTCTATACCTGTCGAGGACATTATTGCAGACGATGCAGATGTTTTCATATTCTGTCGAGGCCGTCATTGCGACCTATGGGCTCACGTCGCAAGAGTCACCACTGGATGCATTGCTCGAACAATAGGTCACCCACCCCTAAGTGACTCGGCCTGGGTCACCATCCAGTGATGTCGTACGAGCTCGCAGCTGGGACCGACGAGGGGCGTCTTGGGACTCAGGGTTGGGGGACGGTGGAGGGGACCGGCAGCTGGCACGCTACCGCCTCAGGCATCAGTATATTCTCCCCCGCCCACTCTCCCAGCCAGGCCCCAGGATGAAAGGCTTCGATCTCTCGCTGTCCGTCAGGCCAGGCTGTTCCTGTCGCTGACGGGTACTCCAATAACAGCGTTCTTGTGACACTCGACAAATGCCACGGCAGCGTCCCATTGGGTAGCGGGCGGTCCTGCTGCAGCCCCTGATGAGTCTAGTCCCAGTGCTCGGAGCCCCGGGCCAGTGAAGAGTCCAGGCAGGCAGCCAGGAAAAGAATCCAGGAGCGCGTTGACGACCTGTACGCTGTGGGGTACCAGTCCTCGGGGCCTTCCAGCGAGGTAAATCTCTCGTCGGCCACAACAGAGGGCATTCCGCTGGGTCTTGGCGGCTGATGTGCTGTCACAGCGCAATGATCACCGACGATGAACAGACAGCCCTGCTCTTTCTTGTTCACCTAGGCTCGGTATTAGCCACGCGACAGGTATCCCGCATCACCAGTTGTGTACGGAATACACAGACTGGCGCACGCATTTTCCACAATGACTATGGCCATATGCCCGGACGCGCTATGCGGGGGACGGTGACATTGTCGGTTCTGCACATGTGTCCCCCAGTGTCACAAGCAGTCCCGTCGCACGCGAAGTAGAACATAAACAAGGCACACAAGCCACTCACACGTTGGCCGCTGATCGCTGCGGATTACCTACGACACCAAATTCAGCGAGTACCTAGCCCCAGGAGGCCTACATATACACTGGACTGGGACATTGTCGCTTGTGCTGGCTGACCATAAGCGACTTTGAGTGCACCAGGTCCCAAGAAGGCACCTGGCGAGTCGCAGATGACAGCAACATGGACAGTGATGGGGTTAATGGGTCCTTGCTAAAGCTCCAGCATGAATGAAGCTTTCGTACTGAAACGTCTTTGGTCACCGACCGCCCACCCACCTTTTCGATCGTCCACTACTGATTGCCGCCTGCAACGTTCTTGTGTTCCGAGACACCAGCTTTTCCCGCAGCTCCTAAAGCTTCGAGTTTCCTCGTCATCCAAAGTGATGCTTAATATTGAGAATGGCGATTTTTGCACGATGCAGGAAGTGATTGTATTATGCACAAAAAAAAACATTTTCAAGGCTACCGAGGCTTTCGTGGATGCACAGCATCCTAGTCTTTGCCTGGCTTCACGTCGTTCAGATGGCCAGTTGGGCGTGGGCAGCTCGTCGATACGCGCCCGCAACGATGTGCTTGTCGCCTCTATCCAAGCGTGTCGATCGCCATTCGAAGCCCTCGCGTTCCCCCCCCCCCCCACCTACCCCTACCCCCTCCTTGGACTTGGATGAGCTTGTCGCAGACCCTGGTCCGAGAGGCGGTGCAGACCATCGAAGCTGAAGGTACGAGCGATTTGTGTGGCACTCTCGGCCAGTCGCCATGTACCGAGCTTGGCCCCCTCCTCGACCCCTGCTCGGCATCCACCACCCCTCATCCCTCCTTCGACCCTCCACCGACCCCTCCAAACCCTTCCAAACCCTCCAACGATGAGCGTGCGAGTGGTGGGGTTGCAGGCAAGCTTCCTGCTCTTCCTGGGCGCCAGTCGGAGGGTATGATGCCATAGGCCCAGAACCAAGCGTCTCGACTGCTGGCCATCAGCTCGTACGGCATGCTGCTGTTTCCCGTTCGGTTCACCGAGCAACGACCCACCAGCAGCTTGCTTCTGTTTTGGCATCTGATACCAGGATCCAGACCTGTTAGCCCCAAGCCCCTGAAGCC
>NW_003315035.1:888289-891486 GCF_000150825.1 Verticillium alfalfae VaMs.102
ACGGCATCTTTGGAGGAAAGCATCAGAGCGACCGGGTTGACGAGATCCAACAGAACTGCAACTCGTCTCAGATGCAGAACATGGAGGTGTCGCCCCGCGACCCCGAGGAGTTCACTCGTTACGTACAGGACATTTTCAAGCAGATCATGCCTCTGCTTGAGTTCCACGATGATATCATGCAGAGCATTTCGGAAAAGTTTGAGAAGATTCCCGTTCTTCCCAAGATTCTCGAGCAGCTGGAGGAGCAGATGACCAAGTTCGTGTACACGAATCTTGCGCCGTTCATTCTGCCTGTCATTCACCAGATCCAGAACGAGATGAAGACTGGATCGCAGGAGATCGTGGAGAGCAGCGAGCGTGAGCAGCACATTGTCTTCAACGACAACCGGTCTTCCGACCCCACTCACTCCATGCTCTCCAAGGATCACTTCACCAACGTAAGCACACAGCCTCTTGCCGGTCGCAGCACAAATCCATAGTATGGTTTACTAACGTCTACAGCTTCTGAACGAGCCCGCTGGCCGCACCGCCTCTGAGATGATTCGCTGGGTTGTTCCCCAGATCATGTCTGCCATTGATGACGAGAACATCGACGTCAACCAGACCCTGACCCGCATCATTTATGGTGTTTTCCACCACCCCGCTCAGCGTGACCAGGGCAACGACGGCATCAGCGAGGGCAGGAAGGTCATCTTTGGTTCCATTGAGAACTGGTGGGAGGGCCTTGGCCGCCAGGGCCAAGACGATTACCGCCGCAAGCTAAGCCGTGATGGCGTGAAGAACAATGAGAACCACAAGCCTGGTGTTCACGACACTGGTCACGGCCACGGTTGCAACGGCAAGCTCCAGATGCACAAGCAATTCGGCGGCAAGCCCGAGACGTGGGAAGACAAGGTTGCCGACAAGGCGGCTGGCGCCATCATCACGGGTGCTACTGGTGCCATCTCTGGCATCATTGAGCAGACGACTGGCGTCAAGGTACCCTCGTACAAGCAGCCTGAGCGGAAGGAGGAGAAGCAGAGCTCTGGCGCAGGAGGCTTGCTCGGCGCTGCTTCGTCTATCTTCGGCGAGGTCTTCGGTAACGATGAGAAGGAGAAGACTACCTCTAGCCACAAGAACAACGATGGCTCGTACACCCAGACCCAGACCGAATACGGTCACTCTGGCAACAAGTATGCTCAAGCGCAAAAAACGGAGACCCAGTACCCTGACGGTGGTCGCCGTACCGAGTACAAGAAGTACGAGCAGGAAGAACAGTCTGGTGGGCGCACAAGCGGCCACGGCTACGAGGAGAAGACTGAGACGCGGCCATCGCAGGGCGGCGGTTATGAGCAGCGCACCGAGCGCCACGAGTACCAGGGTAGTTCTTCGGGCTACGGCGGTCGCCAGGAGCAAAGCAGTTACGGTGGTCGACAAGAGGAGAGCAGCTACGGCGGACGCCAGGAAAACTCTGGATATGGAGGCCGCCAGGAGCAGAGCAGCTACGGCGGACGCCAGGAGAGCTCTGGCTACGGTGGTCGCCAGGAGCAGAGCAGCTATGGTGGTCGTGAGGAGAGCTCTGGCTACGGTGGCCGTCAGCAGGAGAGCAGCTACGGCGGCCGCGAGGAGAGCTCTGGCTACGGTGGCCGTCAGCAGGAGAGCAGCTACGGCGGCCGTGAGGAGAGCTCTGGCTACGGTGGCCGTCAGCAGGAGAGCAGCTACGGCAGCCGCCAGGAGAGCAGCTATGGCAGCCGCCAAGAGAGCAGCTACGGCAGCCGCCAGGAGAGCAGCTATGGCAGCCGCCAAGAGAGCAGCTATGGGGGGCGTGAGGAGCAGAGCAGCTACGGTGGCCGTCAGCAGAGTTCTGGCTATGGTGGCCGTGAAGAGCAGAGCAGCTACGGAGGTCGCCAGGAGAGCAGCTACGGCGGCCGTCAGGAGAGCTCTGGATACGGTGGTCGTGAGGAACAGAGCAGCTACGGCGGTGGCGGCGGCGGTGGTTACGGAGGGCGCCAAGAAGAGAGCTACGGCGGCCGTCAGGAAGAGAGCTATGGTAGTGGGCACGGGCGCAACCGCAGCGGCGAACGTAACCGCAGCCGGGAGCGCAACCGCAGCCAGGAACGCAACCGAAGCCGTAACCGCAGCCAGGAGCGCGCTGGTAGGGGGTATGGGCCGTGGCGGCAGGCGTTGAGGCTGACGTGGTGAAATGAGTAACGCGGGATGATGATGAGATGTTCAATAATGACGAAAAGAAGTAGAAATATCATGGTTTGATCTGTTGTCACATGTTTGGAGCTTGCTCGTGGTAACCAACGTACGGCAAAGTCGAGCTTGGACCTGAATGTTCGGCCCTAGCGGCCGGTAGCACGCCGCGACCCCGGAGGTATGTCGGGTGGACATCAACACGGCCACGATCTAGTGAGGCATCGTCGCGTTCGAAGAGGAAGGTAGAGACCGGTGGCCCATGGTACAGGTGAAGCTTAAGAACATCACATCGTCAGCCCTCGACCCATGCTATCATACTATTCCCCGCGCATGCCTCGGCCGCCCAGAGTCTCGCAGCGCACTTCGCCCGCCCGTCTGGGCTCACTCAATTTCGAACCGCCAGCCTGCCGATCAATATCCCGATGCAGCCACAATGGCGGCTCCCTCTCCCCTCGCGCGTCACGGCAACCGCCGGATAGATTGCGGGGGACGAGCAGGGGGGATTACTAGGAACCATGGCCACGTACCTGACCATGAATCGATGGCTCGGAGCCTGCTCCGTGTTTGCTTCCCTCTTGGGCTGGTCATGTCTCGGCCGAAGTGGAGGTTCGTGAGAGTTGTTTCCTATGCAGTGCTCGTCACCAGCTCTCTACCTGAGAGCCAGCCACGCTGGTGTCGCTCGGGATGGCGGCTTGGGCGGTAGATGTGCTGGCGTGGGTTCATCGCTACTGTGGATTTGGCCGAGAGCAAGTTAATTTAGAGGAAACCGGGATTTTCGTCTTGTCGAGCCAGACTTCATCAGGGCACCAGGACATCGTCAAGGTGGTATAAAAGGGACATCCTGCGACGATGGCAACTACTTTTGATACCCAGAGACCTCAACATAGCCTTTCAGTTCAGCATACCTCCTCGTATACCGCTTTACTTCGGATATCAACCCATCATCACGACAGTCTTGACACTCGCACAATGCACGCAGCCTCTGACCATCTCTCCTCCTCGCCCTCCACTGACGC
>NW_003315035.1:892072-893355 GCF_000150825.1 Verticillium alfalfae VaMs.102
TAAGTCACAGTGCTGACCAAAGACAAAAAGATCCCCGGTGGCGGAGTCGCATCTACAACGCCTGTACGGCCAGTACAACGCGCCGCCAACGGCTGGGCGACCAGTACGGCGGCATCGCAGCCGCGCCGAGTGCGACGCTTCCCGGAGGCGCTCAAGAGCGGCTGCTACTGGCGCTTCGACTGGTTCCTGAACGCCGACAACCCCCAGGTGAACTTTCCGCCAGGTCTCATGCCCTGCGGCCCTCACGTCTCGCAGCGGGTGTGTGAGGCAGAACAATGCCTTGTTCGAATGAGCGTGGGACATGAAATGGGGCTTTGACAGTGAGGAAGGCGTTGCCATGAATATTTGGGCTGATCCACACACCATCAATTCTCAGTACATCTAGACCAGACGGAACGGCCCTCTGTCTTGTTGTGCCTGGTTGCTGGAGCCAGATGTCTTGGCAACTAGTCACCCTCGAGGGTAAGGAATCGAACATGATGACCGGCTTGCGAGGGTGGTGTCAGATATGTCAACAGGCCTCATGTCCTCAAGCAACTGACCTGGTTCTATTCAAGGATAAAAGCTACATAGCCTTGAATCATGACCAGTACCATGAAAGCCGCGCATAAGACTGCGTAAGGTCCATTTGGGCCACATTGACACATCATCATCATCACGAGCCTCATGAAGCAGTGGTTATGGACTTGGTTCTTCATTGATATCTTGGCTTCTGAAGAGCTGCTTGAGCATTGTCATAGGAATAATGTAGACAGAGACTCCCCGCGGAATGCTACTGATGATGTAAAAATTCGTAAACGCTGCAGCTCTTGGCTTGCAGCAGCATCAGATGGCGTGCCAAAGGGGTATCACGATCCGGTAAAGTCAATTTGACGTCGAAATAAGCAAGAAAACATGGCCACGAGCCACACCACGTGCACCATCTAGAGGGGAATTCATAGTAGCGGTAGCTGAACGTCTCTAACGAAAGACGGACAAGCTGCAGTCCGGGAGCGCAACGCCATTCACCAATTGGTACGACCTCTGCCAAGTCGTGTTTTATCCCCGCGCTACAATAGACCGTATCACAAGCCCAATGAGATCCGCGGCACGAGACGGCCAAGACCAGCGGACCGCAATGGAGCCATTACCGCTTCAACGGAAGCTCTGCTAGCCAGGCATCGATCTGGCTGAGGGAATGGGCTGGGCCTGCCTCAGCCTTCCTTGGCCCTCGAGTATGGAGCGTCTCGGTGTCAGCGCCGTTGTTGAGCTTGAAGGCGGACCCGCTCCTCAGGACCCAGAGA
>NW_003315035.1:893910-895061 GCF_000150825.1 Verticillium alfalfae VaMs.102
CAAGGCGGCGCTCAGGTCGGGCTGTATGCGTGAGCACAGACAAGCTTCTGCGCCCTCGACTTGGCAGCAAATGCCAGCAACATGGCTATTCGACTTTGTGCAAGCGAATCATCGGTGACTGTTGGGTCGCTGAGGGTCCGCGAAGCTGCATCATTCTGACGAGGGGTGTGCAGGCTGGCTGTCGGCAGGCAAGCCAGGGGTGTGTGATGGACGCTGCAAACGCTGTATTGTGTGTTGTACTGTATTCATCATGGGCGTGTGAACCGAGTCAGACGTAGATTCTGCACCACGGTGATGTCTCTCCTGCCGCTAGACCGTGAGGGAACAAGTTGCAAGGGCAGCATGCTTCGCGCAGGCTTTCGTTCCCTATTCAAGTCGACTAAGGCAGCATGGAAGTTTGGAGATAGTGGAGGGAAAGCTTCGTAGAGAGGAGACTAGACGAGCAGAGCAGAGCGCCGCGAACCTTGCGGTACCTCAGATACCTGCTCAGGCAGGGAGGTACTGGTAGGTAGATTGCTCCGATGTATCTCCCAAGTCTCGAGACACGCGTCGCATGGCGGACTTGAGACATGGGGGGAACATGGCCTGGCTTCGATCCCATTCGCGCTCGAGGGGCCACTAGTGGGTGAGGGGTGCGGTTGCAGGTGGCAGCACCAAGTGAGGCCCCCCTTCCGCCTAGCCTGGCCTAAGATGTCCTTCCCAGTACCAGGCCCCTCGTCTCGTCCTAGGCGGGCAATTGGGGTGGGTACCTCCTTCCCAAGCGACTCGTTCGAGCCTGCCTGGGTGGGCTATGCTGATTCAGAGTGGCCAACTGCGGACAAGCTGGTGCGGGTAAGTACTGTACCCAAGCAGCCAGGGTACTACCTACCTACCTTACCTAGGTAGATGAGGCAGCAGGCAGGCAGACAGACAGACAGGCGCAGCCAGGTGCAGGAACATGACAGAAAAGAGAAGGGAAAGGAAATCGTCGCCGGCTGCTGCTTGCTTGCATGACAAGGGGGGCTTCAGGCAAGGCAATGCAACCTCCCGGTCCCCAATCAATCTGATTTTCCCTAACAAAACTTGCTGTTCTGATCTTGCATCTTGCGAACGCATTGCCATTTTGCGCTCGTCCCCCCCGCTCCCCTTCGCTACCTGTCCGGCTTGCTCGA
>NW_003315035.1:895161-897251 GCF_000150825.1 Verticillium alfalfae VaMs.102
CGACAGCAACTCCAACAGATAACCCCCCGTTCTGTCCGAGTGGGATCCGATCCCACTTTGACTCCGATATCGAACAGCGCTTCCACTTCCCCCTTCGACTTGCCTTAACACTTGCTTGGCGCGCATTCCTGCTGCCTCTTCTTCCCTCCTCCAACCGTTGCCCATTCGCACACCAACCCACTCCGCCGCCATCGTCAACACTCCTTCAGCGGTTGGGTTCCATGTATCCAGTCCAATGCTCGGCGACGTGAGCGCAGCATGTGTAAGAACAAACACTCTTCCTCAGCTTGCCATTCCATTCAGTCAAACGAGGCGTCATCGGCGACACTCCTCAATTGACGACGCCTTCGTCCCCTTCACCATCATCGCCTCCACACAGCTTTCTCCTACCGACCGCTTGATACCTCGATTTCCCCTTGGCTTAGCTTCCGACACTGACGTCTCACAGCGCTCGATCAGATTTACAATCGAGTGTAAGTCCTCCCAGCTTTCCTTCGTATGGCGACCATTCGCGCCCTGTGGCCCCTTCCCGTCAACAGACGACCGACAACGACGCGGGCCTCCATCCCAACCAACCCGTACGCTGGCCTCCTGCGACGCTCCGACAACTGACTGGACTATTGCAGGCTACTCTTCAGCAACCCTGTATGGAGCGGCGCCAACACTGTGCCGAGCACAATCATCCGGAACATCACCACCTTCAACGTACGATCGCCTTTTTGCTTTCCGCCTTTGTCAACCAGAATGTCTAACGCCGAATGTCGCAGGATACCCTTGGATATGTCGATACGTTGAGAACAAACCTAACTACTCTGACCCGAACGAACTTGCAGACCCGAAACGGCATCATCCGCGGCCTCCTATACGTCCCGGAGATTTCGGAAGCGAATCCATGCTACGAACAGCAGTACGATCTGATCCCGCGAAATGTCACCACGCGAGAACAGCTGCCCCCGCCCATGTACAACCTTATTGCACTTGCGCCCTGGTTTAACTCTACATGCACCAAGGCATACCTAGCCGCTGCTCGCCTCGATCCCATTCGGGCGTTCATATTCTACCGCCCTAACAATTCCACAAGAGAACCTCAAGGCGTCAACTCTCCGATATGGGATCTCGAAGATGGCGGCGCCTGGCATTCCCAGAATCACTTTCCTGTCTTTGCAGTCCCGGGCTCGGAAGGCTCAAAGATGATGAAACAGCTCGGTCTATACTCTGGAGACCCGTCCACGATACCGTTTGCCGAAGAAGTCCAAGCCGAACACGACCCGAATCCTCGAGATTATATACGAGTATGGACCGAATTGACGATAACCGACCAACAGAATCTGCCAGCCATGTGGACCTGGATCTTGATCGTCGTAGGCGCCCTGCTCTTCATCATCGCATGCGTCTCCGTCACCATGCATCTCGTGCAACGACAAAGGCGGGCTTCGTTGCGGCGCCGCGTCATCAGCAGAGAGGTGGACCTAGAAGCAATGGGTATCAAGCGAATGGCGGTGCCACCTGCTCACATTCGAGAGTTCCCCCTCTTTACGTACAGTTATCAGCCAGAAGTCGCCAGCGCGCCCTCGACACCACTGGCAAGCCGGTCTCTGCGATCACCACGAAGCGTACGAACCGACCAACGAGCCATTTCCGATGTCATGTCGAGCTCGCGCACTCGGCGATCTAGCCTAACAAGCTCTGCGAACACCATCGCCACCAACTACCAACCACAATGCCACATCTGCCTGGAGCAGTACGAAGACCGTGTGTCCGTTATTCGCGAGCTACCCTGTGGACACATATTCCACCCCGAGTGCATCGACGAATTTCTAGCCATCAACAGCTCATTATGTCCCATTTGCAAGAAGAATATGCTACCACGCGGATACTGCCCGAAGATTTCGAACGCCATGGTGCGGCGCGAGCGTGCCATTCGACGGCTGCGCTCGCGTGTGATTCTGGACGACTCGGACGATGAGGGCGGCGAGGAAAAGCACGGAAGGTGGGGGAAATGGCTGCGGCGCAGAGATCAACATCAGCCATTACCAGGAGGGACTGGGGTTCCTTTGACACCGGTCAGCCCGAGCAAATCGGACGTGGTA
>NW_003315035.1:898360-899356 GCF_000150825.1 Verticillium alfalfae VaMs.102
GGGCTCCATTGGTGCATTGACTACAACAGGGACAGGAAAAGTACAAGCAAAACCAGTTCCCTTTTCCGCCCTTGCGATATGGAGCACAGGGCTGCCTAGAAAAGGCGGAAAGACCGAGGCAGTAGCCCCTGGGCGCGGCACACGGCCACCACTTTTTGTCTTCGGTCGGATGCTGTCTGCTCGGCACATGGGCATCCAGGGCTGGTTTTCACGGAGTATCGTTGGATGGAAATATATACCCTGGCACCGGGCGAGGAAAGGTATCAAACATGGCGGGTTGAGAGGTTGTATTTTGCAACTGAAAAATAGGTGTCAGATGGATCGGGCCTGTGAGTAAGCTGTAGCAGCATATGAATCACTGTTTAATGACCGGCCGCATGTGTCTGAGGGTTGCCACTTTCGTGATGCCCTATTTGATTGCCTAGAGCAGTGTTAAATCATGTCGTGTTGAGTAATGGTGGGAAGAAGTGACCGTGTCCTGACGTATTGCTTCATCCCATCACACACGTCAAAGTGAAGAACAGATAGCTTCACAAAAGCCTTCACGGCATCATTTCATGTTCGTTTTGATTTCTTTGCCTGTTGTATATACAAAGCTCGCCTGGGTATACTGAGATGTATATATGTGGAACAAAAGAGAAGAAGATGCAAAAAATCAAAAGTCGTCTGATGCCGATGGAGGAAAGGCATCCGTCATGATTCGTTATGAAAGGCGCACGTCACAGTCACGCATCGATCGCCCTCGCCTCGTCCTTGACGCCGCCCCTCGCCAGCGCCTCCCTGACCTTGTCATCCTCGGCATCCCGGATGCGCCGCCTCGCCTCCTCGAGACGGTCGACGCCGCGGTCAATGGTCTCAATGTGCACGCTCAGGGGTATGGCGCCGCGGTCGCCCAGACCGGGGCCGGGCCCAATGGCGGAGCGGGCGAGCCCGGGCTCGGCGACGCGGTCGCGCCGCTCGCCGAGCCGGCTTCAATCTTCTCGAGCTCGACGACGT
>NW_003315035.1:899456-902375 GCF_000150825.1 Verticillium alfalfae VaMs.102
GGCAAGCTCCGAGTAGCGAACCATGGTGCGCAGATCGCGGATCGACGACTCGGAGCGCTTCATCTCCATGGGCAGCGAGACGCCGTCGGCGCTGCGCTCGAGCACCTGCTCGAAGCTCGCCTGGACGTTCATGAAGGTCGTCAAACTCGACGCTCTGGCCGCCCGGCGCCGACAGCTGCTCGTCGGAGCCGGCGGGCGTGACGCCAAACTGCGGGCAGAAAGGCAGGCTGAGGGCGCCGACGCCGGGGATCTTGCAGATGGGCGAGAGCGACGTCGTGATGGACTGGGTGACCATGTTGCGCAGGATGATGGTGGCGCCGATCATGAGCCAGACGGCGAACATCATGGCCAGGGGAAGCTTGAGCATGCGCAGCGCCATGCCGACAATGTCCGCTACCCAGGCGAGCACGTCGAGGAGGGCGTGCGGCGCCGAGTCCATGACGCGACGACCGACCGTCTGCTGTTGGCGGTCTGTTGGCTGGCGCTGGGCCTCTCTTCCACCGAACCTCGCATCGTTGCTGCTGCTGCTATTGTTGTTGCGTTTCCGCAGGAGGCTACCGTAGCCCGACTGCTGCCTCTGGTTCCTCAGGCGCATGGCGATCCTCTCCTTCTCGTCCATGGTGGGCCGGATTGTCCTCGAAGAGCGGCCGCTGCTGCTGCGGCCTTGGCTCGGACTCTCCATGTGGATGGAAGGCATGTAAAACTCGGGCTCAGGCGTGCGGTGAACATCGTTGGATGGCTGGCGCGTCGTGGGGATCGAAGGGCGAAAGGGCGTGCGCAGGATGACGCGCTCATCGTCGGCCCTGTCGACAAAGTCGCTGATGCTGTGGGCGCTGTCCTGGGAGGCGAGGCTGAAGTTGCCCTGGGAGGGCCCGCTCGACAGGGGAATGTCGTCTTCAAAGTCAAGCTCGGGGACGATGGACGTGTCGAAACTGTCGTTCTCGCCGCCTTCGACCATGCGCCAGGAGCTTTCGACAGGCAGCTCGTGCTCCCGAGAGGGTTCTCGCCTCAAGGGCATGGCTGGGTCGGCGGCTCGGAGCCTGCGAGATGCCTCTGTAGAAAGAGGCACCGAGGAAGAGAGGTACGGTGCGATGCGAATTGAGAGACGTGCAACAGGAGTTGAGAGAGGAGCGTCTATATGTCTTGGTGTGGTGGCGAATCGATGGAAGTGCAACTACGATATGAAGTGTTGTGTGCCCGTGTGGGTAGGAAGCAATAGGTCAAGGTAGAGCTTGGCTGTGACTCATGTGGTTGCCGTCAAGATGTATTGGATGTTGGTGGGCCAGGCAGAAGCAGGAGTAGGAGCAGCGAGAGATGTGAATCGAGTCAAGCGTCGACCAAGGCTCGAGAGCGAGATTGGAGATGGAGATGGTGAATGTTGTTGAGCTGCAACGGCTCTGGCGTCATAGGTACCTCGGGGGGTCTTGAAGGGGGGTCTTAAGCGGTCTGGGACCCGTGGGGAGATAGGCTCCCGCCCCTGGCAGGGTCCAGCGGTGATAGGCACGCAGGGCAGGTGACCTGGTGCCGTTCCTGTCTTGCTCAGGTAGGTACTCACCTCTGTACATGTACTCACGTAGCTCCTTCCTCGCACCTAAGGGCACCCCCTCTGTCGATCACAGGGCACACCCACCCTCTCTCTGTTCTTTCCCCCGCCAAATCCTCCCCTAATGCTTCCCTAAACTGGTCCCCCATTGCCCCCCCCCAAATGCTCCCCCCGGCACAATATCCTACCGGATCCGGCCCCTGCCCCTGCCTGCACCAGCACCAGCAGCGACACCCGCACCAGCACCTGCACCAACGTCGACCAAACGAACAGACGAACTACCACCAGAAGCCTGAAAAGTAAGTCCCACCTTTTTCTTCGCCTCGTCAATCAACCGACGGTGCTTGAACAATCCGACCTGCGATCATTGCATTCGCACACGCACATACACACTCGCTTGACAGCTCGTCTTCAATTACCCTTGCGACTTGGTTCATCTTGACCCGACGTCCCGACTGCCTGACCGACCACCCGACTGCCCAACTCCTTCGCCTTTGGATCGCTGCCCACAATGATGGACCAACGCGAGCTTGATTCCAGCATCAAGCAGCTGCAGAAAACCGTCGCTGCCAACGAGCCGCCCTCGAATGCGCTGTCCATTCTCGAGCGCCTCAAGAAAGAGGCCTCACCCACCGAAGAGATGCTGCGCGTGAGTACACGCTGCGGCCAGCGACCTGCCTCTTTGACACCTGCCTACTGACACATGCCCTCCCCAGTCCACCCGCGCAGGCGTCTTCGTCGGCAAGCTGCGCCATAACTCGAACAAGGACATTGCGCGCATCGCCACCGAGCTCGTCACTAAATGGAAGAAGCTCGTCGAGGCCGAGAAGGCCTCGCGCATGCAAAAGCTGAAGCAGTCCTCGCCCGCCACCGCCGCCTCCCCGACACCCCCCGCCGCCTCCAAACCCTCCGGCTCCTCCGCCTCGCCCGCGCCCGCCTCAGCCGCCGACGCCCCCTTCAAGGGCGACACGGAGACGCGCCACTTCAACAAGGACGGCGTCAGCATCAAGCGCACCGGCGACACGACCCGCGACAACTGCCTCGGCCTCCTCTACAATGGCCTCGCCTACCGCAGCACCCAGCCCCCCGACGCCGTCGTCGCCCGCGCCGTCGAGTGCGAGGCCGCCGCCTACCGTCACTACAAGGGTGTCACCGACGACTACAAGAAGAAGATAAAGTCCCTCTTCTCCAATCTCAAGGTCAAGACGAACCGCGAGCTCGGCCGCAACATCATGGACGGCAAGATCACCGCCGACCGCTTCGTCACCATGACCCAGGACGAGCTCAGAGCGCCGAGCAGCGCAAGCGCGAGACGAGCTGCAGAGGAGACATGAAGAAGGCACAGGTGCCCATGTCGAGAGAGCATCAGCGACGCC
>NW_003315035.1:902507-903258 GCF_000150825.1 Verticillium alfalfae VaMs.102
GAGCAGAGCGCTTGACATTCGGTCACTTGCCTTTTCCCCCACCTCTACTGAAGACACACTGTGACGTATGCATCGCGGTGGAAATGAACAAGAACCAAACCAACAGGACCAGACGAACGGGTCCAGATGCAACACCCGCCCTCAGATCAACATCATAAACAGTACGTGGGAGATTGGTCATGTTGATGCTATCGACTGCACAGTGAGCCCCAGCGTCGAAAAGAGATCCGTCTTGTCATCTTGGTCCTCCAGCCCCATCTCGGCAATGTGCTTCCAAAACTTGCTGAGGTGCCGCGTGCCCGAGTCGCATAGAATGGTCACGACGCGGCTGCCCTCGGGCAGCTTCATGGCCTCGACGACGGCGGCGGTGCAGTTGACGGCGCTGCTGCTGCCGACGAAGATGCCGTCTTTCTCGACGAGCCAGCGGGCCATGCGGCAGGCCTGGTCGTCGGTGACGCGGACGGCGTCGTCGACGAGGTCGCGGCCGGCCTCAAAGTTGGCCGTGATGCGCGTGATGCCGATGCCCTCGACCATGGTGTCGACCTGAGAGCGGCGACGCGTGCCCTCGCGCTCGGTGCTCGAGTACATGACGCCGTGGCGGATCTTGTTGTAGAGGCCGCTGCCCTGGGGGGTCGGCGAGGACGACGCGCAGGGCGTCGGCGCGGGCCTCGTCCTTGAGGTAGCGCGCGACGCCCGTAATGGTGCCCGCTGGTGCCGGCCCGGGGACAAAAGGCGTCGAGGCGGCCGTTGG
>NW_003315035.1:904170-907915 GCF_000150825.1 Verticillium alfalfae VaMs.102
CGATGCCGTCAGCGATGGGCGGCGCTTGCGAGGTGGCGGCGAAGTCGTCGGACACGGCGACATCAGACCCTTCGTGGTCCTCTAGCTGGACGGGCGGGCCCCAAAAGACGGAGCGCGGCGCGAGGCCTCATCCTTGGAGGTCGACGAGCTGGTGTTGCGACGGCGGACGGCGCGGCGGTGGCGCTGATAGCGACGCTCGAGGTCGGGATAAAAATCCTTGAAGCCGAGTGTCACGAGAATGCCTGCCGAAAAGGCGACGACAATGGCGGCCGAGCCATAGGCTTTGGGGTGGTTGCTTAGCGACATGGCTCTTCAGCTGCTGAGATCCATACCTCGTCAATTCCCCCCTCTCGTCAGTGACACGTCTCGATGAGGGCTCGAGGTGATGGTGGTGTCATGGGTGATGTATGATACGGAGATGGAGTGAAGGACGTCGTCAGACAGATGCGGCGAGCTGAGGCTTTCTTTCCATGGACTCTCCAGGCCAGAGACAGAAGGCGCTAGGGGGTGATGTCATCCAGGGACCTGATCCACGTTCCTGCAGCGTCCAGCGTTCAGCGCCCCGTTCAGCGTTCTGGCTGCTGTGCTGGCTGCTGTGCTGGCCCTAACGGTGAACGGTACCCCTGCCGGATTAACGTCTGGCCCGTCATGGGGAGCTCGGGCCACGGTCAAAGCCAACGCAATGGAATTAGACATTGGATATCGATACTGCATACAGGACATCGATCACCATACCCCAAGTCTGGCAGAGTCCCCGAGTCAACGGCCACGCCAGGCTGACCCAGCACGCCCGTCATGGACTCGCCAATCGTCACCCGCCTCTTCAGGGAGCTCTTTCGCCATCCCGCCTGCCAGTCCAGACAGCGATTGTCGGCCCGGCTTCGACCTGCAGCGAACCACATCTGCCGCCAACCGCACCATCACCAACGACGACAGTATGCCGTCAAGTCCGGCCTCGGCAAGGGCGAGAAGACAAACGAGAGCAGGTGGCAGCAGAGGACCCAGCTGTTCCCGGCCGACAGGTCTGAGGAGTTTGAGACCTACCCTCTCGTCACGGCTGAGGATCTGAAGGGGCGCGACGTGAGGCCAAGAAAGGTCAAGATGCTCATGCGAGACTTTGTCGACGGTATGTCCTGTCAAGGGTGTCCTCTGACCGAGTGTGCACAGCATCCCCAACTGACGACGCCTCCCTCCAGACAGCTTGTACAATCCCAATTACGGCTACTTCTCCAAAAACGCCGTCATCTTCTCCCCCGGCCAGCCCTTTGACTTCCCCGCCTTCAGCCACGAACCGGCCTTCTACAAGGAGCTGGGTCACCGCTACACCGAGTTTGAGGATGCCCTCGACGACAAGGAGGGCGTCAAGGACGACCGCCCGCTGTGGCACACGCCAACGGAGCTCTTCCGACCCTACTACGGCGAGGCCATCGCCCGCTACCTCGTCTCCAACTACCGCCTCACCACCTACCCCTACCACGACCTCATCATCTACGAGATGGGCGCCGGCCGCGGCACCCTGATGCTCAACATTCTCGACTACATCCGCGACATGGACCCCCAGGTCTACGCCCGCACCAAGTACAAGATTATCGAAATCTCCTCCTCCCTCGCCGCGCTCCAGGGCCAGAACCTGCTGCGCGCCTCGGGCCACGCCGACAAGGTCGACATCATCAACAAGTCCATCTTCGACTGGAACGAGCGCGTGCCCTCGCCCTGCTTCTTCCTGGCCCTCGAAGTCTTTGACAACTTTGCCCACGACTGCCTGCGCTACGACCTGCGCACCGAGGAGCCCCTCCAGGCCCGCGTCCTCATCGACGACGACGGTGACTTTTACGAGTTTTACGACACCCGCCTCGACCCCGTCGCCGCCCGCTTCCTGCGCGTCCGCCACGCCGCCACCGCCGGCCGCTACCCGGCCCCCTACCCGGCGAGCCGCCTCGCGCGCGACCTCCGCAGCCGCCTGCCTCTGGCCCCCAACCTCTCGGCCCCCGAGTACATACCCACGCGCCTCATGCAGTACCTCGACGTCCTCGAGAAGTACTTCCCCGCCCACCGCCTGCTGACGAGCGACTTCCACGCCCTGCCCGACGCCATCGAGGGCCTCAACGCGCCCGTCGTCCAGACGCGCTTCGAGCGCCGCACCGTGCCCGTGACGACCCCTCTCGTGCGTTTCCTCTCCCCTTCCCCCCCCCCCCTCTCCCCTTCTTACTTCGTCTTCTTCTTTCTTTCTTCTTCTTCCTCTTCTTCGAGCTAACAGCCCCAGGTCCACCAGGGCTACTTCGACATCATGTTTCCCACCGACTTTAACATCGTCGAGGCCATGTACCAGGTCATCACGGGCAAGCTCACGCGCGTCTCGTCTCACGGCGACTTTATGCGCCGCTGGGCCTACCTCGAGGACACGGAAACGCGCAGCGGCGAGAACCCCCTGCTGAGCTACTACCAGAACGCCAGCGTCATGGTGACCGTCTAGGGGCAGCAGCAGCAGCAGCAGTCCTGGCCTTTTTTTTTTTTTTTTGGGAAGAATCATAGAACAAGAGTCAGAGGAGTGCTTCGAGTCAGGTAGATACCCGCGCCGTACGACCAGGGGCGTTGAAGACGATGTAAAGTAAGAGATGAACCTCCAACGGCATCCATCACCGCGTAGAATATGT
Organism: Verticillium alfalfae VaMs.102; assembly: GCF_000150825.1. Classification (NCBI taxonomy): domain Eukaryota; kingdom Fungi; phylum Ascomycota; class Sordariomycetes; order Glomerellales; family Plectosphaerellaceae; genus Verticillium; species Verticillium alfalfae. The sequence goes on from NW_003315035.1 coordinate 906,825, forward strand.
ATCACCAGCCATTCATGCATCATGCATTGTCCAAGAGGAAAGACACACACAAACATCCCATCTTGTATTTTTTGAGTTCGGAATGATACATGCTGCCCCTTACTTCCTACTCATTTCATCCGCCGCCACACAGGGGGTATGACACCTGTGACTACAGCTTCAGCTTCTCCTCCAGCCACTTCGTCGCAGCCTTGACACCGTCGTCCGTGGCCTCGGGCTTCGTGCCCTGGCCCTGGCGCGTGGGCTCCTTGCCGCCCGACTTGCCGCCGACGACGTCGCTGACGGTCGAAGCCCACGCCTCGGCGGTGACGCCCTTGGACGCGAGATGCTGCAAGAATTTGTGTCAGTTTTCATGCTCAAATGCCTAATCTTGGGGTCTGCAAGAAAAAAAGAAAAAAAGAAAAAAAAACATACCGTGCCGACGTAGACACCGTGCACCACGGCGTTCTCCTCCTTGCCGCCGCCAAACAGGTACACGGAACGCTCCTTGTCCTTGGTCGAGTAGTGCTTGATCGTCTCGGTGAGCGCCTTCGTGTTGGCCGAGATGGGCAGCTGGCCGACGTAGGCCTTGGCGTCAGGGTTCTCGGTGAAGTACTTCTGGACAGTGTCCAGCGCCGTCTTGGCCTCGGCCTTTTGGCGCTTCTTCTGCTCGTCCGTGATGGCCTTGACCATCTTGTCCAGCTTCTTCTTGAGCTCGTCCTTGGTCAGCGTCGAGATGGTCGCCTTGCTGAGCGCCTGCTGCACCTCCTTGACCTCCTTCTCCTTCTCGGGGCTGTAGGGGAGGGCCTCGACAATGTCGAGCTGCCTGGACAGCTCGGTAGCCTCACGCTGGACCTGGTGCGCGGCATCGCCGGTGAAGGCGATGATACGGCGGATGCCCTTGGCGATACCGCTCTCTTCAACAATGACGAGGTCCTTGATGTGGCCCGTCTGCTCGACGTGGGTACCACCGCAGAACTCGACGCTGATGTTGCGCCACTCGGGCTTCTTGGGGTTCTCGAGAAGGTCCTTGACGGGCACGCAACAGACACGACGCGACCGGGTGGGGTAGGTCTCGCCAAAGACGGCGCGAAGGGACTCGATTTCGCGCG
>NW_003315035.1:908070-911561 GCF_000150825.1 Verticillium alfalfae VaMs.102
GTCGTCGACGAGGGAGCCCTTCTGGTTGACGTCTTCGCCAGCACCTCGCGCAGGGCGTGGTTCAGAATGTGAGTGCCCGTGTGATTGTTCCTGATGGGGGATCGGCGCAGCTCGTCGTACTCGCAGATAACCTCGTCTCCGGACGAAAAGAGTGCCAGACTCGATGTAGCCGTGGTGAAGGATGTAGCCTCCGTAACCCTGGACGTCAAGAACCCTTAAACTCAACAGACTCGTCAATGACGAGACGGCCCGTGTCGGCGACCTGGCCACCGGCTTCGGCGTAAAAGTTGGTCTTGTCAAGAATCACGCTGATGGGGGTGTTCTCGGCGATATCTTTGGTAGACTTGACGAAACCCTTGCCGTCGAAAATCAGCTGAACCTTACCCTTGGAGTCGCCCTTGACATACTTGTCGGCGTCGTTGGTCCTCGCAACCTTGTGCTGCTGCTCCAGCTCAGCGATGCCGTGGACATCCAGCTTGGGGAACGTCTCGATCGCAGACTTGACGCTCTTGCTGGCCTCGCGGGCCTTCTCCTGAGCAGCCTTGACCTCTTCGTCATCGATCTGGAGGCCGCGCTCCTCAGCCATGAGCTGGGTGAGGTCCACGGGGAAACCATACTACAACGGTCAGTGAAATGTGGCTTTGGCTACTGCGGGACTGACATACCGTATCGTAGAGCTTCCAAACCTCAGCGCCAGACAGCTTCTTGAGGCCCTTCTTTTCCGCAGCGCCGGCAAACTTCTGGAATTGCGCCTCACCACGGTCGAGAGTCTTGGCAAAAGCCTCCTCTTCCTCGTCAAGGATCTGATTGCGTTAGTTGCCATTACCGCAATCGTCTCTATCATGTGACTCACCTCCTTGATGTCGTTCTGCTTCTTTACGAGCTCGGGGAACTGCTGGCCCATCTCATCGATCAGGGTGGGCAGGACGCGAGAGAAGAAGGTTCCGATCTCGGCGTTCAGGTACTTGCGGGCATAACGCGCACCTCTCCTGAGCACGCGGCGGACGACGTATCCTCGGCCCTCGTTGTTAGGAACGGCACCATCAGCGATGGCGAAACCCAGCATTCGGATGTGATCCGCGCAGGCTCTGTAAACTCATCAGTATACTGAGGCAAACCATCGCGCGATATCTGAGCCATACCTGTAGGCGGTGTCGATGGTCTCCGGGTCCTCGGCACCGTACTTGTCGGTGTAGGCCCTTGTGCCGGTAACCTCCTGAATCTTCTTGAAGTATGGGCTCCAGATGTCGGTGGCATAGTTGGAAGAGACATCCTGCAGAGCGGCGACAAGACGCTCGAAACCCATGCCGGTATCGACGTGTTGGGCGGGGAGAGGGGTCAGGGACTGATCGGCTCTGCGGTCGTAGGCCATCCAGACATTGTTCCAGAGCTGGCAGTTGGGTTAGTGAAGCCCTTCAGCAGCGGTGGGTCCTGTCGTGGACCGGAATACGCACCTCAACAACCATGGGGTCGTCCTTGTTGACAAGGTGGGCGGCATCACGGCCGCCAATCTTGTCGTAGTGCAGCTCAGAGCAGGGACCGCATGGGCCGGTATCACCCATGGACCACCAGTTGTCTGCTTTTGAGCCGGGCAGGATGTGAGACTCTGGCACACCGACGGACTTCCACAGCTCCTTCGACTCCAGATCGGGCTCGAGTCCTTGTGCGGGGTCGCCCTCAAAGTATGTCACGTATAGTCGGTCCTTCTCGAGGCCCAGAGTCTCGGTCATGAACTCCCAGCTGTACTTGATGGCGTCCTTCTTGAAGTAGTCCTGCGGCTGTTAGCGCAGGGTTTGCAGGGTTCGACAGGGCGTAACATACACCAAATGACCAGTTTCCCAACATCTCGAAGAAAGAGCTGGCGCAAAAGTCAGTCGGAATTCAGGAAGGGGGTTGTGGTGCGAGCTGCGCGGTGTCTCACTGGTGGTAGCTGTCGTGGCCGACATCTATCCAAGTTAGCTTCATATCGACCCGTCGCAAGAAAATGGATGGCCTACCCTCCAGATCACTGGCCTTGCCACCGGCACGAATAACTACACCATACAGTCAGCTCGCTTGCCCTGTTCGCGGCGGTTGGGCAAGACGACATGCCCTTCTGCGTATCGGTGGCGCGCTTCAGGCCGTACGTGGGATCGGACTGGGCGATGGTGCCGAGGAAGATGGACTTGAACTGGTTCATGCCGGCATTGGTGAACAGCAGGGTCGGGTCGTTGTGGGGGACAACCGACGAGGAGGGGACGACGGTGTGGCCCCTCTCCTCGAAGAACTTGATGAAGGTCTCGCGGACCTTGGCCGCGGGCCACTTCTGCTCCTCGGCCATGGCGATGGTGGGGTAGTTGCTGGCGGCGCGGGTGCGGGAGGAGGAGGAGTGCAACTGGCGGATGTGGGAGGACAATTGCCTGGTTCGCGATGCTGCGGTTCGTTCTGTGACAGTCGCCGGGGATTCGGGTTTCGGACTGGGTGGCGGGACTTGTCGTGGTGAAGTTGACAGGACGACGATTGTCGTGGTGGTGGTGGGGTGAACGAGAGGGAGGGGGCTTTGGAGGGGTCGCGCCGGGGCACAGGCACAGGCGTGGGCTGGGGCCGGTAGCGTAGAAACTTCTACAAGGAGCGCGATGAGTCAAAGCTGGTACAAAAGCTGAGCTCCCTGCTGCTGCTGCTGCTGCCGACACTGACGCAGGTGCTTGTGCAGTAGCGATTGCCGCGCCCGCGCCATCCCCAACCCCGACCCCACACCGCCTTCATCTGCCAATCCTCGACAGGTACCACCTACAGCGCCTCTTTCAGCGGGCACTCTTTCTGAGTGCCTCTTTCAGCGAAGTCCTTATCGTCACAGGCCGCCTGTACCCTCGTGCGACCAACCGACCGACCGACAAGAACCACTGTCTCGATTAGAATCGTGCCCACCGTATCGCTTCAATCAATCAATCAACGCGCGCACGCGCCTCGGTCGATTGCATCAAAAGAACCGCTTCGTTGTCCGTATCCCCTCTCGGTCGTCTTCTCGAATTGGTGTCTTTTGCTCGTCGCCCCCCCTCCTGGACAGGTTTCGTTCGCCGCGTCTTTGATTGTGCTGGTGTCGAAGGGAAGTGGGCAAGCCCCCTACCACCACGACTCTCTCTATCCCTCTCTGTCTGTCCCCTGAGGCACCAAAATGCTGCTGCACGGAGCGCAATCTCCCCCGCCAGCACCCGTTACCCACCACCAGCCCGACCTGGCCACGCGACCACGGCGCAAGAGGAAAGCCGAGACGCAAGACAACGAGCGCCTCTCGAAGCGATTAAGTCTTCTCAATCTAGGTATGGCATCCCTTTCTCCGAATGCACCACAGGCATCTGCTGACGTGTTTCCCCCCCTTCCAAAGAACAAAATGGCCAGAAGCTCTACGTCCCCGGTTGAAAAACCCCAATGCCCCCAGCCCCTCCCCCGCTTCTCCCCCTGAACCCCAAGAGCGGGGGGCGGGGGGGGGTTTGAAGCCTTCCCCCTGTCCC
>NW_003315035.1:911826-913128 GCF_000150825.1 Verticillium alfalfae VaMs.102
TTCACCAGGACCCGGCGTCGCTGACCGTGCCGAGCGAAAAGGACAGCGTGCGCAAGGCATCATCGAGTCGCGCGCCCGCACCCGCGCCCGCCAGCGCCTCGAGCGGGACGGCTGCGGCGACGTCGTCGAGATGCCGCCGCGGCTCGACCCTCGCGTCGTGCAGGGCCTGATGGCGGCGCAAGGCACGGGGGTCGAGCCCATGGCGACGGGGCACGACGATGATGCGGACGCCATGGAGCTGGACTGAGCGTGGCGCAGTGTGCATGGCGGGAAGCAGCAACGATATACCATGTACAAAAACAAACTTTTTCCACCACCACGAGAGCATGAAAAAGAAACACGACGACGGCGCATGGGGGCACCAATGACGGCACACGGGGGCGCCAATGACGGCACATGGGAGGCGTTTCTTGGTTTAGGGTTTCTTTCCTTTTTTTTCCGTCCCAAGACTTCCTAGCTATGTAGTAGCAGTACGGCAGCGAAAATACACTACCATTCAGCACAATCGTTATATCACACACAGTCCTTTCAGGGAAAGGGAAACAGAAAGACAAAACAGTAAGCAACGCTTGCGACAGGGAATGACTTGAGTGCAGCTTGACCCGAAATCCCCACCCTTCATCTTCATCATGTCATCCCGTCACCTGATCTCAACCCCACCCATCTCTTCACGCCTGCGGCCTGTCGAGAAACGGATTCGTGTTCCCCGTGGTGTTCGTCGCGACGCCCGTCTGCTGCTGAGGTGGAGGCGGCCCAGCCGGCGGCGCATAGCTCTCACGCCCATATGTCTGCGATGGGTCGACCTTGCTGCCGCCCTCGGGCGGGACATACATGGGCGGCCTCGCCGAGGAGGGGTCATACATGGGCGGCGGGGGCGGCATGTTCTGCATGCCGTAGCCGCCGTGGCCCTGGCCCTGCGCGTAGGCTTCGCCGTAGCCGGGGCGGTAGGTGGCGTAGTAAGCCGGCTGCTGGTGGGGGCGTCCGTAGCGGGGGTCGACCTGGGCGAGGACGGCGCGGCGGACCATCCAGCGGTGGTAGGCGAGGGGCAGGAGGCCCTTCTTGAGGCGACGCTTAGCATGGAGGTAGCCGCCGATGAGGTAGCCCATGAGGAGGAGGAAGAAGGCGAGGAAGAGGGACCATTTTACGATGCGGCCCTCCTGTAGACGTGGTCAGCGGGAACTGGCGAAGGCATGAAAGGAGGCATGCAAGGAGGCATGCAAAGAGGCATGAAGGGCAGGCATGGAGTTACTCGACGTACTCGGCTGTACCACCAGTGGTAGTAGTCGTCGTCGTCGTCTCTGT
>NW_003315035.1:913229-915266 GCF_000150825.1 Verticillium alfalfae VaMs.102
ATTCAGGGTGGCGCTGTCGACCAGCGTCGTCGAGCTGCGTATAGGGGGCTGCACTGGCAGCCCGGTTTGTGGCTGAATCGGGGAGTGCGGAGGAGATCTGAGGTCTGGAAGGTATAGGACCGATAGAGGATGAGCGTATAGCAGTGGGTGTAAAGGGTTGTTTAAAGCATCGATGTTTCGGAGGTGAAAGGCAAGAGGCAGCCCACGGGCAAAGGGTTCTCGATGGGAAAGGGAAGGCAAAGTCCAAGGTGTGAGAGTTTGGGGGGGGGCAAGAAAGGCCAGCCTTGGTCGTTGGATGGTCAAGCGCGCGTGTTTGGGGGTCGCTGCTACAGCTCGTCAGTGGCTTCCAAAAGGCTTGCGTGGCGGGGTGAGGAATGCCGTGACAGGGTTGCGGCAGGACGTGTTTCATTTGCTGGGGGCCCAGCGATCCGAGGCGCCGCGAAGGCTGTTAGAAGACCGTCCTCATCCGATTCGGTCGCGCTCGGCCACGACCTCCGTGGCCAGGCAACGTCTACTTGGCGCGTGGCCCTCTTTGCAACCCGTCCATCTCGTCTTTCATCAGCCATCGAGTCAACCACTACGGCGAGGTGGCCGCCCAACTTGGCAATCCATAATCCTTGTGCATTGTCAATACTCAGGCTGCCTTGTACAGGGATTTGATTGTCTACAGCGTCACCAAGTGTCAAGCCAAACAAAAACGCCTAAAGCCGTGCCGTCCCGCCTGCCGCATCGTTCAGGGTTGCCCAAGTGTTCCTCACAAAACTGCGGCAGATCATCATGCCGTGTTGTTCATACATCCCTTGTGCCCACATCATCCGTCCTTTTGGCACCGAGTCGACCGAGGCCACCCGAACATGTTGGGAGAAAGAGAGAAGGGGAGAAAAGGGGGAAAAGGGGCAAAATGTTCTGATTATAAGAAGTGAAACCCTCCGCAAACGCGTCACACGATGCATCGCTTTGCCATGCAGTACGGAATTCAAAAAGGGTTGACATGCAGCAACCCACATCAAGTTGGGCCGCCGAAGCTTTTCATCAATCGGAATGACCACGCTAAACGCCGTCTCTGTTGATGAAAAGAAGAAAGAATGAGATTTGGTATCATGGAACCAGAAAATACGCCAGGAGCAGCAAATGAGGATATGATGTTTCCCAAACGCGGCGTTAGATGGCTCGAAAAGAAAGATGAAGAATGATCACATGTCCACTTAGGACTCGACCTTGGGGCGTTTTGCGTCACCGCCCGTGTCTGCGCTTTCGCCGCTGCCGATTTCAGGCGTTTTGCGCTTTGCGATCGGCGGGTTGTCCTCTCGCAGGAAACTGGGGCCCTGTCCCACCACGGGAGTCGCAAAGTTTAGCGGACTCGGTAACGTGTTGCTGTCGTTGCCGCCGCGCTGATACCAGTACGTGTCGAAGCTGCTTGGGCTGGGCAAGAACTCGTTGTTGAGGAACCGGGACGGGAGGGCGGAGACCGGTGTGTCAATGTTCATGTTGTTATTTTGCTGCGGCGCCGGTCGCGCGAACGGATTCGGCGGGCCTGTTGCACCCGCGGAGAGCAAGGCCGATGCAGAAGGGGAGGGCGGTGGAAGGACCATGTTGTTGGAGGCCTGGCCTTCTGGCCGCCGGGCCGCTTGTGTTGCGGCAGGATCAGCTTGCGTCCGTGGCGACTGCGTCTCGGAAGCACCAGTGGCAGTCTGTTGCTCGTCAGACGGTTCGTCGGGGATTTCGACTCGAAGGCGAGGCCGCGCCCCTCCACCGCCGCCAAGGCTGCCAAGCTTCATGCTGTTGGATCGCGATGGAGGCGTAAAAGTGGTTTCGGGAATAGCCGCAATGGACACATTGCGTCCCTTGCCCGGTCCTTGGGCGTCGGATTGTTGAGGGAGCGGAGGCGAGCTGGTGTGGCCGTTTGTCCTCGAAACCGCGCCAACATCTACCGACTGAGACCGGTTGACACTTTCGATCTTGACGCCGGCGTCCGACTTGGAGGCCGACGAATCCGCTGCAGCGAAAGAAGCAAGATGCTGTGACAGGATAGACGAA
>NW_003315035.1:915427-916315 GCF_000150825.1 Verticillium alfalfae VaMs.102
GTGAATAGACCTGCTGGTGCTGCTGTGGCAGCTTCTGCGCGTGTGGCTGCGGAGGTGAAGGCGAGATCCGTGAAACTTGAGGGCCCTGCGGGTTCTGCGGGTACGCTGGCGGCATCGAGGCTCGCCGCTGGTCCTCTAGGTATTGTATGTGTTGCTGCTGTTGCTGCTGTTGCTGTTGATGCTGCTGATGTGGCTGCTGCTGGTGGTTTGGGGGATAGGCCGGGTACTGAGGTCCTTGCTGAGGCATGCCGTGCTGCTGCATGTTCTGTTGGTTCTGCGGAGTGTAGATGGCGGGATTGGGCATAAAGGCAAAGCCGTTGACAGGCTGTTGCTGAGGGGGAGGAGGTGGTTGCTGCTGCTGTCCTATCCGGCGAATGTCTTGTCTGGAGGCAGGGCGAGATCCCATCTGGGGTTGGGGTGTGTGGCTGCGAGGTCCGGGCTGGCCAGGGTGTTGCTGAAAGTGCATGCCGTTGATGGGCGGTGAGGCTGATGGCTCGTGATGCCTCATGTGGGGGAAGCCCGGCTGGCCTTGGAAGTGCGGCGGCAGCATCTGGGGCTCCATGGACTCGCGGATCGGCGGGGTGCCGTTGTCGTCTTCCTCTTCCTCCTCGTCGTTGCCGCCGTTGAAGTCTGAAGGACCCTTGTGCTCGGTTGGTCCACCATGCTGCGGAGCTGTCAGTGAAGTGGTCTCGGACATCGATCGTCGGGAGAAAACTCACATATGTGTAACGGGTGATCATTTCGCGCATGTCAGTCGACGAGTACTCGTACAGCTTCTTGTTGTTGCCGAGGATGAAGACAGCAACGTCAACGGAGCAAAGAACGGAAAGCTCGTGCGGCTTTCTTGACCAGGCCACCCTTTCGCTTCGAAAGGTGCTATCTCGCGCG
>NW_003315035.1:916557-931934 GCF_000150825.1 Verticillium alfalfae VaMs.102
TAGCAGGTGGTGCGCGGCGCGGCTGGTACAGGATCAATTGAAAAGCGTCGCAAGATTTCTTCGAGGCTCGCGGGGACGACTGGGGCTGCTGAGTTTTGCGCCGGGATCGACAGCGGCGGCGGCGAGGTCGTTGAAAGCTTCGACGCGCTAGTGACGGGCAAACGAGGTCGAGCTGGCGTCTGAGCAGGGTGAAAAACGAAGGATCGGTCGCGAAAGCGCAACTGGCTGGCCGAGGTCAGGTCGACGGGCGAGGATCCGTGATCGAGGGCTGTCGCGACAACGGGAAGCAATCGTCAGCAGAAGGTCCGGCCAGGCAGGGTATCTTAAGCAAAGCGGAAAGCAAGGCGGCAAGGGCATCAAACATACGTCGATCTCGACAGCGGACATGGGACAAGCTCTCGGTGGACTTGGTGTTCTGTCTTGCAGCAGTCGATGGGGCTGAAGGTGATGCTAATAATAGACGTGATGGTTGTTGGAAGCATCAGGCAGAGAGAAAGATGGAAGGGAAGAAGAAGGGCGGGTGCGGCGGACAGTGGGCAGTGGGCAGCGGGACAGCGGGGGTGGAATGGGCGAAGAAGGGTGCGGCCCAGGTGCAAGGTGCAAGGTGCTGCGCGAATGAAACGGGCGTGGCCGGGGTGGGGATCGCCAACTGTGAGCAGCTGCTGGCTGTTCGCCTCGTGCGCACTGTGACATGACGCCTCTTCGTAAGACAGGCATACCGTGCCCGCCGTCACCGTCGACACGCCAGCACTGTAGCTTGGTCTCGGTGTCCCGCAGGCTAACCCCGCCTCGGAAAGGTGCCAGAAGTCTCTTGTCTCTGAGCTTCTCGTGGTGAGACACCTACAGCGCGACCACCCAGACTGTCGGGGTCCCTGGGCGGGTGCCAGCGGTGGTGCCAGCGGTGGTGCCAGCGGTGGTGCCCTGGGCTTGGGGCCCCTAGCACCCCGGGGTTCCTGGGTGCAGAGCTCCCTGCCTCCTGTCACGCACGTCAAGCGCGCATGCCCTCCCGTCGTCGCCGGCCGCTTGACGTGCTGATCGCGGGCTTCAGGTTACCATCAGATACCTACACACTGACCTCCATCTCCACGACGTGCGCAAATAGCAAACAGGCCAAAGCTCGACCTGCCATGTGCTATTTACAATCGCCAGCAACAGCGCTCCAACAGTGACAAGGACAGTCTATTCGCCATGTCGAACGCACAGGCAAGCAAGCAGGCAGGCTCCCAGAGTGTGAGCAGCCAACGATGACCTCCTCAAACTCCAGACACCAGACAACAGCACTATCACGACACCCCCATCGCCATCGCCATCGCCGGGGTACAGGTTGAGATGTGCCACCGTGCTCACTCCCTCACCCATGCCTGGTCTGCCCTGCGCTGCCCTGTCCTGTACCTGCACAACATCAGGCACGTCGGGGACGACCGCAGCGACAGCCTTGGACGACCGCAGTAGCCATCCTCTTCATCGGTCTCGTCTGAACACAATCCAATTGTCCGTCGATCCGTCATCGTTGGTGTCACCTCTCATTGGGCTCACTCTCTCGCATCAGCCTTCCATCTCTGCTTCCATGTCTCTCTCATTGGGTGTCTACATCGGAACCGGAGCCGGCACAGGCTCAGCATGCAGGCACACACGGCTTGACTGCTCGGCTGTGTCCCACGGGTCGTTCTCATCCTTTCCCGGCAATCTTCCAGATCGTAAGGCTGACGATACTGAGGGTGTCATGACTACGACGTGTGACTGGTCCGGGTAGAGACGCAGACATGACGGTCAGCCTGCCATCGGGCGGCAACGAGGATTGATACGAAGCACACCAAGAACTGTCCAGGGGGGGGGGGGGGACAGAGAGAAAGAAGGCAGGAAGAAAATGGATGACGAGGTTCCAGCATGGGTTCACTGACGATGGAACCAGGCAACAGCGCGAACACCCAGTGATCAGTGATACAATGTTGACGACAGAACTTGATGCCATTCTTGTCAGCCTGCATGTGACACACTGGCGGGAAGGCTTCAACTGCCCACCCAAACAGAAGACGCAGCTTGCATCTACCAGCCCACAACCCTTGCTACGAGGTGTGTGTCCTGGCGGAAAGGACCGATTTGCCCAAACCCCCAGAAACTACAATCTTCACTTCAGTCTCATGTCGTCTCCCCCACACACCAACAGGCGACGACGTCCCATACTTTCACACCGAAGACGCAACAAGACAGCGTTTTAAGCGCCGCGGCAACGACGCTAAAAGCGTCTGCCGTGGGGCAGTGCTCGGGACAAGCACGACCAACATCGACCATCAGACACCGTGCCTGCAGCTTGATGATGAACCAGATCATCCGCACCACCACCACCAGCTTGCCCTGCCAGTAGAGCCTCCCCTCGCTCCCGCGCCTGTCGACCGGTCAGAACCATGTCGTTCCTCCGTTGCGAACGAGCTCGTCATTGGTGCAGAGAACCCCCCCGGTTGAACCAGAGAGATTCACAGATGCGCTGCGTCGTCCGCTGGGCCCGCCCGGCCGCCCGCTAGGTCTCTGTCAGGTCCGTCCGTTCCCTTCCCTTCCCTATCCCCCCCCGGCACTTGTGAGCCAAAAATAGTTCTAAAAATACATCCCGTCGCATCCACACCAAGAAGCAAGCAAGCTGCACTCCCCGCCCACGCGACGTTTCCCGCATCGCACCAATTAGCCTTTTGCCTCGGGCCCCTCTCGCGTGGGTAAAAGATCCAAGCGAAGCCAAGCGACCTGCCTGACTGACACCAACACCACCACTGCAACTGCAACTGCAACGGTAACCTCGACTGCTGGATAAGATCACGGTGCCTCAGGCTGAAGACGCACCGCGTGGCGCGCAGCAGGACCTTCATCTCATCGCTGCTCATGATCGTTCGAGAAGAAGCGCGGCATCTCAACTTTGATCCAGAACCAATAGGCCTAGGATACCCTCCCCTGCCACCAGGAACCAAACCAGCCCCGTCGACACTCGTCATTTTGACAAGAACACATCGAATCGCTGCTGACAGGCGTCTGATTAAGACTTGATAGGGTCACTGACAGCCGCCCAGACCAGTTCGCGCGAAACTCCCACTCCACTCGCTTCCCATCGACAACCCTGCCTTGGGTCGCCCCTTGTGTCTAAGATAAGGTAGCTAGAGGACCCTGACCTGCCCCCCGCCCCATGTTCGCTGTTCCTCTTTCATTCCAGTGAGTCCCTTCAATCCCCACTGCCCCGTCTCCTCCCGCGACGTCTGACCTCCAAACATGGTCCCGCACCACTCTGCCTGCTTGTTTACTTCTAATCCTATCGTTGCAACTTCATCAGACGTCAGCGCTCAGTCGCAAGGTGGGGCGAGGCGTGTAGATATATGCCTTCTTTTCTTCTCTTCCTCTCTGCTGCTGCAAATTATGAACAAGCCCATGATGCCAATCGGCGCAAGGCGCGGTATGCTAAACATAAACAAACTCCCCATCCAGCCAAGGTGGGGTAAAAAGCGTTGAGGCCGTATCAAGAACAACCATCCAGTTGCCTGCTCCCCTTCGCCTCCCCCCCTCCCCCTTTTGTTTGGCCCCGAAACGCCGTTGCACGCTCGCTCACTCGGTGTCGCCCCAGCCAGGCTCTGATCAAGGGCCTTTCTTTCTTCAGCTGAGGACCGAATTGCCCGCTCCCCGTTCTCGCAATGCTGCTGCTGGTCCTAATCCCGCTGAACCCGATTCCAGTATGCTCAGCAACCAGTCCATTTCCTTCGTATCTTTACAATATGTGTACCAGCCAAATGTCATCGTTCATTCGCCGCTCAGGGCGAGCCGGCGTTCGTCGCCGGTCCAGTGAAAGCTCCGAAGCCACCGTGCTCTGCCATGCTGTTCTCGGGCTTCATCGGTGCCATTAAGCATGGGGCACAACCTTGAAAAGTATGACTGTTAGCATTCGTCCTTTCTTTAGATAGCACGGCCATGTCATCTGAAATGGTGAATGTAAAACAACATGTCAGTCTCCGAAGCCCGCTGGGGCTGAGACGAGGCCGCGTCAGATAAAGTGAATCTGATCACCCAAGCAGGTTGACAGGCCCTCATCTGTTGGTCCTTGCTGTATGCTTAATGCTTGTTTCTGTGTCTGTGCCTCTTGTTCGACGCAGCCTCCACCGGGGGCTCCGATGGTCGTTGGCGTTTGGGCTGCCGGTCGAGAGTCATGGTGTTCTTGAACCCGCCCACTTTTGACGGTGGCATTGAATTCGTCCGAGCCAAGCCCGGGGTAGGCGGGGCAGGTTTTGCCGGCCTCTGCGATGCGAGCTTGAGCCTCGCAGTGGCCGCGGCAACCGCCTGTTTCGCTTCTTCCAGACGTTTCGCGTTGGCCGCCGCTCGAGTGGCTACGGTTTGTCTTTTCATCTTGTCGAGGGAGCGCCGCAGGACCTTGCATGGAAACTTGAAGGGCTTCGTGTTCCAGGGAGGAGGGAGCTGTTCACGCGCAGAGGGCTTGCGCGACCTGTTTTTCACGGAACGAAACTCGACAACGGGGTCGGCCCTTGGCCATGGGGTAAGGGGGCGAGGGGTAGGGGGAGGGGAGGGGACATGGTGGGTAAAAGAAGAGGGGTTCGTACTTCTTGTTGGTCTTGATGTGGCCGACCTGGCCACAGTTGTTGCACTTTCGGCTCGTTCCTGTCGCGACCTTGTCGGGCTCGGGGGATCCACCGTCGCCGCCGTTGCCCGATTTGGGATGGTGAATGCCCTTCTGTGACTCTCTAGCCTTTCTTCGGGCCTTGTTACGGTTGAGCCTCTCCAGCTCCTTGTTGATTCTACGAGGTGGTTAACCAATTGATCAGCATCTACAGAAGGATAATGCGTACTCAGCCAACGTGCGGCGGTCTTCCACATGGTGTCCGGTTGGGTGTCCTTCGTAGATGCTAAAAAAGCGGCAATGTCAGCTGGCATGGCCCAGAGAGGAAACTCGAGACCCGAGAATGGGTCCATGGGAAAGGGGGTAGCGGGGAGTCGTCTGGTAGCTGCATACTTCAACTCATCGAGTTCCTTCTCTCTCCTGCGCTTGATGTACCGATCAATGATGACAGGGTCGTCAAGAATCACAACACGCTGCTCGATGGTGCCGTCTTCACCCTTGACGTCCCGGGTGATCTTGAGGCGCTTGTGGTGGGTGCGGCTGTTGGACGTCAATCCGGTAATTTGACTGGCGCCCTCGTCCACATGCGCAGGCGTTTGCGACACGTGCGTGTTGAAGCGATCGTCCTCATCGGCCGGAGGGGGGACAACAAGGCTATCGTCCTTCTCGGAACCATCGCCGAGGCTGGCCTTCTGCTTCTCCCAAATTTCATGGATGCCCTTCTTGTACATGACCTCCTGCTCCTTGACATTGTAGGCATGTCCGTTGTAAGCTTTACGCATGGCATCCGGGTGTGCTGCCATGGCGTCAGCCGCCGTCGTGTGCGATCCACCTTTCTGAACCGTCTCAATGTAGCCGCCCTTCATCGACGTTCGTATGAAGCTGAAACCAAGGCCATGGCCGGTAGGGTCACCCTCTCCGTGCAGCTTAAGCATCGCCTTGCCGGCACAAGCATCTATGAAAGCCTTGCTTGTCTTCCAAGGGGCCATCTTATCGGCCAACTTGTCTTCATTCTTGTCGGCAGCCTTCTTTCCACCCTTGGCAGTACGATCATCATCCTCCTCTTCAACGTCATCATTGTCTTCGTCGAGATTGACGTTGTTGGGGTCGAATCCGGCGTCTTCCAGAATCTGCATGCCCAGCTGCATGCCATCAATAAGACACACGTCCTCGGGCTTGACCATTGCACGAATACCGGCCTCGTCCATGAGCGTCTCGCCAGGCTTCAGCTTCCACTGTCCTTTGTCCATCTTGGCATAAACGAGGAATTCCTTCAACTTTTGTCGGTTCTGAGCGTCCGTCGATTCAGCAATGTGTTTTGTGATATCCGCTAGGTTGACCACACTGTGGGGGCTGCGTCTCATCATGCGGTACGACATCATCTTGATCCTGTTCTTTGAAGCGTTCGTGACCTTCCTGCTGTGGGGGCCGGGGACTTCTACCGATGGGAATGTTTGACCGACGACGTAGAGATGGTCAATGTTGTGAATATACCACTTTGAGCCTTCCACGCCAGTCGAGCTGCGAACACAGAGAAAATCGGTGGACCGTGGCTGGTGTTTAAAGATGGGCGCCCGGTACATTTGATTGTGCAACGTGGGCATGGTCTGGCCAGCCTTGACCTCACCAAAGATGGCAAACGGCGACCTATCCTCCGGGTGCAGTACGTGAGATTCGCCAACATCCATCTTTGGGGGCACTTCTTCTTCGTCCACTTGTCGTTTGCGGTAGTAGTTGATCACACGGTTGCCCATGCCAAAGTTAGAGAGGACGGGCGGGGTTCTCTCACAGTATTCGAACAGGACAGCCGTGCAGTTGTCGGTGATACCCAAGTCCTTGGTGGATTGGAAAACCTCGTGGGCCTTACCCTTCTTAGTTTTCCGTTTGTGGTATGTAAGCTTGTCGAACTTGATTGTCTGCCTCTCATGTTTATTGAAACGGAAGTTAGGTCGGTGATAGCCGTGGCCGCGAATGTCCAGCTTGACCTTGTAGTACGGCCAGGCTAGTCTCAGGGCAGGCATACTGTGCTCGACACCGAGGTTGCCCAGCGTCGCTCTGACCTTGTGCTTGTGGTTCTCCTTGAGGGCTTCGTATGCTTCGTCATTTGACAAGTTGAAGCGCTGGAAGATGTCAGGCTTCGAGTGCCCACTCGCCATACGAATGAGCGTCTTCTCGGTGCGCTGGCGCTTGGGACCTCGCTGGGACTCCGTTTCTTCAAGCAGCAGATAAGGATCGTTCATGTCGAGGACGACTCGTTTCGCGCCACGCTTCGTCATCTCTTGGAACAAGTCAAACGATGGCGCCGTGAAACGGGAGATGTCGGGCAAGCCAGCCGGAAGGGGAATCCGGACTTTCTTGCGAGGCTGTACAGCGTTGTCATCCTTCAAGAATAGTGCATCCCAATCGTCGTCCGACTGATCATCGTCGACTGCAGCCCTCTTGTGACCTGTGACGTTCTCGGCTTCAGTCTGCGCAGCGACCTTGGTCTCAAACTCCTTTTCAGTATGGTCGATGTGCACCGCCCAGTCATCGCAAACCATGTCGATGTCCTGGAGGGTGAAGCCGCCGACAGTCTCTGAATCGGACTCGAAATCGATTTCCACGTCCTCCTTGCCATCCTCGTCTTCAGGATCCGGCACTGAACAGTCCACCAGATTTGATAGCTCAGCTGCGATCAGCCTCTGTTTTCGTGTAGTGGCGGCAGGCCCTGGCACCCGGAAGGCCTTCTCTTGGTCTGTCGCGAGTTCAAGCGTAAGCTTGCTGGTAATCAGAGTCTTGGGTTTCTTGGTCGGCTTTTCGTAGCTCTGGGGGAGTAGCTCGTCACGTACGTGATCCGTCTCGAACGCAGTATGTTTGTTTCACAAGCTCGCCAGAATCGCGGGAGGAGTGGGATATCGGGGTCCTGGTTCGTCGCAAGCGAGGAAGGGTCGGTGTTGAAGTTGAGGTCACGATATGACTCGGGGTCCTCGGGGTCATGGATATGCGGTCGCGGTGATGTGGCGTCGGCCGCAGGCTCGATGGGTGATGAAGGGCCATCGCCAAAAAGATCATCAGTGTCATTGCTCGTTCCTCCATCATCTGTCAGACCGGGCACGGATAGCGACGTTGCGCCTGTCGCTTCCTCCTCCTCCGGAAGGTCATCGTCACTGATATCTTCGTAATCTTCGGCATTATCAGCCTTGTCGGTCTGGTCGAAGGGAGTGTCGTCGTTGAAGTTGATGCCGATACCCTGCCCCTCCTCAGCCTTGGCAAGCAGGTTCTGGATGTTCTCGTCATCAGCAGCTCGCTGAGCTTTCCAGTCCACGTCGGATTCGGGCTCCTTCTTGGAGTCACCAGCATCGACAGGGGCTGCATCGGGCACGATGATGTCCATCTCGTCGCCGTTGACGGGCGTAACGTCCTCGCTTGCAGACATCGCGTCGTTGCCTCAAGCACCTCCGAGGTGGCCCGCGAATGTCGAAGTGCAAGAGACCATGCCTTTCCGGTTGATCAAGGCGTCTCTGCAGCACGCGAAAACGATGGCGCGTTGGGCGATGCGTCTGGACAGCGTTTCAACCGATGGGCGACGAAAGCCAGGGTAGGTAGGTTGGAGAGTTCACGTTGAGGCTCCGAATTTCGTATGACTGGAGCGCGGTCGCTGCATGCGTGCCTCAGGCAGGAGGCGTTAGTGGCTTGCTGAGGGGTGGGTACGCGCCAGGGCGATAATCTGGGGGTGGGGCAGGATTGTTCCTGGCCGCGTCTCGACGTTTCTCTACCTTTGTAGTTGTTGAAGTAAAGATGGTCTGGGATGATTCAGATATTGCCCCATAATATGTCACACCCGCCTTCCTGCTTAGGTTTTCTGTCTCAAGTGTAGAATTGCACAGAATTGTAGAGACACGTCCGTAATGGACGAGGTTGGCCTTGGTAAGGTGCAAGTAGGTGGCCTCGTGACGAAGGAAAGGTGTACTTGATAGACGGCCCGATTTCTAGGGTAGTAAGTCTCCAAGAGCACAGTACCTTCGTCGCGTGGTGTACAGAAGGAAGGTTGAGGCAGTTGCCCAACTCGGATATGTCAGAACATGCTTTACTGTTCCAAGGTGTAGCTGAAGCCTTGGCTCGGGAGTACACGCCGTACGATTCCCATCCAGCGAATTTGAATGTATAAATCAAAAAAACGTACGAAAACCATTGATGCAGCAACTTCAGTCGACAAATCAAACCACAAGCACAGACTGCTGCAGGATACCGCTGACGCGATTGCACGAACAGTCACCTCAGCACTGCAACGCCAATTTTATGAATCACTTTACTCTAGTGCCATGTATCTGTACATCGCAAAAAAACAAAAACACATCCGTTCCTATTCGAGGCCGTTTTGTGTTCCGTGAGCACGATGCTCATCCCAACTCCATACGCCTGCCGCACCCGACTACGCCGTGAGCCCCTCTCGGGCCCGCTACCCAATCCTCTCTGTCAGGCGGAGCACCACCGACTCGCCGTGCGTAATCGTCTACTTGCAGCGTTTCTCCACGATGTTGACACCGTTCTCCTCGTACTCCTTCCTCGAGATCCACATCTGGTGGAAGGTGCCCAGGCTCGCCAGGATGCTGCCTCCGATCCAGGCGCCAAAGCGACGCTCCGTGGTCAGTCCAGCGGCGTGAATCTTGATCTTGGAGCCGGGGAACATGGCCATGAGCTCGTTGTTCAGGCGGTCGTTGAATCCGTTCAGAAGACTAGTGCTGCCGGTCACGACAATGTTGCCGAGCAGGTTGGGGCGCAGGTCAACATCCACGGCGTTGAGAGCACTGCGGATGAGTTCGGGAATGGTCTGCGACTTGTTGACTGTAGGCAGATCCTCTGTCGGGAAGGCCGCTGCTTCGTCCCACATGCCCTCGGAGACGCGGTACCGCCGCTCGCGCCACATCTGGTTGCCGCGTTGGGGAACTCGTAGATCCGTCCGGGTTGCGTGCGAACATACTCCTCGTTCTGAGGCGCCAGGAATTTGCCAGGGCCCCTCCAGGTCTCGACAACGGACTCCTTGAATTCGGTGATGACGCGTCCGTTCTCGTAGTCGACGAAAGACTTGTCGATGCTGAAGGGGAAGGTGCGAGACTTGAATTGCGGAGGGGCGCCGGCATCGACGGGCGTCTTAGACTCGACCATGTAGGTAGGCACGACCTCGATCTTGGGTTCACTCGTACCGAAAAGGTGGCGGACCTGGTCCGAGAGCCATAGTCCTGCGACGGGAGATCGCTGGATAGAGCGCTTGAGGCACATGCCGTCGTGGATGGCGGTGACGGAAGTGTTGGCGCCACCAACATCGATGACCAGAGCGCTGGCCTTGCCGGCTGCGAAGGCCGAGAGAACAGGGGTGCGGCTCATCCAGAAGGCGGGGCAACCCCAGTTCTCCATGATGACCTCGATGGCCTTCTCCCTTGCCTTAGGTGTGTTCCATGGTGCCTCGCTCATCAGAAGTGGGTTCTCCTGCAGCGACTTCTCCTGCTCCTCGACGTCCTCCATGGCGACGTCGGCGGCCTCGCCGTTCTCTCCCTCGCCTTCCTTCGGATCATCGTTGAGGCCGTTCTTCGAGGGCGGGGTCTGCTTGAATGGTTGCAGTTGGTTGGTCAACATGTACTCCCACATCTTCGTGGCGGTGTCCCAGTCCTCGACCACGCTGTCCTTGTTCATGTAGTTGCGAACTTCGAAGTCGGGTCGCGCGATGAGGTATTCGTCACCGAAGAAATCCTTCTGGATCTCCTTGTTGGTCGTGCGGCCGTGGAAAGAGGGCAAGATGGACTTGGGAACGTCTTCGCCCGCGAAGCCGGCGCGCGTATGGCAGTAACCTGGGTCGAGCACCAGGGCGGAAACCTCGTCTAAGGTCAAGTTAGGAACATGCGCGGAGGGGCATTGAGAGGGACGGCGCGCTCACCTCCTCCATAGACGTCGGTCGGCTGCGCCACCGACGACAAGGGTTGCTGAGACATCGTCGCAACTTGGGTGTTGAGGGGATCTGATGCGATTGTTTGACGCGAATTGAATTGAGGTCGTGGCGCGTCGGGTGGGTGATGGAAAGCGCATAGAAATGGCATGCACAGCTCGCGAACGAAGGTTGAGGATGGAGCTATGTATGTATGTAAAAGTATCATTGGCTTAAGTGGAGTTTGTTTCTATTGTAAGTACTTTTCGTTTTAGTTACATATCTCCTCCAAGTCAAGTAGGAAATCTGTCAATGGATTATGGCCAGCATGCCAATACTTCGAGAAAGTTGCTTTTGGGTTACACGTTTTGGGACCATAACTTCAGTCTTTGTTGGATTTTCGAAGATCACGCTCCTGCATCCAGTCGAAGAGAGCGCGCGATCAACCGTACGCCCTGATCAAGCGACTCATGCACAAGCGGTAGCTATAAACCCTTCTCTCCACAACACGATGGTCATGACAATCCGAGTGCTGCATTCACAAAGATAAATAATTTGCGCTCTCAGGATGAACCGAGTTCCAGGGTTGGTGTTATCCATTGTGATGACCGAAGTTTCGTTTCGTCAACGATCGGGGCAATCTTGAAGAGCATCTATGTTGCGAGACCAAGACAACAGGTCAGACTCAGGTGTTTGAAGTGTTGGACACGTCTTTTCGTGATGCCTTTTACCATTTATTTTGTGCATGATCTCGTTCACCCCACATCCGATACTATACTATATGGAAAGCAGGTAGAAGTCCCCAACAGTGTAAGTCTCGTAGGGGAAATCCTATCGGCCAGCGGTCTATGGTCTTTGCTTTGGCATCAAGCCCCTTTATCTAAAACAAACCTCTCACGACCTCGGTCGTCTTCAGAATTTCGAAGCTCATCTCGTACCCAGGCTCTCCAGGTTTGATCGCCCAGAATAGAGCGCACTCTCGCCTCCAACCACTCGGTATTGCCCCAGAACCCCCAGCTCGCCTGGAATCGGCACCAGTCCACCAGCGCACATTCCCAATGCCTGACAAAGTCATCCCATGGGTAGGACTCGTCACCTTTTCCGTTTAGCAATGCTCTTCTATATCGCCTCAATAGTTCTTTCTCCCCGCCATACATGGGGATCTGCCACTCATCTGAGCCAGTGATGAGCTGGAGAGGTACCGAACAGGTGAATAGTTTGGCCAGGTCACACACCCCGAGTCCAAGGCCGACATATTGAAAGTCAAAGAAGGCCACCTTGTTACCATCCACCGTAGTAAAGAGGTTCTCAGACTTGACGTCGCCATGGATGACGCTCTCGAAACCCCGTCCCACGGGCTTCAACACTTGGGCAACGGCCTCAGCGATACTGGCCCCGAGTTCCTCATGGTGATCGCAGAATGCGCCCGACCATTCCGAACCATCACCTGCCTCCAAGGAAGCATACTCCTTCAGGCGCGTGGCAAGGTAAGTGTAGCCACCATTCAGCCAGATCTTGACCCCCCTATTCCCCTCCTCTCGCCGCTGAGCCTCCTGCAGCGGCGGGAGAACATACTCTGCCCTCTCGCCACCAACCCACGCCCTAGACTCGGCGTGAAACCTCCCAAGCCACGTCAAGGCAGCGTCTACCTGCTCGCTCGACAGGACGTCCCGCTTGCCCCCGGCAACAGGGTACTGAGGCCTCAGATCGGTCAGCACCATGGCGACGATGCCATCCAGGGCGCCCGCATCGGCTGCGCTCGAGGCGATGCACTTGGCGACGCCCACGTCATCTGACAGGTTCGGGGCGATGTGGGTGTAGAAATGCTGCTCGACCTCGTAGCTCAAGATCTTTCTCAGATGGCCCTCGTCATTAAGCTTTGCCTTGGGTGGACTGATGAGTTTGAGAATGAGAGGGATCTCCGTGTCCGGGGTGACAGGCGCAGAGAGCAGTGAGGAGACTGCAGCAGCTGCTTCGGGGTTATTGGCACGAGCGCGAACTGAGCATATGGTGCCGTAGCCAGCCCAGAGGGTTTGGAGGGGTCGGATGGAGGTGACGGAGAGGTTGAGGGGCGTGAGGAGGTTGCTGGCGATCTGCTGAGGGGAGGGCGCCATCTTGTCCCGAGAGCTTGGCAATGTTGCCGGGGAGATCTGGTGACTTGGTCAAGACCTCAAACGCTTCGAGAGTGGCAGAAAGGAAGGTCGCGGCGTAAGGACCAAGTTGGGTCTGAAGCAAGTCGAGCAGGTGAAAGTGGGTCCCAGAGCCAAACTTGCATCTCGTCAACACGGTGAAGGTGTCTAGGCTACGAGAGGATCACCATCGACGCGACCACGCCCCCTGAGTAGGGCAGCCCAGGGAAGACAAGACGTCTACCTCCATAACCATGGTCAGGTATCGGAATGGCTTTTCCTTGAGCAGGCTGGTCAATCTTCTCTCGTATGCAGAGGCCAATTTCCATGACGTGGCTTCTCCCTGAGCGTGAGTTCCTGTGCATCCTGTCGCCAGCCCTGGGTATCTCAATTGCACTAAGTACGCCGTCCTGCCTTCGATCATAGCAGTCCTCTATCATAGCAGTCCGTTCCCATCACCCACATCTATATCCCCATAGAGCACCTCACAAACTCCTGCCAGCGGGACGTCCATAACGGCGTCGGTACCCTCGTTCCAAATCTCCTTCCAGTGCAGTCCTGGCCCTCCGTTTATCCTGCGATCCCTCTTGTCTTTCTGTCTCCTCTTTGCACCGTGTCGTATCCTGCCCTTGCTGTCAATGACAGCCACCTGTGCCGTGTCGTCCACAATCGTCTCAACAGACGCCATCGGCAGCGTCATGACCTCGGTATTGTACGCCGCCAGCGCCACGTAAATGTACACCAGCAGCATCGTGATCCACGCCGGGATGGCGAGCGACCACCAGCGGTTCGGGTAGTAGTAGATACCGAGGACGTGCAGGAAGGGCGACGGCAAGTACGACCACAGCAGGTAGACGAGGAAGCTCAGTGTCGAGAAGAGGTAGAGGACGAAACCATAGTATTCGTAGGTCGGCACCTTGGGCGAGGCGCGGGGCACGGGCTCAATGTCGTCGTCGGAGGGATCGGGCGTCGTTGGCCGCGAGGGACGCAGGAGCGACGTCAGGGACGGCGACGGCGGCAAGGGCGTCGGCGGGCGTCCATAGAAGGGCGGCGCGAAGTAGTTGGTGAGCACGGGGAGAGGAGGGGATTCGTCGTCTTCGCTGCCGCTAAAGCTGCCGCTGTCGGAGCCGCTGAGGCTCGATGCCGTGAAAGAGCCATCGGAGAAGGTGTCTGGAGGAACGCGGTCCTCATCTTCGGAGTAGAGAGACATGGCGGGATGGCATGGCAGCTATTAATGGGTGATTGCAGAGATGGGCGAAAGAGCTCTGGCTACCAGTGCCTTCTTCAGTCGCCATCAGTGAAGGTTGCCAAATGGGCCCGCCGCGAATGGGGCGCGACGAGCCCCATACAAACTAAGACACCAGAGGTATCTTGGTATCTAGGTACCTAGGTACCTGATACACAACCCCAGAGTCCCGCTGCTTGCAACCACGACCGACATTGAGGTGTTCTGAAGTCGGGCAGGTACTACAATCAACGACTTCCTAGGAAGTCGGACACAGCTCACCAACCCCAGTTGCTTGTAACAATCCATGTCAGCGCGCTTATTAACAACGAGAACTCCTATGCAGTCGGATGGCCCCAGGCACTTTCAGTTGCACCACCAGGTCCTACCTGCGGTACACTTACCAAAGGCTTCCAATCTACACCTAACCCATACTTGTTCCAGTCACAAGAGGTTCGAATACATAAGAAGAGGTCGCGCTGTGTGCACTGGCCGCGCGTCAAGCTTTGGTTTGACACAACGATCAAAGATACGATGGTCCTGGCTCCAGCTGCCTGCCTGTAACTTGCCCCTTTTCTACGGCTCCGCAGGTTTATACGTCTCTTGAGCCACGCATCAACAGGTCGGCTATCACATACGTGCAGAGGAGTACATTTGTCTATGCGGTTGGTGGCTCAACATGATCTTCTATAGATAGAAGAGAGGGCGCAGGATCCGTCGGTCGCAAAAGCGGCCGACGAGGGCGCGTAGCGACAGACGCGCCCATCTTGTTTCATCCACTTCTCACTCAGCTGAGATCGCTCGAGAAAGCGGGATTCGCTGTGTTAAGCTTGGCAGCAACATGTTGGCTGCTTATGCGGCCAAGAAGGCGCATCATACTCGCCGCGCGCGCTCTCTCACCTCTCTATAAGTCAAGGCTGCGTCGCCATGTCGAGACACAGATGGACGCTTCTATATGCTCTATCTTCCCTTCTCTGACCTCTCCACGGTAAAATGCCCGCCAACGATATCCGTCTGCTCGCTCTCGACGGGGGTGGCGTCCGTGGCCTCTCCTCCCTCATGGTCTTGCGCAGCCTCATGGCTACTATTGACCCTGACCACCCGCCTAGACCCTGCGACTATTTTGACATGATCGGCGGCACCAGCACCGGGGGGCTGATCGCCATCATGTTAGGGCGCCTGCGCATGTCCGTCGACGAGTGCATCGCCGCCTACACCGCCCTATCCGACGAGGTCTTCGAGAAGAAGAATCACAGGATCAGACTAAACGGTCAGCTTCAAGGCAGATTCGATAGCGTGGCTCTCGAGCGGGCTGTCAAGAAGATCCTCGCGCGCACAAACCATCATGAGAATGTCCTGTTGAAAGATGCTTCCGACTCGTGTCGAGTGTACGCCTCCCATTCTTTCCACGTTCTACCCCATATTATCTACCTTGCTAACCCTATAGATTCGTCTGCGCAACGAGCCAAGGAGACGGCCGACACGGTATGTCTGACGAGCTTATCGCTTCCCCCCGATCGA
>NW_003315035.1:932402-943037 GCF_000150825.1 Verticillium alfalfae VaMs.102
TCGCAGGACGTGTTGAAGCACATGCGGACATGTTCCAAGAGTATTTCGAGGAGACAATTCTAGTTTGTCTTGTATCTTACTTAGTTGTATACTGTAATATACGCTCGCTGGCCGTCTTGCTTGGTTTTATTACTTTGGCTTTTATAAGACGCTTGTTAGCTTACACGGCGTGCCTGTGCCGGCCAATTTCGTCGATAGGCCGTCCGACATCACACGTCTAGAGAAACGCTTACCGCACTCGCAGTCGCAACGAAAAGGAGGAGGGTCTTAGTGCTACATGGGCTCTGCGGCGTCGGCAAGACGCAGCTGGCCATTCACTTCATACGAACTCACCAGGCCGCTTTCGGCTCGGTCTGTTGGCTCGACAGCTGTTCAGAGGATCGGCCAAGGTGGAGTCTCGTTAGTTGTATGGGGAAGATTCCCGAGCAACGAAGCTGGAGAACGCAGCACAGAAGACTTGAAGTTGGCCACGAGTAGCCAGACAACCGCGACTGGCTTCTCATTTTCGAGAACGTCGACCTCGACCAAGAATAGTACAGGGTAGCGAATGCGTACGAAATAAACCAATGTATACCATGGGACCACGGACTGTAGGCCGACATGTCTCAACGTGTTGCGGAGCAGATATCCCGCTCCAATATATGAGTAAAAGAGCTTCTTCTAGGGTCCAGGTAGCATCTCGAGCTGAGGGGATCTAGTTACACTTCACCCTAACGGCACAACCAAAGGGGGATGAACCGCAGGTACAATGAAGCCCCAGTGATTGAGGGCACCGGGGGCTGTCTGTATCAAAAGTCAGCGTGTTGCCTTGATACAAATTAAAGAGAAAGCAGCGACAGGAAATAGTCTACCGTCTGGCTTGAGATATCATTTCTGGACTGATTCGCCACTGGAGGGACAACAACACGTGCTGCCATCATGATTGATGATGCTGCTTGCTCTATGAGCCCAATTTACTCGAACCGTCGACTCGATGATCGAACTTACTGCCAGGTGAGTGTTAGGTCGTCGGAGTCGTGTACTTACCTAGGTAGACACCTGGCTACTCGGAACACCGCGAAATAGGCACCACAGCCAAATCTGCACACCCAATGACCCCATCATCCTTCAATGCGGTACTCCTGGCACTGGATACTTCACTCAGCCGTGCTCGTATTTTTGCGCGGCAATGTACACTTGAAATGGTGAAATGAGATTGTAGTCGTCCAGGTCATTAGTGCCATGCTACCTTACCCCTGCTGCAGACCTCCAGTGGAGGAGCTCACGTCCTTCGTTTGTGAAGTCGAAATACAGGCAATAAAGCACACAGATAAGCTTAATTCTTAGCGGCACCCAGTCCAAATAAACTCGTCGACACATCGGACAGCATGCGCTTTGGGCGGAAGCTTCTGTGGCGGCGAGGGCATTCTTCTTGGCTTTGCCGCGTGGTCGTCTGATCACCATGCAGCCCACACGCTTGAGACATCCATCCATTGGGTACCACGCTCACTTGTCCCCGCCATCTCCAGCCCCATCCTGTCATTAAGGTAGCGGGCTGTTTGGAAACGGCGATCATGAGACCATGTTCCTGTGCTCGACAAGGAAGCCGGAAGCTTCTTGCAGGATGACAAGGGACGACGACTGCGTTCCGACGAGAAACCATCACCCTGGGCAAGCAAGGTAACCGTGACGGTTCGGCGAGGCCCCGAGCCGAACCTGCTACGGCTGGGCATCCAAGCCAGGCCCGTGCGATGTGTTGTTGATCATTGAGTGATACCTTGAGGTGGGAGTAGAAACGGTTGGCATCCCTTCTTTGCTCGCTGCTTGTGAATCTCCTCCTGTTGTTCCACAGGTCTGGTCATCACTCATTACTTCACTTCTTTTACTTATTTTTGCATCTCCCACGTTGACGTGGTTTGCCTCATTCGTTACTATTACTCTTGCCAACTACAAGCGTCAACATTGGACTTCCTTTTCATTCATTAGCAACAAAAAACCAAGTCAAGACATAGATTCAAAATGAGGTCCTCAAGCGTCATCTCTGTTTTCATCGGACTCGCGGCGGCGAAGCCTGTGCCAGTCAGCCACCCGATCGTCGAAGCCGTGGCACCGCACGTCGCGGCCAACGGCCCCTTCACCTTCACCTCGACGTACAACCTCATCGCGACACCGGATCGGGTCATCAACGCCGACAACGAGGTCGCCCCAGGCGAGGCGGGCTCGATGGGTTACTACAACTACGGCATCAACAGCGAGCTGGACATCATCTGCTACGTATGTTTGCTCACCTCACCCTTTTCTCTGGCGCCCCTGCTCCAATCGTCTCTCCCACCCACAGCCAAGCTAACCCGTGTTCTTCCCCTCAACACAGAACATCACCCTCACAGGCGTGACGGGCCCCTACGACTCCCCCGCCGTGACAGCAACGCACATTCACGAGGCAGCCGAGGGCGCGAGCGGCCCCCCGCGCATTGCCTTCCCGAACCCGGAACCCGCCGACTCGGGCCCCGAGGTCGTCAAGCGCTCCTCGGGCTGCATCCAGGGCCCCTTTACGACGGGCATCGAGAACGAGGGCGTCGACACGGGCACGGGCTTCACCCTCGCCCAGATCGAGGCCAACCCGGAAGCCTTCTTCACCGATTCCCACACAGTCGTCTCCGTGCCCGGCGTTGTGCGCGCCCAGCTGCAGGCGAACGCCCAGCCTGCCGCCGGTGCCGGTGCCGCCGCGGGCGGTTGCTCGCGTCAAGTCGTTTCCGCGGGCCCGCCATTCGTGTTTGTGTGTGTGGAGTAGAAAGATGAAGAAGATGAAGCACCAGCCTCGGGGGCTTCGCATCGGCAGGGCGGGAAGGGGCGAAAGTTAAACGAGGTTTCATGACGTTAGATTATCCTGCCGCGGCGATAGATGCCACTGCATGGGCCGGGTGTCTTGTCTTGCTGATAGAACTATTGCGGTTCGGCTGTGCTGGCTGCTTTACTTGATAATGACCGTGGTTTGAGCTAGCAATCTGTCTCGCGATATACTTCCTGAAGCATTTGCCTCATGATGGTTTTCTATGTGAATATTGGTACCATGATGCATGCTGCCTGCATTGAGATTGGTCCAGTACCTCCGTATCGCTGAACTGAAGAGCTGAACCCAGGGTTTCAGGTTTGGAAGTCATTTCATGGTAGGGGACTCACCGAACAATCCAATAAAAGAGTCCATCAAAAGCTCACCCGGCCGATCAGATCTGGACAAATACACCGAAAAACCTCCAACATCACCTGATGACCACTGCATCCACAGAGGGTTGTTGGAGATCTCAGGACAAGGTAAGAGGGATTGAGGTATTCATGGATTAGAGCAGCAATGCTCGAACTACTATTCCGTCTAGTGGTATCATCTTGCGGAAATAACGAGAAGGACTGAAAAAGACAACGACAGATACCAAGCTCAAAAACAAATTTGCGGGGGCCCAATATAAGGGACGGTATCGAACAAAAACTCGTCTGCCCAGTGCTAGGACACGCGTACAATCAAAGGGAAAGGATTAATCGGGGTTGTCAAAGTCAAGTCAAAGTTAAGTCGAGATGATCCCTTCTCCCTGAGCAATCAGAAGCCCGCTTCAGCGTGATGCGTAGGTGGGATTAGGCGTAGGGCTCGTGGTGCCCTCCATGTTGCCCGTCAGCTCAGCAACGCGCGCCTTGATACGTGCGACTCGAGACTCGATAGCTGGACGAGTGTTAGTGATCGATCTTGCTTACTCCTGGGGTCAATCAGCTTACTCTCTTCACCGCTCGTGTCGTCATCGCCGTCAGTCGTCTTGCTGTAGCCACCACGGCTCTTCTCTTCGCTCTGTCGTTGAGCGGCACGTTCCGCAGCGTTCTTGCGGATCTGAGCCCATCGGTCAATCGCCGGGGGGACCTGCGGCTCCTCGGGAGCCCTCTGCACGGGAATCCTCCGGACCGGTGCCTCCTTGGCAGTGGGCGTCTCGGGCTCGGCGGGAGGTGACGTGGATTCCCGGCCGTGGCGGGCAATAGGGGGCGGCACTGCGTCCTCGGACTCATCATCGGGAACGAAGGCGGGTTGATCATCGAGAGGACCTTGGTCGAAACGGGAGAACTCCTGACGAGCCTCGTTGGCATCGGCAGTGTCAACACGAGACAAGGTGTCCTCATGTGGGCCCTTGGGGCTCTGGATCGGTGTTTGCTGCGGGTTCTCGAGCGGTGTGACGAAATCCTCGACAGGAGTCGGCGCCGGCATGGCGGGCTCGGGCTGAGCGGGTTGCGCCGGTTGAGGCGGCTGAACAGGCTGAGGCGTGGCTCTGCCAGTGTCAGGCACGGGCTGCTCTTGCTGTCGGAGGAGCTCGTTGAGATCCGTTGACGCATTCTCGGGCAACTTGGAGCTACGGCCCTTACGACCGAAGAACTTTCGGAGACCGCTGCTGGCAGACTTGTCCTTCTGCAACTTCTTGTGCTTCTTGCTGTCTTCAGGTTCAGGGGAGACCATGGCCTCCCGGGGCCAGTCTTCTACCGATTCCTTGGGGGGCGGCATTGGGGAGCTGCGCCCCGCCTCGCCACGGTCGGTGGGATGAAGGTCTTGGGGTGCTTCAAGCTCCTTCTCCGAGAGCTGGGGCTCTTCGTCATCTGATCTCCGGTGGCTAGAGCGCATAGCAGGTGATGGCTGGGGGAGCGGGGACGGCTGTGGCAACAAGGAGGGGGACTTTTCAGGTACCTGGGGACGCTGCTCTTGGTCGTGGTCGCTAGCAAAGCCGTTGTGACTCAGGGGGCTGCTGAAACCGTTGAATGTCGCCGACGATGTGATGTTCCCTCGGCCAGCGCCGTTGTTGTTCAGATACGCCTCGCGAATAGTGTCCTTGTCGTACTTGTTCGCCCACTTCATTGCTGGCGAAGCCTCCTTCATGATGACCGGCTGCAGCGTCATGATGCTGTTTGTCTTGTCCTTGAGTTGCTCGGGACCATTGCGGCCCCTACGTTCGAGAAGACGCTGCTGTTGCTCCTGATTCTGCCGAGCTTGCAATTGTGCGGCGGCGGCGGCGATGCGGGCCTGCTGATCAGGACCAAGACTGGCCTTGCTCACCCCCACGGTGTCTCCATTTCCGTCCAGTACGTGCTTGCCAGCAGTAGACTTGGCGCGCTTGACGCCCTTGTTGCGTCTGGTCCAGCTGAAGAAGCTCTTCTTCTCGGCGAGGTAGGCGCCTTCCTGAGGCTCAGGGGCTGCTCCGACAACCATCTCTTCCATCACCAGCCATCGTCCGGATTTTATCACAGTCTCAATGACGGCGCAGCGGCCAAAGGCTGATTTCCTCTCGGGGGTCTCTTCAGGGGCCAGACTGCTCATCCAGACCCACCAGAAAGCCTCATCCAGATCAAAGCGCGTGATGCTCGCCAGCTCTCCTGGCTCCAGCTGACGTTCGGTCTCCAGCCTCGGGTGGTGTGACTGAGAGCTCCTCTGCCTGACGTTGGTCTCGATAGGGGGAAGGACCTTGTCGGGTGGCAGCAGGTGGTTCGTGCGAGTGTTCTGGCCGTCGTCCACGAATCCAGAGGACAAGAAGTCGGCCCATGATGGTGTCGTGGGCCTTCCCATGTCTACGGCGCCGGACGCAGGGGTTGTCCTCAGACCCTGTCGAGGTCGCCGGGCAAGTGCCGAGTCCTCGTCTTCCTCATCATCCTCAAGCGTACTGGCGAAACCGATGTCCTCGAAGCGTGACCAGGAGGCGTCTCGAAGGCCTGTAGAATGTTTTGAGCTGGAGACCTGGCTCTGGTTGGCAGATGAGATGGACTTAAGAACTCGTCGGCACTCCTCAGTCAGGGCTCGGATGGGGTCCTCAAAGTCGGAGAACTCTTGAAGCGCGCGATCCTCATCACGGAAGTGGAAGTGGTTGGCGCGGCGCAGTAGGGCGAAAGGGGTGGGTGACACCGTATCAACAATCATGACAACCTTGTTCGTAGACGTCTGCATCAGTGAGGGTCGCTGCGGTGGATACTCGGTCTCCTGCAGCAGCTTCTGCAGAGACATGGGCAGCATCGAGATGCCTCCCTTGGACTGCTGTGGCGCGACGGATCTGAGATAGGCGAAGAAAAGGTGACTCGTGGCGTCAGCAGCACTGCATTCGCCTGATTAGTATCAATCTAACACGGGCTGCGCACTGTCGCAACTGACCTCGACCAGGACTTGTAACCGCCCTCAAAGCCGCTGCCCGTGTCCTTCTGCTCGAAGGCCCACCATGCAGCCATACGTGAGAGCTTGCGGCCGCCCAGGCCGTTCATCTTGCCATGGGCGGCAATCGCGGAGATGAGATCAAAAAAATCAAAAATGATGCATGATCGCGCGCCGTTGTCAACGCTGAGAGGAATGAACGTCTTGAATGAGTCGCGCGCCATGTTGGAGTCTGCGGGGTCGCGTTAGGGGAAGGCAGTTCCATTTCCCGGTGGTCTGTCTGAGACACGGATGGTGAGACATACCTTGCTCGCCAACCTTGAAGAGTTCATAGGCGTCCCAGCCGACCACACCGCCTTGGAGTCTGCTCCAGCACCATTTCATGACGCCGGCAATGACCATGGGCTCGGTCATGCGCAGCTCTTGCGCCAATGCCTCGCCGCGTTGGTTGCCATCGAAGAAGTGTCGGACAAAGGTGCGCACGGCGCTCGGGTCCGACGTCGGGCGAAAAGGTAGAAGTAGGAATGGAAGATCGAGGGCTGCAGAGCATGGGAGTTAGCTCTGTGGTACCGTTGTACAGGAACAGGGGCAGAAAGGGCGCGCAGCAACCAGGAAGCAGTGCGAGCAGGAATGGTCGTCATACCTCGAGCCTTGAGCTCCTCCGTGGCACGCCTCATGAGATCCTGGATTTCCTCTGGCTCAATGGTACTCCTGGTGTAGGCGTCATCCCATTTCGGTTTCAGGGGCTGGAGGTCGGCGAGGGCGTCGTGGTTGGCGCCCTTCTTAGACTTGAGCTTGCCACCATCTTTGCCCTTGAGGCGGGAGAAGAGACTCGGCATGGCCGCAACAGCAACACTCGCAGTCGTGATGCAAGTCTAGGCTTGATTGCAGGCCCGTGGAGCTCGAAGCCGAGGTGCGAGAGGAGGGGTGTTTTTGGGTGGATGATGGAGATCAGAGGACGTCTGCTGCTGTCTGCTCTGCAGGAACGCGACAGGATGAGGGGTGTGGGCTCCACACGGGAGGGCAATCGAAGGCAGTCGATACGAAGGAAGGCGCGAAGGCGCGCTGGTCGGCGTGGTGGTTGTTGGAACCAGGTAGGTACGCTGGGTCGACAGGCGGACAAGATGGTCGACACAAATCCCCCCCGCTGCGTGTCACTTCTTCGGTGGAGAGGCGATGATGTGGACTAGAGTAGCAGCGAATGGGAGGAAAACGCAAAGAAGGTACTCAAGGGTATCAAGGAAAATGGAATCTGAGCGAGTGCTGTGTGAAGGTAAGGTAAGGTAAGGCGAGGTAAGGCCAGGGAAGGCAAGGCACTGTACCGTAGGAACGAAGGAGGGTCAAGTCAAGGACCGGGGAAGAGGAGGAAAAGGAACGAAGTGAACGAGCGCAGAGGATGTGGGACGGATGTGACCTGACCAGCTCTGGGTGAAGGGGAGGGAAAGTAAAGTGCGATGGGAGGTTTTGGCTCTACCACTCTCGTTCGTCTTCCTCTTCTTGCCCTGGCTGGCTCTGGTTCGACGAGAGCACGGCAGCGTCACTCAGGGGCAAGCGACGAATGATGAGAACGGACTCTTTAATTCGAAAAAAAGTACAGAGCACTGACCCTTGCTTTTCCCAGTAATTATGAGCAGGGGGAGGCGGGGGGGGGAAGAAGGGCCTGCCGCCCAAGGTATCTTTCATGCGGCAGCAAGGCTGAGCGATACCTCGCCCAGGACGTCGCTGGGGACGTGGTGAGACCCTGTTCGGGATTAGCGGCACGGGCGTTATAAATGGGTATCGGTACAGGGGGTCGAGGTGCCAAAGATGTCCTGGACGATTGGGCCAGCGCCGGGGCATACTTCGGCGCTAGTGATCTCATGTACACAGGGCCCGCCCGTCACCTGGCGCTCATCCCATACAGAGTTCTCGGCGTGCAAGTACGTGGATGGGATGTTCTTTTGGGAGAAGTACATTCATCACACAGGCCACTGATGGGATCGACATGATTTCGGAGTCCCCCAAGTCCCTGATTCAAAAGAAAGCGAGGTGGTCCATATTCACTCATCGACCCGTGCTCCCTCGAGTTGGAGGTGCCTTTTTAAGATGAGAGGGTCTTGAAGCCAGTGGTTCGGGCTGCCTTAGGTCCGTTTGGGAAATCGACTAGACACTTACGGCGCGGCAGTGGCCCATACTGTTACAGGAGGTCGTGGGTGGTGCAGCGGCTTCCACTGCTGTGGGCGTTTGCAGGTGGGGGGGGGGGCTTTGTTCCTCAAAGGGGAGGCCGTGACAAGGCCTCTGGGCGCTGCGGACGAGAGCAGTGAAGGCCTGTCTGTCCGAAGAGGGCTTTTTGAAAAGAATCGTCATGGGGCTGCACACAAATCTTGTACCAAAACCTCGTCCCTTGATGCACTTTCGACTTTTCAGAGGCATTCGCCAGATTGCCATGGCTCACTCCCCAACCCTGCCCCAAGTCATGTTTCAGACAACAGACGGGACAAGCCTCTGCTATGCCCTAGCCGGCCCGCCATTGACTTTTAGGCTTCTGAGGGTCCGCAACGGGCCCCCATCATCGCCGGCGGCGAGGCGTCAGCTGCGAGGTCCAGTCTCTCGCTTTACACCTACCAACCTCTAGGTCCCTTACCTTGGGGAGGTAGGTAGTGACAGTCCATCATTTGATGCCTCTTGCGGTTTAGCGTCGCGAGCATTTTCCATGCACACGACGCAACCTCATGCGCGTGGTCCTGCACCCCCACCATCACTGTGCATCTTCAGCGACTGGCCCCCGGCACATTCGCATCGGCTGCCGGCCAAAAGCCGTACGTACACAGCAGTTCAGCCGCGAGCCTGCCCAGCGCCATCTTTGCCACAAGAAAAACAGAAGACGCCCTCTGTTGTCATGAGTGTTGCGATGCTTTGTTCGAGTCTCTCTGCCCCTGTCGGGATCAGGACTTCGACGTAGCTTTTGCGCCCAACTGATTCTCTCGGCCGCCCGTCGACCCGAATCCGGGTGCCAATCCTGCCAGCATACCCTGCATGAGCTGGCCGCCGCCGCCTGCCAACACATCCTGGGCACCCAAGCTGAGATCCCTGGACTAACAGCTCATCATCCTTAATGGAAGAAGCCTTTTCTGTCGGGTCATTGGCTGCGCACCAGTCATGAGCTGGCAGGTGGCAGTGCCATCGCTGCCTGGAAACGACATTCCATGACCGCGATTGACGGCGTGCATCGTCAGTGATCCCACCCTGACGCCTCTGTCCTCTACCTCTTGTGGAGGATATTGAAAAGGGGGGGGGAAACCCAGATTCGCTTCACCGCTTTGAATCTTCTTTCTGTGATCAGAATTGGGATCTGACTTTTCAAGGAGACAAAGGTCCTGCGCCTCGCAAGCCGTCTCGGTCGCTGATCATGAATGCACTTTTACAGCCGTGGTAACCTCAGCACAAAGACTGGCCCCTCTGTATGACCTTGGATGCCCCAGTGGCCTGAAATAATGCGCTTGTGGTCCCAGTATTTCTTCTGCCAATCATTCCGATCGCGCGGCCGGATGCAGGATGAAGTCGAAACAGCGTATGCAGACAGACATGCTTTCTGCTCCCCAGAACACTAATGTTCGTGATCTCCCTTCCTCTACCTGGACCCTCTCCATGATGCACCCGGCTATCCCGGTTACCCACGTCACATTGGTCTCCAATTATTTCTCCCTTTGTACGGGCTGACCCACGTTCATGTGCACCGTGCTACTCCTAGGCCAGGTATCGTTCGACATGGGAGGGTGTTGAGTTTAGACCTTGACGCGATCGGTGGCCTATGAGTCCAACTCATACGACGGTGTCGAGATTGGCGAGACCGCCAGGACTCTGCGCATTGCGCGATACGCCAGCACGTCTCCGTTTCGGTCGAGGTCAGGTTTGATCTGCCATTGTCGAGGCGGGGCTATCTTCATCAGCCCTGACCATGCATCCATCATGGTGACGGTAAACCACAGGCACTCTTCATATTGTCTGTGATACGTAATTCGAGAACACCCTTGTATTTGTGCAAATCAGTCACGATTCGTGATATGTAATAGATTTCAGGGTAACAAAAAAAAAACGCCGACCCGCTCATTATATGACATGTAGGTGCCTGCAAAGGGCCAGGTAGCTGTAACGGCCTAGGCAGTTGACTGCACTGTGCTCTAGTCCTTGGGCTCAACTCCGGCGGCCTCTCCGTTTGTGCCGTCAGCCTCTGCCGCCTCTCCGGCCTTGGCCTCGTTCTTCAGCTGAGTCTGCGCCTTGGCCTCGGCCTCAGCCAGAGCCTGCACCATGGCCTCCTCCTCAGCCTCGTCCGCCTCCTCGCCATCGTCCTCCTCCGTCGCCTTCGTCTTCGTCTCCTCCACAACGGGCGTCTCGGCGGGCTTCGCGGCGACCGCCTTCTTGGCGGCAGCCGCTCAGCGTGCTGCCGCCGCCGCTGAGATCCCAGTCAATCTCGGCGTCGTCGCCGTACCTCTGGACGAGCCACTCGTTCGACTTTT
>NW_003315035.1:943297-968635 GCF_000150825.1 Verticillium alfalfae VaMs.102
AGCAGCAGCCCCGCCGCGGTCCGCCCCACGGCCGTCAGCAGGCCCCGCCTTTGTTGGGCCGGCGGCGGTGAAGGTCGGGGTAGTCCGCGCTTTCAGGGGCAAATGTACAATGTTCTTGAGGGACGGGGGGCGCCCGGCGTCGGGGCGCGGACGGAGAAAGGCGAGGCCCGTGGGCCTGGTTGACGTTGTGGTAAGGGTCCTGGCCCGAGGATGACGACCTTGACCCTGGTTGAACGGGCAGTGGCGGGACCTATATTTTGTGTTCCCACTCCATTAGCTTGACCGTGTCTCGACCTGTGGATGGATAGACAGGAAAGGTGGAGGAAGGTGAGCGTGACGAACCATGAGTAGACGTCTTCCTTGGGCGGGAACCACTTGCGTCCCATCTCCGTCTCGCGGTTGAGGAAGCGCTTGAGGTCGAGAAACTCCTTGCTCGTCACCTCGTCCTTGAGCAAAGCCAGCCAGCTCTCGTGCAGCGTCTCAATCTCGAGCTTCAGCAGGTCCTTCTGCTCGGGCGTCAGGCCGGCGACCCATTTCGCCTTGTCGAACTTTGCCGCCGGCACCTCGGGAGCGGCCGCGGCTTTGGCGGCGCCGGGGACGGGTTTAGGGGCGCCGAAAAAGGAGGTGATGCTGCCGTTCTGCTTTGGCTTCTTGGCGTCTGAAGCGGCAGGCGTGTCGCCGGCCTTGCGCTTGAGTGTGCTCGTCATCGTGAGGAAACGAACTTGGGACAAGATGTTGTGAGGGTTGGATGATCGTCTGGGACGCAAACGAGGAATTCGAACCCGACGTTGTGGGCGAACGTGGGGACGGAGGTGGAGGAGAAAAGAGGAGCCCGTACAGGGGCGTAGATGTTCAATTTTGAAGACGGCGAGCATGCACGTGGAACCAATTGATTCGAATTCCAGCAGTTGGTAGACAAAGTTGGTGTTCGTGACGAGTGAGAGCAAGCCAGGCAGCAGAGGTGCAGTGGGCGGATTGCCAAACAGTGTGGAAATGGGAGGCTGAATTCATCTGTCAGCTTGAACCTTGTCATTCGATTCGATCGAGGTTCCGTGTCTGAAGTCGAGGCGCGTCTGCACGACGCTAGGGCCCCTTAGTGAACGTCATGGATCGCGTCGACGCGTCTGGCCGTTAAGTGGTGCAGTGCAGCCTGCCACTTCGCCCTCGGTTGATCCCAACGCCTTCTGGATCCACCACTACCATTCAACCAACATATTCATGATGCGCAGATAAGATGGTCTTCAAAAAACAAGTAGTCATGTGTTGTTCGTACAAGTATTATTTTGTCTAGCAGGTATACCAGGTCAGGCGTCACGCCCGAGCCCTCCCCCTAATCACAAGTGAGAGAATCCCTCCCCAACGCCATACAATGCATCAAAGCGCCCACGCTCGCCCGTCCGCTTTCCCTCTCCTCGCTTAGAACGTGTTTTCCTTTTCTCCATTTGGCTACTTTCCTTCGAGCTCGTCTCGCGATGCTGCATTCGCACCCCTAAAGACCTTTTTGCCAATCTCGTAGCTGCTGATCATGATGGCACACGCTGGTGCAATCTTCAGCGTCCGCGGTATCCAGCCCCTAAACAGGCCCGGCACGCCCTCCGTCTTGAAAATATGCCAAAGGAGCCGCGTCATGCTGCCCTCCTCCGGGACGGCCGCCTTGGAGGCAACATTCTTAGCGGCCGAACTGCCGTCGCGATAGACCTGCGTGCGCGTCTTGCCCACATCAAAGGGCATCGTCACGATCGAGGCCGCAGCGCCTGAGACGGCACCGGCGATAAAACTGTCGACAAAAGTGTCCGTGTGGTTCTCACGGCTCTGCGAGCGACGCCGCGTGCGTGTTCGGCTGCCCCTGGCCTCGAGAGACCGCCCTCGCTTCGTCTCGCGCATGTCTGTGAGACGGCCACGAATCGTCTCGTAGCCCCACCAGTAAAGTCCAGAGAAGGGCATGTCGCGCCAGAGGGTCAGACTGAGGCCTCTCCACAGCGAGCGGTAGCCGCTGACCTGCACCATCTCCTGCACCGACTTGAACGTGTTGGTGAGGTGGCTCGTTGTCGACGAGCCAGCGGATGCCTGCAGTCGCGTGCGAAAGAGCTCGATCGGTCCGACGGCCGTACCGGCCAGTGCTCTGGCGGCAGAACCGGCAACGAGAGGCGCCGAGTCGTCTCCGAGACGCTGCGCGAGAGGGCTCTTGGGGTTGAAGCGCAGCCAGTCGTAGCCGGTGAAGTAGATGATGTTAGCTGGGACAGCCATGACCAACGTCGGCGAGAGGCCTCTCCAGAGGCTGGTGATTCCCTCGTGGCGCGCAATCTTGCGCATGCCGTCGAGGGTCGAACTGAAAGTTTTCCGTTCTGCCTCCTCGGCAGCGCATTCGGCGGCTG
Source organism: Verticillium alfalfae VaMs.102 (assembly GCF_000150825.1). Lineage (NCBI taxonomy): Eukaryota > Fungi > Ascomycota > Sordariomycetes > Glomerellales > Plectosphaerellaceae > Verticillium > Verticillium alfalfae. The sequence continues at coordinate 945,673 of NW_003315035.1, forward strand.
TGAGCACGGCGCCGCCGGCAGCGGGCTTCTGCGGCATGGCGAGGCAGAACTCGGCGTTGTTGTTCATGAAGAAGACTTCTCGGCAGCACGCGGCAACACCGAGGTTGGCGGATGGTATGGGGTTTAGGTGGGTAGTCGTCAGGGCGAGTTTGGAGAAATCGATCGGTGCGCGCGCCGACACTGGCTGCGACTGCCATCGGACTCGGACAACGTCGAGAGGGGTGACTGCATTCCGTCAGATGATGCACGACATGGAAAGTGGTAAGAGGATGTTCACATACCGAGCAGAGATGTCAGGAGACTGCCGGACATTGCCGACAGCATCTTCTGGGTCGCCGTGATATCATCGTCGCCTCTCGCTGCGCCCTTGTCGCCCTTGTCGGAGATCACCTCGGCCATGGCCACTGAGCCATCGTGGCCCATCCTCTCGGTAAAATGTTGGCCATCTGTGGCCTGCAGAGTTGGACTCATGGCCAAGAGCCTCGCATGTTCGGGTGGCGATGGCAAAATGGATGCGCGCAATCAGGGCAAGGGCGTGGTGTAGTCGTCGGTCGAGTGAATGCTGTGGGGAGTTTTGCTGAAGGCGCAAAAGGCGAGCCGCAGAAAAGGAGTATCAGATGAAGTTGTAGGATATTCACCGATGAGGTAAGCTGCCGTTGAATGGCGATGATGTCGCTGAATTGATCTAGGTGTTGTGTTGAGGAGAGTAGGGTGGCGCGTCATTGACTCAACTCAACTTGCTGCGACGTCGCTCTAGGGGTTTCCCCCCCCCTAAATTTTTGAGCCGGCGATATGAGATGGAGCGGGCCACATCGGCGGATTGAAAGGTCCAGGCCGATCTCTTGGGCCGAGCTTAGACGCTGGAGTGATGTCACGACGTCCGGTTCGTTCCAATTGGGTGGAAACGTTGGTGGATCAATGATAAGCACTGTCGTCGGGACGATAAGAGCCCACGCCTTCCAATTCCCGGCCCGGGAACGCAAATGAGTCCATCTGAGAACCCTTGGCCCTTGTAGTTCACCGAAGCCAACTGTCAGTCACGCCGTTGACTCGATCGGTGATGCAACGGCACAGACGCACCTCATCCGTCCCCTCTATTCGTCACCACAACTCAGACACCAGGTCCGACAACTCTACCGCTTTTCGACTTGAGATTATCTCTCGCATTCCTCGTTTCACACACCAAGAATTTTATAGAGCCTTGTTCCATTAAACTTGGGTCATTTCACCTCATCGGATCAGAAAAAGAACCCTGATGGCACTCTCATAGAAGTACATTACTAATCCGCCGTCTCTCTTCCACTACGATGGAAGGCGATGCCAAGCCTGAGCTTGACTCTGAGCTCGAATACTTTCGACGTCAGTGGAAGTCCGAACTGCAGTCGAAGAAACCAGAGTCATCAAGTCAGCCACAAGATCTACGCAAGGCCAAGGCTACCGCATCCGTCCCCAAACCATCTCATCGGTCAGACCCCTCATCGTCAGCTTCACCCTCGCATGTACGCCACAAGTCACAGCAAGATGAAGAGCACGACTACGTCAGGCCGCCTGTTTTTGATGGCCCTGACGGGCCTTCACTTTTGCCAGATGAGATGGTGAAATTCGATGCCTTGGAGAAGCCGGGACCCATATCGGCCCTTGACCATTTCGAAGAGGCTGCGAAAAAGGAAGCCGTTGGCAACCTCGGCGAAAGCCTCAAGCTTTACCGGAAGGCATTCCGTGTAGGTGCGGCCTGACCGATCGACAAGGACCAGTACAACTGACTTGGCGCCTAGATGGATGACCGTGTCGACTTGCAATATAGAAAGAAGCACTTTCCAGCATCCGCTGTCAAGGCAGCAACCCCATCGATCAAGCCAACAGACGTCGGCGCTGCCGCCCCTGCACACAACGCCAAGACTGAAAGCCAACCGCAGACTTTCAAGGATCTCGTCGCGAGCTTCTCCGGCCTATCGATCGAGCCCGCAGGGCCATCGGTCGAAGGCGACCAGGCACCACCTTGCCCCATTGCGGATGTGCCGCAGGAAATTCTCAGCCACATCCTCACCGACGTGGCCATCGACGACGTCGGCGACTTTGCACGTCTCTCACGGGTCTGCAAGCGCTTCGCCTACATGGTCGCCAGTGAGAACCAGATCTGGCGCCGCGTCTGCCTTGGCCGCGAGACGGGTTTCGCAGGCATGCACTACGACTGGCAGACCGGCATCCAGTGGGAGCCCCTGGACGAGGATGACGAGATTAACGACGACGGCACCGTCACCACGGCAGCGGCGCTCGCACGCCGCCGCGAGGCCGATAAGCTTGCGGCTACGATGGCTCTCTTCCCGGCCTACGCCTCTTCGTGGCAGCACATGTTCCGGCACCGTCCGCGTGTGCGCTTCAACGGGTGCTATATCAGCACGGTCAACTACATCCGCGCGGGTCAGGCGTCGGCAAACGCCGTTACGTGGGGCAGTCCCGTACACATTATCACGTACTACCGCTATCTGCGCTTCTTCCGCGACGGCACCGTCATCAGCCTTCTCACGACATCAGAACCCGGCGACGTCGTGCACCACCTGACGAAGGAGGCGCTGGCCTTGCATCAGGGCGGCGCGGTAGCGCATCTTCCCTCCATCGTCATGGTGGATGGACTGCGAGGTCGATGGCGGCTGACATCGGCAGACGACGAGGCCGAGGCCGAGCCTCCGGTTTCAGCAAAGGACGCAGAGGCCGGCCTGGTCATTGAGACGGAGGGTGTGATCGATAAATACACGTATCGCATGGACCTGTCGGTTCGCAGCGCGGGCAAGGGCGCACGCAACACCAAGGTGGTGTGGAGGGGTTTCTACAGCCACAACAAGCTCACAGATGACTGGGCTGAATTCGGGCTGAAAAACGACAAAGCCTTCTTCTTCAGCCGCGTGAGGGGCTACCGCGCTGGCGCGTGAGAGAGCTGGCAACAACAGTGGTTCTCCATCTTTTATCACACACGTGTGTGTGCGTCCACCCTGCTTGCGGCCCACGATCGGAAATCCGGGGATATCATGGGGTTGTTGCGGGGTTCCACAACTTGCATTTAGATGTACGTAACATAGACTCCGGGTTGGGCAGCAGGCGACATCAAATACACAACTGCGACGGCTGGCGTACAGCGTGTTGAGACCTAGGCGTCTTGCCGTAGTGTGTTCTCTTATCGACCAGTCTGCGGCCGCAATGCAGGCTAGTGCATCAACAGAAAGTGTGCTGGTGACCACGCAATGACTCAAAGGTGGGCTGCGCCTTGGTGACATGACACGTGGATAGACATGCAGCAAGTCGAGGATATACAACTAGGCATCGCCGCGTGTTGCACTCTGCATAGATGCTGGCGGTGAATTGAACTCGCATAACAGTATAAGGTGCGCCGGCCCAAGCTTCGCCCAGCCGAGACCGAATGATGGCGATGGATGGGGTGTTTGGGTGTGTAGGAGGCAAGTTGGCATGCTCCTCCCACCGAGCATGATCATGGTGGCCATCGTCGATCCATGCCTGCGTATTCGCTTGCCCGCTTGCTTCTGATGCTCGCGGGCGCATTGGGTTCAGACTGCGTATCTTGTGTGGAAAGTTTCGGCCTCCGAGGTCGTCGCAAGCCGAAGCCAGCTCAGGCTATATATGATCTGGCCACAACAGGGTGAGACTCCGGGAGGATCGGGATGAAGCCATTCAAGACGCCGATGATGTGATCGCGAGTCTAGTCAGAGTATGACGACCACATTCCTCACCTTGTCGGCGTCGGTGTGGATAAGGCAGTGTCAGACTCAGCAGCACGGCAGGCGGGAGGGGCCTGCTGTGTACGGGGGAGGTTTGGGCGGAGTGGAATAAGCGCGAGACGGTCGATTGCGTGACCGGCGCCATCCCCACAACCGGTCGAGGTCGATGTGCGGGGAGGCGTTTCGTTGGTTTGAGGCTAATCGGAGCCGGGAGCTCAGGGGTGATCACGACATCTTGGGACGGGATGAGTTGCCCGGGCGGTCAGACGATCGTATGCCTCTGTCGGGGGTTTTTCATCGTCGACGGGCGCCTCGATCTGCGATGATCCTGGGAGGGGGGGTGATTGTTGGGATGGGAATGCTTCGATTCTGACATGTTGGAATGCCTAATTTGGAATGCCTAACCAGTGTCTGTTGTTACAAGATGAAATGTCATGGGGCCTCATCAACTGGCAGTTGATTGTTTTGTGCACCGACGTGTAGATGAATAAGATTTCCAGTCTACATCATATCATGTTGAGGCCGTAAAGATGGATCGTGGCGGGTAGTGGGTCATCGCGCCCCTTCATACCTGACCTTGGCCTCCCGTCACTCAACGAAGAAAGAGCCCCCTTCCAGCCCAGCTGTGGTTGTTTCCTCCCCAAAATACAAAGGAAGGCAGGGTGTGCCCGCATATGCAAGTGGCGGAAAGACACGAGACCCTTATGCACGCGTCGAGGATTAGAGAGGCCGCTAAGGCAGGTGCAACCAGGCGAGGTCTCGCAGACGTGTGCCGCTGGTTTGGTGCATATCAGGCGCCTGGGGTTGGGCCTGTTTTGTCGAGTCGTGGCCAGAGACGTGGGCTCTCGTGGATGCACACCGCCCCTGCGATCGTCCCAGCTCGGTAGGCGAATAGACGAAGAAGGCATTTCGAAGGCAGTTCGTGTGGCGAGGGGAAGCCATCAAACCTCGGGACTCGACTGCCCAGGGCGGAAGGCGACTGGTATCAGTGGATCGCCAATGCGACGCTACAGGGGGGCTCCCAGTGTCCTGTTCAGTGACTTGGCTTTTCCGACTCGTCGGAGGACCCTTGCAGGGGCAACGCACGTCCGGGCAACTTTACGTCCAGACAGCCGCTGGGTGCTTCTTCTCGTGGATAGTAGCATAACCAGCCCAATGTCGCCATTGGATCCAGCGAGAACGCCATCCCAGTGTGCCACGCCCCTCGGACCGACCAGCCCCATGTGACTACTGCTGCGTTCTTGTTGCTAAACGGTATCCAGGGATGGATGGAGGGTCCCAAGACCCGGAGAGACAGCAAGGTCAACCGTGCATACAGTTGCGCCATGGACACCTCGACAGTTGCAAGTGCCCAGCCCGAGCCTCCGCCATTCTGCCAGCAATCAAAGGACTTGGTCGCCCTCCTCCTCCCCTCTCTCTGCATTTGTCAACGCAGATGTCTGGAAATGGAGGGATGGTCATCTAGCTCGGGAACGTCCGACGATGCCCGCTTGCACCCTTTAACTCCCCCGTTGTCGTTGCATATCCTCCATTCTCCTCTGCCTCGCCCACATGCTCCCCTCCCATTATGCTTGATGCCGCCAGTCACCCTGCCTGGCCCCCTCCCCTTCCCATCCGTCCACTTTCTGTTCCCCTCTGATGTGCTGGTTTTAAAAGAGTAGTCTGCTCCCTGCCTTCCCGCTCCGTTGACCGTTATACTCTTTCCCTCTCTCACATCTATACCCCAACGCCTGATCCTCCAGACTACCTCGACGGAGACTGCCCAGTCGTGTGTCTCTCGTACTTCTAATCTCCCTCTGAAATCTTAACTCGGACCCTGGATCAGCCACACACATCTCCCTCACCCCTGCCTTGCCTTAGACCGCATCCAACCACGGCAATACTTTGACACCCTCAAAAAGTCTTGCCTTGCCATTTAATTTCAACCCTATCGCACTCACTCGCACGCGAGCACACAAACATCATATCTACACCAGCACACGTCTCACCCACCTGAGCGTACCGGCTCAGCTGTCCTCACTTCGTTCCTGTCCTTCAACGATAATCTACCCCCTCGTTGAAGTCGGGTGCTCTTTCCAATCAAGATGGCTCCCGATCTCAACTCCCTCCCGTCCTCGCCCATGGCGTCGGCCACAAGGCCAGAGAGGCCCGTCGGTGGTGGCCCTGGCGGTCTTGGTGGCCCTGGCAGCTCGGCGAAGAGGCCCAACATTCTCTACATCATGGCTGATCAGTTGGCCGCCCCCCAACTGAAGATGTACAACCCAGAGTCTCAGATCAAGACGCCCAACCTTGATGGCCTTGCTGCCAAGTCTGTCCAGTTTGACTCTGCGTACTGCCCGTCACCTCTCTGCGCTCCTTCGCGCATGAGCATGATCACTGGTCTCTTGCCCATGGGCATCGGCGCCTACGACAATGCCAGCCAGATCTCCAGTGACATTCCCACATATGCCCACTACCTCCGTCTCCAGGGCTATCACACGGCTCTCGCCGGCAAGATGCATTTTATCGGAGACCAGCTTCACGGCTATGAGACTCGTCTGACGAGTGACATCTACCCTGGTGATTTTGGCTGGGCTGTCAACTGGGACGAGCCCGACACGCGCCTGGAATGGTACCACAACGCGAGCTCGATTCTCCAGGCAGGCACGTGCATTCGCAGCAACCAGCTGGACTATGACGAAGAGGTCATGTACAAATCGACTCAATTCCTCTACGAGCACACTCGTCAGGGTCCTGATGCCCGCCCCTTCTCGCTCACTGTAAGTGGATTTTTACGCGCTGGATCACATGGCTCATTTCACTCACATAATGCAGGTCTCTCTGACCCACCCTCATGACCCGTACACTATTGAGGAAAAGTACTGGGACATGTACGAGGGCGTCGACATTGCACTGCCCAAAGTCCGCATTCCCAACGAGGAGCAGGATGCTCACAGCAAGCGCCTCCTGAAGGTCTGCGATCTTTGGGACCAGGACTTCACCGATGACCAGATCAAGCGCGCAAAGCGTGCATACTTTGGCGCAGTCAGCTATGTCGACGACTGCGTCGGTCGCCTCCTGAAGGTGCTCAAGCAGTGCCGCCTCGACGACAACACCATTGTTGTCTTCAGCGGTGACCATGGTGACATGCTGGGCGAGCGCAACCTTTGGTACAAGATGAGCTACTTTGAGTCGTCTGTGCGCGTACCGCTGTTCATCCACCACCCCCACCAGTTCCAGCCCCACCGCGTTTCTCAGAACGTGTCGACCCTGGACATCCTGCCCACCATGTGCGACTTTGTTGGTGTCAAGCCGTACAAGGACCTTCCAATGGACGGAATCTCGCTCTTCCCTCACCTTGAGGGCAAGGAGGGCCACGATACCGTTTTCGCCGAATACACGGGTGAGGGTACCATTAGCCCGCTCATGATGATCCGCCGCGGCGACTGGAAGTACATCACCTGCCCAACAGATGGCGTGCAGCTCTTCAACCTCAAGCACGACCCTCTCGAGCTCCGCGATCTTGCCAAGCTCACAAAGAAGGGCGCCCAGAGCGAGCACGAGAAGGAAGCCCTCGAGGTTCTCGAGGCCTTTGACGCCGAGGCGGCGGCGCGCTGGGACTTTGATGCCATCACCAAGCAGGTCGTGCTCTCGCAACGCAAGCGCCGCCTCGTGTGTCTGCACTTCTCAAGGGCACCTTCACCAGCTGGGATCACAACCCCAACGACGACGGCAGGCTCAAGTACATCCGGTCCCAGATTCCCCTGGACGAGCTCGAGCGCCGGCGGCGCCTAATCCACCTGTGGACACGTACGGGCAAAGGAGATTGGCGGCAGGTGACTACCGCGTCTGGGCAGGGGTCGTTATCGAACCAGGGCCGGTTCGCATGAACAGTAATCGGAAAACTCTCCGTTCTTTGTTGCTTTCTGTTGTCTTGGTTACCTGGGCTTTTCCGCTTTCACGATTACACGACTTTTGGAATACGTCCATTGCTGCATTTTAAACTAGCGAGGAGGGTATTGATACTTGGTGGTCAAAAATGCTCCTTGCTTAGGCCGCTGAAACATGAATTCGGCCTGGTCTGTTGCTCATTTTGGAGATATTTTATGATCTCTTAGGGATCGGGAGGTGCTGCATGTTCTCATAGTTTCGGAGTTGAGCGGATGAAAATTGAACGACACTGCTAGCAATTAATTGCCATGGCACTAAGTAACTCGGATGTGACTCTTTGAATGTGGCAAGTCGTGATGTTGCGACGCTGGCCATATATGACGTGTTGGCAGGGGTTCCTATTTCGGCGGCATGAAGAGGCGGGGTTGACAAGCTTCAGTCATGTATTGAATACACTCAGTACAAGAATGTCAAAACGAGAAGCCCAGCTACTGGCCCCCAGGGCTTTGGGACGACGTTGGCGACGGGGGCAGAGCCGCACTTTTTGAGGGGATCATGGGGAATCCGTACATCATAGCGTTACCTGTTGCAGCTTCATAGCCGGGCAGGGCGTTTGATCTCACCAGTGATACTTGATGGCCGCCCACCCCTTCCCCTGCCGCTTCTGAGGGGCAGTGGGGGTCCACGACTTGGTCGTCCCTTCAGGGCACTGTGGTAGCGCAAGCTGCGGGGCTGTTGCCGGTCCCAGACCCACCTCACTCGGGTCGTACCTTAGGCATGTACCAGAGTCAGCCGTGCGCTGATGGAAGCAACGCTGGACACTGGAGCTCAGATGCGCCTGCCAGCAACCTCAGAGCCTCAAGCAAGCATCTCCACCACAAAGCTCCTTCTAGCACGAACACAAGACCACAGCCACCATTTCGCCCGAGAATACTCTCCCGACTGCTTCGTCCAGTAGGCATCAATTCCCGAGCACGCCACCAGATTGAAACTTGCCACCGATCCATTGAGCGGTTCTGTTTACCACCGCATCACCTCGCTCTGCCGCCGGCAGCTCGCCGTGGCATAAACCCCCACCATGGCCTACCGTCAGCAGACCAATGCCCTTGGCCTGTCCGACGACGAGACGAAAGCCCTTGAACAGACCCGTCAGCGCCTCTACCAACTCACCAACAGCATACAAAGCTTCAAGGCCGACGTCGCCAAGAGCAACCCCCTTCCCCCGCAGTACGGATCTCTTTTCTCAGCAGCACGCTTTCTTCCCCGGCGCCGCCCACACCGATGCTGACAGGCTCTAGATCCTCGCTACAGGCCCAATACCAGATTTTGCTCCGAAACCTCCAGTCCCTTCTCGACATTGTGAACGAGAATGCTGTCCCCTTCGCCCACACCTCGGTCCACCCGGCTGTCAATTTTCCCGGCCGGACACAGGAGAATATCCTACTGACCCTCCTCCGCAAAAAGCGCGAGCCGGACGTGGAGGAGCGCGTCGAGCGCGGCCTTGAAACAGCGCGGGATGTGCGCGCCGCTGTGGCGGCGGACGGCAAGGACGGCATCACGCGGCTCGAGGAGGTGTGGAAAGAGCTGCGAGCCTGGACACAGGAACGCGTGGCGCGGTACGTTATTGAGGAGGCGGGCGACGTCTACACGCGCGAGGAGCGCGAGGACGGCATCGAGAACGTGCGCAGCGGTCTCAAGAGGCCGTTGGAGGAGCCCGATGAGAGCGACGACGAGGACGGCGACGACTGCACGAAAACGAGGACGAGGACGTCGTTATGGCCGACGGGCCGCAGCCGGGGCCCCCGCACCCGGACAAGGTGCCCGGGCCCAGAAACCTGAGTGTCCTTCCTGGTCTCTCGCCCAGGGAAGAACTTTGACCTCCCGCGCAACGTCGAGTTTGAAAGGAATGCTGCCAAGAGAGCGAGGTTGGCCGTAGCCGGGGGGCCGCCGAGGATAAGTTAGGCGCGAGGCTTGTGCTCTGTGAGCTGCGATGCTTGGGGGGGAGATATGATACCCAGCTACTGCGTCAATCGAGTAGCGTTCCGGTCGAGCGTAAGCTAGCGTTTAGGACGGGTGCCCTGGTGCATGATCTAAGTTCAACATTGTTTCCAAAGAATCGCCATGATTCTTGACCGGCAGACTTTGATCGTACTCCGGGCAGTCATCACGACAATGCACAAGCACCGAGTCTACACATCAATGCGATTTCGTCAAAGCACTGAAGTAAAAGCCCCTGCATCTGGACAGAATCCCAGCCCAGGAATGCAAGATCGTCCTTCTTATCTGCCTAGGTACTTCAACACGCAGGTTTGTCGCCAGGAAAGGTCTGGGGCTTCAAGGCCAGTGCTTTACAGTTTGGTTCACCTCAGCTTATCAACTTCCCCACTCCCTTCCAGCCAGCTGGCTAGGCTGGTCACCCGGCCGTCCAGACTCAACTACAACATAGCCAAGTATCGAGCATGTCAGAAGATGCATCATTGATCGATCTTCTGGGAACTGGTTCATATTCATACCAAGTCTTCGTCAGAGTCCTGTCGATAAGGATCCTGCTTAATAGATTCATTCAACAGGACGCGTGTCACCTCAAGGTATCTCAACCGTCGTGCAACGGAAGTCCCAATACCCTCCGTCTTGCACAGCATCTCCTAGCCCTAAAGTCAAAACCCGACCAGCTGGGCCAATGGCGCAGGCTGGTAAAACGCCAAAAGGGCAGCTCGCACCCGGCCAGCCAACCGAAGATGCATATTCGCCGCCCCTCTTCAGCCAAGCTGTCAGCTTACGCTGGGCCCCTTAGCTTGGGCCGACTACTCTTTTTGGACAAAACTCCCCAAAGTCCTTTGAAGCAGATTGGGGTGATATTCATGTATCCAATTGGACTCATTTGTCCGTCGGCGTGAGACGCCGGTCAGATGCTGTCAGCCGCAGCGCGTCAGCACGATGTTGTAGAGAGGTAAGGCGCTGTGAGATCATGGGATATTCTTGTATGTCCAATATCAGGCTTTGTCCTTGCCCTTGCCATTCTTCGGAGTTTGTTTACTTTCTATCTTCTTCAGGAACTCTACTGTCTTGTTGCGTCTTAATCTGCCCTGTTCCTGACAGTATTGCCGTCACTCTGTCGTCGTCAGAGAACACATTCAACACTTGATCGCCTTGGGAGACCCTCTTACAGCTCTGATTGACTCTTGGTCAGGTAAAGAATTGGTGCAAATACCTCGACCAGCATGACTTTTACAACCACAGTTGAGGTGCCTGTAGTCACAACGAAGACGATCCCGTTTGGGACACAATGCCGCGGGCCGGGTGGACCTGTCTTCTTTGTGCTTCAACATTGACCCAAGGTCATTGATCGATACGCCTCCGGCTCCGAAAGCCTGCCTAGGGCGTGAGCCTCCCGCGTTCCGCCTGATGTATCTGCCCCTCGAAATCAGACTTCAGATCTTCCAATGGACCTGCCTCATGCACCCACTACTCTACGCTCAACTGGCACCTTGTTATCCGATGCCCAGCTACACGACTTACCCCCAGGAAGTCCTTCCGATCCGAAATCGGTCAGGCAAAACGATGTTCCCAGGCAGGACAGAACTTGAAGGGAGGAAGCTGCTCTCCCCGCACCGCCTCGTCTGCAGCATGCCGACGGCCTGCTGCGCTGCAGCCGGCAGATCTACGCCGAGACGCACCTCGTGCCGTTCCAGGAGAACGAGTTTGTCTTCGTCAACTGGTTCTCCTCCGGCCTCTGGGCAGCCCGCGCCTTTGCCCGGCCCCTCCAGCCCTGGCAGCGCGGCGCCATGCGGCAGGTCCGCCTCGAGGTGCTGGGCCGCGACTTCTCCGGCGCCGGCCTCAGGGAGTGGACGGCCCTGTGCGACGGTTGGGCCGACGGCCTGCGCGGCTTGCGGCTCAAGATCCTAGTCGGCGGCGGGCCCGTCGAGCCTGCCGTCGTGTCGACGCGGCGGAACGACGAGAGCGCGGAGCTGCAGATTGCCGACGTCTTTCGCGACCCGGAGCCGAGGCCGGCGTGGATCGAAGAGGGGCTACGGCGGCTGCGGGGCCTGCGGGCTTTGGAGGTTGAGCTGTCAACGTTGGATTGGGATAACGACCGGAAGCGTGCGTGGTGTGCTTCGCTGGGGCGGATGCTCAATGCCGAGAGGGAGAAGACGGGGCTTGGACCGGTCAGTGTTGCGTGTGTCAGGAGGCTTTCGGCGCCAAGGGAACCGGCTGTTGCGAAGGAGGCCGTGAGAGAGGTCCTTGTGCCGAAGGTGTCTGATTGAAGGGGACGTGGGCGCTGCCGCGTCACATCGACGATGCAATGTCTGGATTGTAATAGTATTTTGAGTAACATGCCGAACGTTGCCACTAAGGGGACTTCTCAGGGGCAGCAGGTTTGCCTTTTGATGTGCTCTTGCTTGAACTATGCTACGGATGAACAACTACTACGAGGTGTGAGTTTTCCCGGGACGAAAGGTGTTTCCTAGACCAGGATATTTATAATGTGGCATTCACGTCGTGATAACAAGCTGGAATTCACCGATGTCGAGACGCGTTCCATATCCACCCGGCGGGTGAATATCGCGTCTATTTAGCTTCACTGACAAAAAGCTTCTATCGTCAACACTTTATAAAACCCTAGACGCCAGCATCAGTTCTGTCAATCACATTTCGTCAACACACCCTGCTGCTGTTTACGATCTGTCATACTGCTATCAGACTTTGCTTCGCACTGCTGCCCAGATCTGTTCCGTTCTCCTCGCAACCTTCACATCTATCGTTCCTGCTTTGTGCAAACGAATACTCAAAACCCTTTTGTCAAATCCTTGAGTCATTTCAGTCAACATAAACATGATCATGTCTATCTTGTAAGTCTAGCCATACTACAAGACTATCAGCTTTGTCGTGCTAAACAGAACAAAGGGCGATCATCGTTCTCCTCCTCAACTGGATCGTCTCGGTTTGGGCCTACCTCTCGTTGACGAACGTCTTGATTCCCTCAGTGCTGGAGGCTTCCCTACGTCTTATACAGCGCACCTACTGGCCTATCGTTCGCGCCTTTGCTTTGGCCGTCGGGTTCCTGTTTTCGTGCATGTTTCGGCTGATACTCTTCTTCACCATTGATCTTCACACTGCTGTCCGCGAATTTCGACATCGCCACAGTAGGCTCGCGAGGAGTCCACGTCACAAGACCAAAAATCTCAAGGACGTCAATATTCGTGATACCGCGGCGGTCGCTGAGTACTAGGAGCTCAATGCCCCTCGATTTTCAGAGCTTGACATGGTGGCGTGTGATGCTGATAGGGAGGTGGTCATGGTTACGGCCAAAAAGTACAAGTCGTATCGTCTTGTGCAACAGCTCAAGCTGGGACCACGGCAGCGCCAGACCATGCTTTCTCACAGGAGGAACACGTCTTGCTAGGCGTTCAGATTTTTGGCGGATGGAATGGTATACCTCGTGTTTTGGGAGTTATTGGACGTTTTGGTGTGTTATTGAACCTAGGAGATTAATCAGCTAGCACCTTGATCATATCACCCTAGGCCCTCGATCTCTATGTTGCGTCTGAATTCACATGGCTATGGTTTCCTATTGTCTTCGATTCGCTGATTCTTCGATCCGTTGAAACTCATAGAGGAAACGTCCGCTGATGAGTGCGCATGTTGCCAATAATGGCCACAGCACTCTCTGTTGAGCATCCATCACCTCTGAACGTCATGAGACTTCCGCCATCTATTATCGGATCAGTGAAAGAGTGGACAGAACCTCATCACCAGGCTAGGCATTCTTTTTACCGGATACCAAATGATAGGACCATGTCATGTACGTGCTGATGCTGTTAACCGCCGCCGGCTGCGTTTGTTGCACGAAGATTGTCGGGCTGGACAGTACCACGGCAGTCGTAGGCTCCTTGCATGAGATGAAATGAAGTCAGCGCATAGAAGGAGTACAGGGTGGGGGCACAGCACCGTCAGGTGCGACTGGTGGCAGATCCAGATCCAGTCGTCACTGCCCCGGTTTGGCAAATATACTCAGGTACCTCCTCGATGGATGGATTCAGTATCATGATATTTAGTCGACCTCTAACTTCGAGCCTTGTTTGAGGGTTGTGCTCCCGGTTCGCTATTCCCCTTCAATACACCAGTGCTGACGAGCGCGTGAAAAGCAGCCCGAAGACAACTATCGCCGGCTACTTCATCAACGGACCCAACAGCTGCACACCCCAATGCTGCTCAAAGCGAGACGGCTCATAGGCCGCCTCCTGGTTTTCCTGCCCAGCTTTCTCCTGTTCGAGCGGGCCCATAACGACCACCCTTCTCATCGCCTCCATGCAACCTCCTATCTCGATGGCCTTCGAGGTCTGGCCTCCCTAATTGTCGCCATTTGTCACTACACAGAAGACAACCACGAGTACTTGATCCCATCATGGGGACTTAATGAGAAGACGTCCTCTATATTACAATTCCCGTTCATCCGCGTCATCTACTCTGGCCGACCCATGGTCCATATCTTCTTCATCATCTCGGGCATCGTCCTATCACAAAAGCCAATTCAAGCCATTTACGCCCACGACATTGAGAGATGCCAGTCGATCCTAGCATCATCAGCCTTTCGACGTCCGATCCGCCTCTTTGGCCCCTGTATCGTGTCGACTTTTCTGGTGCTCGTCTTGAGCTACGCTGGCTACCTCTATCACCCACTCCCGACCCTCTCCGAACAGTTTGAAGACTGGGGAGCCGCTCTTCTTCACGGCATCACCTGGCCGTGGTCGTGGGATTTTGACCTGGCGCCGGCCTATGACATCCACCTCTGGACAGTCCCCATTGAATTCATCCATTCCATGATGCTGTTCATGGTAGTCCTGGTTCTCTCACCCATGCGTCGAATGATCCGACTTTCTGGCTTGCTGTTCATCATGGTCTACTGTCTGGCATGTGGAAGATGGGCCGCTTTCGAGTTTCTCGGCGGATGTCTGATCACCGAGATGCAATTCTGGCAAGCAGCACGAGGAACCAACCTGTCGAAAGCAACCGATTTTGTCCCAAGACAAAGACCTAGGATCTCCTCCTACGTCATGGCGACAGTCCATGTCGCGCTCGTCATGTTTTGGTGGTTCATCGCTGGGTGGCCCAACGAAAATGCTACTCGCACACCAGGTATCATGTTCTTTGTCGACAGAACGCCCGAGCCCTTTGCTCCTGTGGAAGTTGACGAGCGACGTCCGCAGAAATTCTGGTTCTGTCTGTCAGCCTTGGGTCTGATCTGGACCATTTCGCAGGCCAGGGTACTGCAAAGACAGTTGGAGGGGGCGTTGGTCCAACATCTGGGCCGCATGAGCTACGCGCTATACATTGTTCACGGGCCAATCCTCAACATGATGCAGCGCGGGGTCATGGGACACGTCGGTGCTCAGGCTGCGGGGACGACCGAGAGGGACGATTTCGTCCCGGGGGTTGCAGCAACAGGCATCAAAGGGCTGATTGGGACGGAGTCGCCATCACAGCAGATACTGGCGTGGATACTAGGCTTGGTAGTGATGGGTCCGATTGTGGCCTGGGCGGCAGATGTATTCTGGCGGGCTGTTGATCTTCCTATCATGGAGGCAGCCCGACGGATCGAGGGGTGGTGCTCCGAGAAGTAAGGCTGGGCCACTCTAGAGGCGAACGTGGGCTAGAACAAAAGGGTACAAGGCATTAATGGGAACAGACAAGATTGTTTAACACGAAAGTACTTTTGACTCAATACGCTGCACTTTTAAACGCCCTCGTCATCTCACATCATCTCGGCCAACTCGAAATATGGCTTGTTCGGTATAAGCGTCACATGGCAGGCCAGAACGACTCCTCAGCCAGCAAAACCTCCCGCCACTGGCCCAGGGCGCGCTCCAAGAGTTGGTCCCGCACAGCAGCACCATGGTAGCGCACCTGCTCAGCGACGGCCTCGTCAATGATGGAGCCGAGCTGGTGCACGAAGCGGCGGAACTCGTCGTTGGTCCAGTTGGGGATGAACTCGCGGCGCAGCGCCCCGCCGTCGGCATCGGCGTCAGGGCCAACGGGACCCCTCGCGGCCACGGCGTCGCGGACCCTGGTCCAGGCGTCGAGGTAGCAGACCTCCGTGCCCCAGAAGACGACGGCGGCCTCGAGCCAGGGCAGCGGGGCGCCGGTGGGGCCGGGGGCGACGGCGTCGAAGAGGGCCTCCCAGCGGCGCAGGCCCGGCAGCTTGGCGGCGGCGGGGACGGTGCCGGTGGTGGGATCGACGGGCAGGTCGAGGGGGAGGGCGAAGCGTTCGGCCGTCGCCAGGAAGAAGGCCTCCTCGCGGCGCACGTTGGCGAGGGCGGCGACGAGCCAGTCGAGGAGCTTGGTCTCCGGGTCCGTGGGCGGGGCCGAGGAGACGGTGCCCGGGGTGGGGCCCGGTAGGGCGGGGAGCGGCAGGAAGGCGAGCAGCTTGCCCGTCGCGCGGATGTAGGCGTGGATGTAGAGGCGGTCGTTGGCGAGCCAGAGGCCGAGGGTCTCGCGGGGCGTCGTGCCGGCGGCGGCGGAGCTGAGGAACGGGCCCGTCGTGGCTGCGGTGAAGGCGTCCGGGGAGGAGGCGAGGAGGGATGCTGTTAGGGAGGCCATTTTTTTTTTCGGGTTGGGTTCAAAGTCTCGGTCGAGATGCTTCACCTACGGCAGCTAGGTCACGAATGGCGGAGACGGGTGGTGCAACGAGGTGTCTGACGGTGATGTGGGTTCCTTCTGAAAAGAGTGTGTGAACTGTGGACTGTCATGCTGGCACAGCGGGGGGAGTAGACAATTGAGGCAAAAAAAAATGAGGAGAGATCGTCATATGCCGGGGGATGAGGTGGACGAGCTGCCTAGTCCGGCCAAGTCGCGCGGGCGCCCACTACTGGGCCTGTTCACCCGGTGACCCGGTTCAGTCCGGCTCCCCCGCTCGCTGGCTTACGTCAAATGCCATGACAGCCTTGGCATGGCAAGGGGGGGTTCGTTTCCTCGTTCTTCTCGTCAAAAGAAGCACGGCGGCCCGCCCCCCTGCCTCTTGTCAGTTCACACACGCTGGATGCCACTGTTCTCGACTGCCGGGCGCCGGTCCGTTTGGCGGCCCCGCTCGGCGGTGACTCACGGGCCCGTTCTCGATTCGGGGGGGAGGGGAGGGGAGGGGGCCTTTACGCACCGGCCCCTCGCCCTAGCGATGGTCGTTCTAGGCCTGGTCACTCATGTGCTGTTTGAGGCGAGATGCAGGTACCTTGCCTTGCCTGGCCACCCAGATGAACGTGCACGCGAGCACTGCAAATTCCACACGGCGAGGCGTGAATCATCGTGCCCTCGGAGGTACCTGCCTACCTACCAGCCGGTCCTGTCTGCCTACCTTTCCTGCCTACCTTTCCTGCCTACCTTTCCTGCCTACCTACCTTACCTACCTCGGTATCGTAGGGTACCTACCCAAGGTGAGGAAGGTACCTGAGGAAGGCCCCCACGCGCCATTCGACCAGTGGACGTGGACCAGAACCCGTCTCGAGCGGATGCGTCACACACAACAATGCCAGGCGGGGTTCTCAGGCGACGAGCGCTACCAAAGTCCCCTCTCTCAGCCTGCAGGAGCTGCCCTCAGCTTGCACTCTGCTCTCCTCCACCTTGTCGCTCGAGCATCTCCTGAGAATAGATCCAACCTGACTAATCATATCTTCTATCTCTCGAGACAGTCACGTTGCTGACCGCGCCAATCTGTGAATCTCTGGATTTTTCCCTTTCCACAACGGGAGTCATAGTCTGGCCAACCTCTTTTCCCCCTTCAAATTCTCTTGGCTTCCCCGTCTGCACGTTGTACGCAATTGCCAGAGTGACATCACAAAATCTCACCCCCAAGACGTTCCACGCGGCACCCCCCCCCCCCCACCACCAAGCCTTCTCTCGTTTCCTTGAACCCAACCTCGAAGTAAACCACCAACCAACCCCCTTCACGCGCAATTCGACGCCCAAGACACCATGAACGCCCGTTGCCAGTGCGGCAGCGTCAGCTTCAAGACGCCCCTGCCCAAGCCCTTGGGGCTGTACATCTGCCACTGCGAGTCCTGTCGCCGGCAGACGAGCTCCGCCCTTTGGAACGAGCGCCATCTTTCCGCGCTTCACGCTGCCCGAGACTGAGCTGTTGAATGTCTACGCGTGAGTGTGCCTGGCCTGAGGCTCGTACTCAGTCTGAAAGCAGGGGGGTCTCCAGCGTGACGTGTGGAAGAGCATGTACGAGTCACAGCAGCTAACGACGACAGACGGCCAACGGCATCCGGTCACACCATGTACTGGTAAGGTTTCTCCGTTTGCTTACACACATGACGATATCATCCACGCATCAGGGGCTCCAAGCATGCTCACGCACCACAGCTACTTCTGCCGAACCTGCGGCACCCGCCTGCTCCACACCACGCCTGTACGTCTCCCCTGTTCGCGGTGCAGCTCCTTGGGTGCAGCTCCTTCCCTCCTCCCAGCTCAGGGGCACCCAGCACGCCGCTTCAGGCCTTCACGTTCTTCGACAGCATTCTTGGCATCCCCACTGACGCGCAAGCAGAGCAAAAATGTCGTCTCCGTCAAGGGGGGCTGCCTCGAGGGCCTCGACTGGACAAAGGCCATCCACATCTGGACAAAGTCGGCCATGGTGCCCATCCCCGAGGGCTCCGAGTCGCACTCGGAGGAGACGTCGCTGACGACCGACTATGGCGAGCTGCAGGACGAGCTCGACCAGCCGACCGACCTGCGCGGGTCCGGCGAGTACGAGGGGCAAGAGTCATTCCGTGGCGCCTCCGTGGTGGTGGTAGGGGAGGGAGAGGCGCCGCCTGCGCCTGTGTCGGGGGCGTGCGAACTGAGCGGGTGAGCCTCCAATCATTTTTTGTGAGTTGCCCTTTTCGACTGCTTTGGGTGTGTTGCGCGGGTTTTCATGAGTCCACTGGTGAGGTCGTGTGCTAAACGGCTTGGTGTTGGCGAGTCGAGGAATGGATTGCGGTTCGTGTAGTCTGGAAGCGGTTGGAGTTGGGGGGGCGATTTGCTGAGATGGACAAGTAGCATCATCCAGGGTAGGCTGCCATGAGCAGCCCTCTTCGAGAATTCTAGTCGTTGTCAATGCAACCGCTTCCGACGAGAGACCGTGCCATAATCGAGATGCATCGTGGGGAAAAAGATGTCAAGAGGGTATCATTGAGATTAGGCAACACCATATGTAACACGAAAATTCAGCATTCGTCCAAGCATCCCACTCGCTTCGAGAAGACGCTTCGAGAAGATGGGCGATCTAGATGTCCGACGCAGTCCTGAGCAGCTCAGCTTCAACATCAGGACCGCCCCTCGACAAGCTGGTCCTCCGACGGCTCTCGTCCCTCGCGACTCGCCCGGTCGCCCTGTCCCTCCTCGCGGTCGCCGCCGAGCCCGACGTCGGAATGCTTCGCCGGGTCGAACACATACATGGGAAACTCGAGGAAGACGGTGCGCTTGATGAACGTCGGCAGCGGCTCGTACAGCTGCGGCGGGAAGGGGATGAGGATGCTGGTGCGCCGCAGGTAGCGGCTGTAGCCCTCCCAGTTCTGGCCCTTCTCGTAGCGCTTCTTGGCGCCGGGGCGCTCCGACAGCGGCAGGCCCGAGAGGAACATGAGCAGGGCCGTCAGGAGGATGGGGCCGAGGATGCTGGCGTAGAGGGCGCGGAAGGCCTGGCCGCGCACGTAGCCGTCGGCGGCTGCGGAGACGGCGATCATGAAGATGGCTGGTCGTGTTAGTTCACTTTCTCGTTGGAGATGCGGGGGACTCTGCCCAGATGGGGCGGTTGACGTACAGAACTGAATGAGGATCTCGCCAAAGTAGTTGGGGTGCCGCGTGAAGTAGAAGAAGCCCTTGTCGCAGATGGCCTCGCGGTTCGGATGCGCGCTGCGGAAGCGGAACTTTTGCATGTCGCTGACGCTCTCCATGACGAAGCCGATGGCGAACAGGATGACGCCCGCAATGTCGCGGCCCGTGCCAAAGGCGTGCTGCGGGTACCGCGTGACGCTGGGCGCGTTGAGAATCGTCACGGGCAGGGAGCAGGTCCAGACCCAGATCATCTGGAAGACCCAGAAGCCGAGAAAGGGGAAGAACTTGTCGCGCTTGTCGTCGAAGCGGTCGTCCTTGCCGGTCTTGAGGATGCGGAACAGGAGGAAGGCCGAGAGGCGGGCCCCCCAGAGCATGATGAAGACCGAGGCGACAATCTGGCGCGCGTGGGTGTGGCCGCTCATGGCCAGGGTGGTGATGGCGAGGACGACAAAGTTGGTGCCGCCGGCAAAGTCGGTGAGCTTGTCGAACTTGAAGGTGAAGGCGATGGCGAAGAAGAACAGCTGGTAGGCGACGGTGATGAGGGCCGTGATGGCCAGGTAGTAGTCGTCGAGCACATGAACGACGGTCATGATGGGCGGTTCTGGGGGTTGTTTTGTGCTCCGATGCGTCCTCGGCGGGAGCTGTTGTGTCGCCTTTGCACGCCTCAACGCCGACTTGGGATGATAACACGAGCACTATCAATGATGTGCAGACTTCCGAAATGGACAGGTTGTCGGTCGCTATCTTGGGATGAAACCGAGGGAGGGCGATCACTGTTGGGTGAGCAGTCAGACAAGGGAGCGGACGTGTGTTTTGAGGGATTCGTCTCCGGTGACAAAATTCGCACTCGTCAACCGTTACGCTCTGGCCTAGCTCCCGACGGTCCCGACCCTTATGGTGATAGGGCTGCGAAGCGGCCGATACGTGGTGGTGGGAGCGCTCTGGGCATCGAGAATCTTCAATGTCGTCATCGATATTCAGAGGTGCCTTCGATTGCCGGCCGAGTCGGCCTTCTTGGCGCACCGAGGGCCGGATGAGCCACTGCAACTCGCGCCACACACCAGTCGTCATGAGCCACAGCAGCCGGCGCAGAGGCAGGCCCTTCGGATCAGGGGAACGGCGCAGGCACAACAGGGGATACACCACTGTTCCGCCCTGATCGTCAAGCTCCGACGCTTGTGTACAAGTAGTAGGGCCATGAACACCCCGCCTTGAGCGTCTTGCCTCCGGCGCATCGACGTTTGATGGCTTGAGCCTAAGGATGCATCGCCTCTGACCATGTGTTCTACGACTTCCCTTCTGTCACGACTGTGTCTGGTGTCAGCAAACGACAAGCCAGCTGTTGGTTGAAATCCCGGCCAGTTCTAGGACATTTTGTCTCGTAGGTACTTGAATGACTGACTGTTGAGCCGCTTCCATTCAGGGCTCTGCGCACATTGATCAATAGGCAGCTACTATCCAAGTAGCAGCTGCTCCGAGAGGGTGAATCGCTTTCACTGCATGTCTAGAAAAAAAGCAAGAGGCTAGGGACCGACCAGGGGGGCAGCCACCGGCAGGTACACGTTTCACGTTGAGCAGGCGGCACCAGGCCAGACAGAAGAGGAGGCTAGACCTGCCTTGCGCTTGCTTTCCTTGACGTGCACCATTCTCCTGATGGTTCCTTCATGTCCCTGAACCGTCTAGTTGTCCTTCAACACCATAGCTGCGTGGCATCAGGAATCTCGTCGACCAGCTCACTCCATCTCCGTCTTCAACATAGCCTGTTGCCATGAGTTGAGCATCCGAAAAATGTGCCGCGTCACCGCAGCTGAACCGTCCAAGCTCGCTTCGCCGACCTGACGCAGACACAGCACGACAGGAAACATCGACCTTCAAGTCATCCAATCCAGTCAATGCGATGCCGTGTCGCAGAATGTTTTCAATCAGTCTCGTCTCAATAAGAAAACAGCCCACGATGCGAGCATGAGCAACGCTATGCAGTGCCATTCGGCCTCTCGGGGGGGTTTCTTGAACGCCGCTTTATCAGCAGCCGCTGCCGTCTCTCCCAGTCGATTGGTTCTGTTGATGAGCCCCGGCCATCCCCTTTGTTTCTTCGTTTCGCAAGCCCCATCCATTCGCGGCGTCATGTTTGGATCGTGGCCTCCCAAGGTGACCACGCGTCATACGCCCCGACTGACAACTCGCGATGGAGACAGTGACGCGACGCAAGAGGGTAGGCCGTCGTCACGGCAGCCGCCGTCCACCACCACCACCACCACCACCCAAGAGAAATACCCGATGCATCTGCCGGTCGTCACACGGCGGGCCCGGGGTTTGCATCCCTCAGCAAAGTTGCTTGTCAGCATACATGGTCAGCATGACAGGGCCGGCATGGGCGCCCCATGCTTTTGGGAAATGCCTAATCATCCTTTGCGGGAGCGGCCACTTTGTGTGCATGAGCGAAACCTCCTGCAGCATTATACCTCTTCACCTTCACGGCCAGGCAAGCCACGATATACCTGGTTGAGCAATCTGCCCAATGCTCGGCTCGCTCATTTGACAAGACCTTGGCTTTCAGGATCCTTTTGCGTATTTCCGTGTCCGTCTTGGCAGCATACAAGTGCTCGGAACCCCCCGTTTCGACACCATGTCGCGCCACATGCACCTCTGACAGGAGCCGTCAGGGGCGCGTCTCAACCAGACCCCCTGGCCGTGACGCCTGGACCTTGCGTCCGCGAGTCTTCACGATCTCCTGGCCGCATGCTCACCATACCCAACCCGTCTTCTTCGTCCGATGTTCAACCCCACCTTACGGAGATCGAGGGCTCGAACCACCTTGGGTCCCCAGTGATGGCATATCGTACCAGTCTGGCCCTCACTCTATCCCTGCGAAACAAGGGCCAAAACCACATCTTCGCGAGCCCTTCGTCCCCCCCCCTTGCCTCGAGCGCCCCAGTTGCCGCCTCACTCGTGACTCTTCTCATTCGCTCTTCGTGCTTTCATGGCCTGTGTGTCTCTATCGTCGTCCCATCTCGTGTTCCTCTTCTTCTTCGTCCCGTTTACGTTACCGCTAGCCGCGAACGGCTTCCTTTCCATGACCGGCTTCTCGTCTTCCACTTTCTGTTCCGCCCAATCTTGACAAACTTGGATCGTCTTGTTGTCTTTCCGTTCAGTCCTTTCGGTTCGCCCACACGCTCCTTTCCCCCAAATCTTTGCTACGGGCTTCGGCTTCGGCTTGGCTTGGCCGTCCCATCTCGACCTCGACGAGACGACCGATGATTCCTATGACCTTGCTGCGCCCTCTTCTTCGTCGCTATCGCTTGCCGTCGCAGTAGTCTAGTGAACTGCACTCCTCGACAAACACCGGACCACTCCGCCCACGCTCTTTCCTAGGGTTGATCCCATCCAACATCACCGACGCTGGTCTGTTAGGTACTATTTACCCATTACACCTATTCGACAAGTTTGACCCAGGACACCTTGCGAGAGGACTGAATTCTTTAATCGATACCCCCGCGCCCCACGATGCGGG
Organism: Verticillium alfalfae VaMs.102; assembly: GCF_000150825.1. Lineage (NCBI taxonomy): Eukaryota > Fungi > Ascomycota > Sordariomycetes > Glomerellales > Plectosphaerellaceae > Verticillium > Verticillium alfalfae. The sequence goes on from NW_003315035.1 coordinate 968,590, forward strand.
TTTCAACCCCGCCTTCCGTCGGGGGCGCTCTCGGGTCCTCCTTTCC
>NW_003315035.1:968735-970491 GCF_000150825.1 Verticillium alfalfae VaMs.102
GCAGCATGAAGAGGTCGACAAGCGCGACATCATCGGCAGCATCCTCGGCGCTCTCAATGGGAACCAGCTGGCGCCCGTCACCGTCACCGAGACGATGCGCATGACCGTCAGCGTGGGCAACCCTGGAGCCATGGAGACCATGACCGTCACCGTCACCGCGCCTGCCTCTCCGCCTGCGCCTGCGCCTCCCGCCGCGAGCCTCTGCCTCCTGGCCAACTCCCTCCCGGCCAACTTCCTCCCGGCGTACTGCCTCCCGATCAACTCCAGCCCGGCGAGATGCCCCCTGGCGTGCTCCCTGGACATATGCCTCCCGGTCAGGCACCCGGACAGATACCTCCGAGCCAGGCGCCCGGGCAGGCTCCCGGCATGGAAGGGTACGCATCACGAGTGGAATGGCCCACACTTGATTTGCTGACATCTTCCTAGACAAGCTCCGAGCCCAATCATCATGACCCCCGAGGTCATTACCGTCACCGCCGCCGCCCCGCCGCCGCCGCCCCCTGTCACCGTCACGCAGACTCTCACCGTCATGCAGCCTTGTGGTGTGCCTGCTGCTCCGGCTCCGGTCCCAGCTGCTCCTTCGGCCCCGGCCATTCCTTCAGCTCCCGCCGCTCCTTCAGCACCGATCGTCTCTCCGCCCGCTCTTCCATCGGCAAGTACCTCGACGCCAATTGTCGACGAGATTCCGAAAGGGCCCGCCTCATCACCGCTGCCGCCTCCCCAGCCTCCCACGGAGCCCGTCCTGCCGCCACCTCAGACAAGCGCTATCGCGCAGCCGGTCCTCAGCGCCCCGAGTGCCCCCAGCGCCCCTGCTCAGCAGTCTTCCAGCAGCAGCAGCAAGTCAACTCCCCCGGCTGCCGAAATCACCCCGCCGGTCGTCGCGGCTCCTGCTCAGCCTGGCGCAGGCCTCGATGGCCTCACGCTTACGAACCGTTTGAATTTGGGCAACTTACTGCAAAACACGGCCAATTTGCAAGCTCGCGCGACACCGGCCGTGTAACGCGTGAGGAGGAGATGATGTCTGGAGCAGTGAAGTGGAGGAAGTTCGTGAAGAGAGAAGCCAACTAGGTGGAAGAGTTGGGGAGGTGGTGGGTTGCTCACAAGGCTCTGGTCTCTGATCTCGATTCTGTCGCAGCGCGTCACACAAGGGAAGGCTCAGGCACGCCCTGTCTCTGGCAGTCTGGGGCTCGTGGCTTGCGGCCTGTGGACTTGGTGGGAAATACACTTGACCTGTTGTACATAATCTTTTTAGTTCTAGCATCCTGCAGCATACAGATGAGACAGGGGCGCCTGGGGTGAGCAAGTCTCACGCCAGGGCCGAATCAAGTATACCCATAGAGCGCAGTGGTCTCTTGGTACGGCACTTTGCATGAGATTGAGAAGAAATTTCTCTCTTTATGTGTAGGGGGTATCATTCGGTTTCGACCGTATTGGTTTGTCATGCTCGGGCAGCCGAGATTTTGTCTATGCCTTCTCCGTCGTCGTCGGCGTCGTCGCCGCCGCCTCCTTCTGAGCTAGCCGTAGCTTCTTTGCCTGCCGTTTGCTGATCGCCTGAGGCTGCTCAGCCCCGACGGCGGTCCCAGACTCGTCGTTCTTGCGCTTGGTCGCGTTCTTGCCCTTCTTGCCGGCCTCTTGCGGCGTGCCTGTCCCTGCGTCTGCCCCTGTATCTTTCATCTCCGTGTCCCCGGCCCGCGCAGCCGTCTCCCATCATTGATGACGCTCTTGTACGACGTCCTCTTGAGCCCCTCGTGAGTGG
>NW_003315035.1:970634-973955 GCF_000150825.1 Verticillium alfalfae VaMs.102
AAGGGGCCTTTTTTGCCTTGGAGCGGTTTTCGGGGCCCGGGCCCCCCCGCGTCGCTCGAGCGAGCGCCTGAAAGTTGGCGATGAAGGCGGCGCGCGCCTGCGCCGCGTCGGGACCGCCGCCCGCAGCGCCGCCGCGCAGGGCGTGGGCGTAGCAGATCTCAAAGCGCACGCCGCGCGCGACGGCGGCCATGCAGGGCTTGGGGCGAAAGTGAAAGTCGAAGCGCGCCGTCAGGTCGAGGGAGATGAGGGCCGGGTCGGCGAGGGCCAGGCAGGCGGAGGTGAAGGCGCGCTCGTTGGTCGGGCGGACGGCGAGGAGGTCGTAGGCGGCCGCGAGGCTGGGCATGCGGTGGTTCTGGGCCGGGTCGGAGTAGACGAGGGTCGCGCGGTGGAGGATGGTCGGGCGGCGCGGGGTCGTTGGGTTTGCTGGTTGCGGCGCCCTCGCGGATGATGATGATGATGATGATGATGTGGAGGGAGCATCGACGTCGAGCTTCGGCAGCGGGTTCGTGATGGTCGACGGCAGCGGCCCGTCTATTATGTGGTTCAGGGCGATGACGTTGTAGCCGAGGGCTGCGCTGAACGTGATGGTGTTCTCGAGGTCTCGGGTCGTGGTCGAGGGGGACCAGGGGATATTGAGGTCGTACAGCATTGCGGGCTATGGGTTGAGCATTGGCTGCAGTGTGGGGAGACGTGAGATGGTCGAGTGGAAGACGCTGGAGTGTAGTGTCCGTGTCTGGCGTGCAACGATGGGATGAGAGGGGCGGGGAAGGCCTGATGTTGAAGCTATCGTCAGGTTCTGAAGGTTCGGCAAGGCAAAAATCTGATGACTGAAAGAAGCTCGTAGGTACTTCAGGCAGGTAGATCGCTGCTCTACAGCGAGCCAGCCCTGCAGCTAGCGACTTAGCGGGTGACCCCGCTGTGGCTGCTACGGTTGTGCCTGCCCCAGCGCGCTGGACGTGTTCGTCAGGGGAGACGGCTTGGACGGGTCGCACCTGCCCCAGTGGTGCCAAGCCTGCACTGCCCCCTGCTGCGTAAGTGCCAGGCCTCGACCCAATCGGAGCCGTGGGCTTCAACCTTGCATCTCGCCCCGCAAGGGCCTCCCGCGCTCCGGTGCTTCCTACGTCTAGGCCTGCCTGAGCCTGTAGTCTGGAGCCTGGAGCCTGGCGCCCAAACGTTGAACGTTGAACCTCCCTTTCACTTCTTGCGCCCCCCAACCTTCGTCAACCCTGGGGACAGACCACGATCCTGACATCACCTTTGCCGACTCATCACGCCACCTTACGCAGACGGGTCGCTCAAGTTGCGCGACACATCTCATCTTCTTCACGGCGCGCCAACCCAGCCGCATCGTCCGAGACACGCCTTGCGACACCGCTCTCTCCGTCGCATCAGATCAGCCGCAGATCGCCAACGTGCTACTGTTGCTGCCGCTGCCGCTGCCTCGACCTCGACCCTGCCGCAGCCATGTTCTTCTTCTTCGTGTGCGGCGAGCACACCTTCCGCAAGCAGGTCGCCGGCTATGAGGGCATCGTCTGCCAGTGCTACAACTGTGGGCAACATGGCCGGCCATGTCATCAAGACGCATCCCTGGTTCACCTTTTGTTGGATCGTACGTTTCGACTCTCCCCGCCCAGCGAGGGGGCTCCTGTCCCCCTCCATTCAAAACAGTTCGCATCAGCTAACGAGTGCGTGCCGCAGCCCGTCGTCCCCTTGTCCATGAAGGGCTACACCGATGTCGTCTGCAGCATCTGCAACTTTGCCCAGCCGCTCGAGAACCGTCCGGACGTCATGGGCATGGCCAACGGCGGAGGCGGCGGATACCCGGTGCCGCCTCCGCAGGGACACCCACCGCAGGGCTGGGGCCAACAACCGCCGCCGCAACAGGGCCCGCGATACGGATAGGCGTGTCCCGGGGGGTGGCTATTGGGGGGACGGCTGTTCGTGGGGTTGCGTGTTCCTGCCCGAGGAGCACGATGGCGAGAAACCATACTGCGATGCTTTTTTATTTTCAGACCCAGGAACAGGAGTCGGGGCAGGGAGCAGGGACGGCGGGCGAGGTGGGGTTTCTTTTCTTCTCATTTTCTCCCCTTCCTTTTTTTTTTTTTTTTTCAATGTCGCCATACCCCCTTGAGAGGCGCGGACGAAGGCTGGCTGTGGTGTCGAGAGTCGTTGCAGCTCTTCGCGGACCCTTCCAACCCCACTGGCGAGGCGTTCTGGGGTACTAATATTTGTAAGGATAGCACTAGGTTTTTGCATGGTTTGGTCATGGTTGATGAGCTCGGTTTGACGAGGCGGTTTTATTTCGGCTTGTCACGCACATGGTGTTGTATGTCTCTACAGCGTTGAATGGAACAATGTTCCCCTGTTGCAATTCTGTTGTGGCGTCACACATGAGGAATGGCAATCACGACAGACACCTAACCGGAAAGTACTCATACAACGGTTATCCAACCGAGGAAATGCATTCATGATTGCTTGCTATGCATGCTCCTTCTCCTAGAACTTCCTCTATCCCATACCAGGCTGCCTTGCTCCCTTCACACGACCGGCCGTCAATGCCCAACACCCCCTGCAACCCAGTCGTTGAACGCAGGGTTGCCCTCAGGCGGGAACATGCCTGGGTCCTCTTGCGCCGGTGGCGGCGGCGGCGGCTGCTGAGCCTGCGCATTCGGTGCCATTCCCTGCTGCTGCTGCTGGAGGCGCCTCGCCTCTTCGTCTCGGCGGTGGCGTTGCTGCATCTGTTGGCGGTAGTAGAGCAGAAGCACGAGGCAGATACCGATAAAGACGATGAGGAGACTCTCCGTCATGTCGTCCTCAAAGATAAAGTCATCGCCAGCCTCGGCGTGCGCTGCCGTGTCGTCGTAGATGTCGTCGTAAAAGTCTTCCTGGTTCCAGAATGCGTTGTCATCCTTCATGAAATTCGAGATCCATTCACCCAGCGACCAGTCCTTCTTGGGTTCTGCATTCACATTAGCTGTGGTTCTTCAAAGTCAGACGGCAGGCTGTGCGCCAGATCACGTACCAGGATCGTCTTGGATGGAATGAATGGGTCCACGGGTGAAAGTGTTCCAGGCGCTCTTCAGGCGCAGCCTGAGCAGCGTCAACTTCACGGGCAGGTAGGCCTCCTCGTTGACTTCGAGCGCCTGGTCATAGAAACGCTTGGCGAGGTGGTAGTCCTGCGTCAGGCCAATGCCGTGCTCATGCATCCATCCCAAATTCCACAGGGCTTGGGCGCTCTGCGAGTAGTCGGAAGCGCCGGTGTAGCACTGCACCGCCTTGCGCAATGTCGAGCTCGGTGCCGACGCCGTAGTAGTAGGTGGG
>NW_003315035.1:974055-984033 GCF_000150825.1 Verticillium alfalfae VaMs.102
CACGCGTCCAGTACGTGAGCGCCAGCCTAGGGTTGTCCAGCAGGGGGGAAGAGGGGCGGGCTTGATGAGGCTCGACAGCGAAAGTCTAGAAGGGGTCGGGTCAAGCATGTATGCGACATTGTTCTGCGCGCGCTCGTAGCCCTGTTCGGCAGCGAGGACGTACTCGAGGAATGCCAGTTCAGAGTCTCCTTCCTCGTAGGCTTGGTTCGCCTCAGCCCACGACGACACCAAAGGTTCCGCCTTTTCGGCAACATTCTTGTAGTACGCCAGAGCAACAGAGCAGGTCTTGTCCCTACCAACACCGTGGTTGCTCATCTCAGCCAGGTAGTAGTGAGCCTCGATGAGGCCGTAGCGAGCAGCCAGCTCGAAGTAGTTGCTGGCGATCCGCACATCATCGGCACCGCCTTGATCAAGGTAGAGCACGCCCATCTCAATCTGCGCTGGGGCGTAGTCCTGCTCCGCAGCGGCCTTGAAAAGTTCTGTCGCGGCCTTGACGTTCTTCGGCGCATTGCCGTAGCCATGGAGCTTCATGAGGCCGAGTCCATACTGAGATTGGGCATCGCCAAGCTTGATGCCACGGCCGAACCATCTGAATGCCTGCTCAAGGCTCTGGTCAACACCATCGCCTCTCAGGTACATACGGCCAATGAAGCCGGCTGCCCGGCCAGCGACCTTTTCGATGCCGGGCTTTGGTGTATCGATGATGCGGCCATCCTTCTTCCAGTAGCGCTTAGCAACCATGAAAAAGTACTTGCGTGCCATGTCAACGTTGCGGGCCAGGCCCCGCTGTCCATCATAGTATATTCGACCGAGGTTGAATGAGGCCTTGAAGTCTCCCCTCTGCGACATGAGATCGAGATACTCAATGACATCATCAATAGCCGCGTTGACGTCCGAGTTGACACTGGCCTTGATGGCGTTGAGACCAGCACTGGAAGCGCTGGCTCCCTCGCCATAGACGCCACCCTCCTCGTCGGCAATGCGATACTGCTCCACGATCCAAGCCATACCACCGGGAGGTCCCGAGCGGTACCACTTGATGGCCTTGTCGGCCACTTTCTTGTAGTACTGCACGGCAGTGTCGCAGCTCTTGGCCGTGGCGACGCCGCTGTGGTGTCTGTATCCAATGGCCATCTCGGCCTTGGTGTTCCCCTGAAGCGCGGCAAACGTGTAGTAGAGCATGGCCTTGGCCGAGTCGGGGGCCACAGCGCCGCCCAGTCCGGTGGAGTAAAAGACGGCCGTCATGTGCTGGGCCGTGGCGTTGCCATGTGTGTCGGCCAGGGTCTTGTAGTGACTGAAGGCGGCCGTCAGATCTCTCGGGTAGGAATAGTTGCCGTAGAAGTTCATGTCGGCGAGGATGTAGAGGGCATCGGGGTTGCTGAGAAGTGCTGACTGCTCGAGAAGCTTGACAGCATCGAGGAGCTGCCCGCTCACGACGGGCTTGCTCTCTTCTGTGGGCGGCGCGCTGACCTCGAGACTGGGGAGCGCGTTGACGACATAGTCAAGGACGGTATCGAGGATGCTGCGGTGGCGGCGCGTTCGCGTACGGGTTCGGCGCGGGACCTTCTTGAGCGCCTCCAGGGCAGTATCTACGAGGTCCGCTCCTGTTGAGATTTAGCTAGCGCCCTTTGCTTGTCACAATACGATAGGCCTCCCCTACCTGGATGTCTTGGGGGTGGCTGTTCTTGTGCCGGAGGGACCGGGATTACGTCGGCCGTTTGTGGAGATTTTGGGGTATCATCATTCGGCGTCGCAATAGTTGGCTCATCATTTTGAGCTACCATTACTTTCTGTGCATCCTGGGAAGTGACGGTGGCGACCTGCAAGAGCACTAGAGTTGAAGGTCAGCCTTTGGGGGGGAAGCTCCATGTAGCTTGGGACATGCGCATGGGGGACTCGGGGGCAACATACGGAATAGCCAGACAACGGAGCCTTTCATACTGGGCAGTTTCTATGTGCCGGGACTCAGGAGAAGCACTCGCGACATGTTCAGTCGCAATGGGGAGCGCGGAAGAGCGTTGGTGGGGTTGTTGGTATGAGGTTCGGCAGATGCTGGCTTTCGAACAGATGTCCGTTATGATGCTCCGAGCTCCACGGACCGGGGTGGTACCTGTCGCGTGCAGCTGTCCACTACCAGAGTACTACAAGACCATTCGCGCTTAGGTACACAGAGTCCTCGTGTCGGCTTATCTAATGACGTGTACTTATACCTACCTACCTTACTTCATATGGGTCGAGACAAAGCCATACTATCGCAAATGCTGTCTGTCAAAAGTATAGAGCTGTATGTACCTTTATTCGCAGTGGATCCAAGTCTCAGCCCGTAGTGCCATCACCTGTCTGCGGTTCCTCGACGAGGCTGGCGCTTCCTGCTTCCCCAAGGGCAGCGTCGACCCCGTCGTATGCATAACCAGACCAGGAGCGACCCGATCTGAATTGATCCTGGCTGGCCAAACACAGCAGGCAGGTAAGCGAAGCCTCGATGCAGACGGAGGCAGCCCAATGGCAACCATCCTCAACACCGCCCGCCAGGCGTTCTGGCTAGGCTTTCTGCACAGTAGCATCACATCCAGTCATGCGTGCAGCTAGTGTACGACTGCTGATGCCTAAGAACTTGCCGCATGATTGCCTCTTCAACTCGGCGAGCCCCCAAGAAACCTGTAATGACCACCGATGTCTTCAAAACGGCCGAGGGTATCGAGCCGCTCCTGAGTACACCCTCACCTGGGACATCCTAACACGCACAATGCACCATGTCACCGTCGCCCGAGGATGACACCGCGATTAAGTTCAATCTTCCCCAGAGCAGCGCCAACGTCGAGGTAGCTTCTGAGGGATTCACTACCCTTTGGTCGGCTCTCGAGGCGGAGACTGAGTGAGATTCACAGCCGCCTCGTTTTTAGCACCATCTTCTCCTCAGTCTGCTGATAGTCGGCCACTCATTATAGCATAGTATTCATCCATGGTCTCCAAGGCCACGCCCAAAAAACGTGGCACTATGGTGCGGTCGAAGAGTCGGGCCGTGGCCTTCTCCGAATTTTCCAATCATCGCAGCGCCAACACCGAAAGCATGACTGCTTCTGGCCAAGGGACCTGCTCCCAAATGACTGCCCGAATAGCCGCATCTTGACGTATGGGTACGACTCGCACGTCAGTCATTTCTTCTCCGGCGCTGCGAACCAGACGAACGTCGTTGGCCACGCCAGCAGCTTCTTACACGAGCTCGAGGCCATCGCCGGGACGACCCCGGACGGCCCATCATTTTCGTTGCACATAGTCTGGGTGGTTTGCTGCTCAAAGAGGCCCTTCGGCAAGCCTGCATCCAGGTGATGATGACGCCTACCTCCGGGATCTCCCCTAACGGACCGAGCGTAACGAAGACAGTCTGGGCTTCGAAGGCGCCGCTGGAGGCTTCAAGATGATATTCGAAAGTACGGTCGCCACCATCTTCCTCGGCACTCCTCACCGTGGCAGTGAACTTGCCGAATGGGGTCTGATGCTGCAAAGAGCTGCGAAAGCCGCCTGCTTTGACACCAGCGATACGCTACTCAGGGATCTCAGCGTCGACTCGGTGACGCTGAAGACGCTCATCACCGGCTTTGCTGGTGCCTACGAGCGGAAGCATTGGGAACTCTATACATTCTGTGAAGGTAAGGCTTTGCACGTGCCATTCTTACCCCGGGAAAAGGTGGTGAGGGACATCTCTGCTACTCTTGGCTATCACCGTGAGCATGTGGACGTCATCAACGCCGACCATAGAGCCATGTGTCGCTTTCGAGGCCTACACGATCCAGGGTACAAGAAGGTGAGGAATGCGCTCAAGGCATGCATGAGGAACCAACCCGGTAGGATAACCCTCCCCCCTTATCGCCTCCGCATAACGAAAGGAACTTTCTGACCATTGCCGTTGCCTCACCTCTTAGGTAGCATTGACGGCATCAAGTTCCGCAAGGCTCTCCGTGAGTTGGATGCTGAAGAAACACGTTGGCGACTCCAACAAGTGGTGCCAGCTTTTGAGGACACATTCGAATGGCTCTATGCCAACAAGCAACTGCGGTTTGTTGACTGGCTCGGCTCCGATGAAGGGCTTTACTGGATTAAGGGCAAACCGGCGTCTGGCAAATCAACTCTGCTCAAGAAAGCGTACACAGATACGCGCACCCAGAAGGCTCAAGTCGCTCTGAGGGCTAAGGGTTTCAAATGCACGACAGCCGCCTTCTTCTTCCACGATCGTGGGTCGCCTCTTCAGAAGTCTTTTGAGGGTTTCCTCAAAGCGGTTCTGCACCAAATTCTGAAAGACATACCCGAGCTGCGATCCGTTGTGCACGAGGGATGGCGATACTTTTATCGCAAATCAGAGCCGTTTACGTGGACCACGGACAAGCTGATCCATGTCTTCGAACACGTTGTCAGAGAAACAAACTTCAACACATCCATACTTCTGTTTGTTGATGCGCTCGACGAGTTTGAAGGTCGGTATCAAGACGTCGCCCGGTTCCTACACACGATTTGTCTAGACAGTCAACGGAGCAAGAACGTCCGGGTCAAGATCTGCATGACCAGCCGCCCAGAACAGGTTTTTCTGGATAACTTTACTCATGTTCCAGGATTCTGGATCCAAGATCACACTGCCGGCGATATACAGCGCGTCGTCGACGTTGAATTTCAGTCCAACTCTAGGGTTGGCCGAGAGCTTCGAGATGGCACTGCGATCCAGAAAGCCGCGATTGACAGTCTGAAGGGGCAGATTACTCGCATGGCTGAAGGCGTCTTTCTCTGGGTCCGACTGATTCTTGAAGAGCTCCTTGGCGACTTCACGGACGGGTCCAGCGTCGAAGAAGTCGCCGAGGAATTGACCCGACTCCCGACGGATCTGACGCGATACTACCAATACTTGCTCGAGAAGAGGATTCGGCAAAAGTACATTCGGCAGTCACGAGTCATGCTCGATATTGTCAAGTGTGCGAAGCGGCCTTTGGTCCTCTCCGATTTCCTTCTGGCATATCGCTTTGCCGCCAAAAGCGACTCGGAGGTTCCGGGTTCTCGCTTCGCCAAGGTCGACACATCGTTCGATGAGGCAAAGAGATTGATCCAGAGTCGATGCGGCGGCCTTGTTGAGCTCAAGGAAGTTCGGCTGGAGAGCACGGAGCGCATCTATGCCTGTCCGGCCTTTTCCGATGACCAACTGGAAGACTATCACGTTCAGTTCCTGCACCAGACTGTGAAGGCCTTCGTGGAGAAGGCTTCCTCGGCCTTCACAGACAGTGAAGATGAGACGCCCGTGAATGGGTTTCTGTACTTGACCAAACTGGGGCTGCTGACCATTGGCGACTCGGCGTGGCCGCGCTACTCGCCATCTTTCTCGTTTCAAAATGATTTCTTGTCGTACCTTAAAGGCTCGGAAGATGCTGGCCTGACAGATATGTCTTGTCTTCTCTCTCAGGTCAGCATGGCAAAGATTCTGGACGCTTTCAACCCTTGGGCCACCGAGCAGTACCTCCCACCACCAAAGAATCTTGCGGGCATCGCCATGCTGGCCGAGACGCCGAGGTTTCTGGAACACGAACTATCGCTCCTGTCAGGGGAAGAGGCATCCAAGGTATTCGTCCTGTTCTGCAGGTATCTTTCGAAACACTGGGAAACCGTTCCCAAGGACATTGCCAGCATTCTTCTCAGGTACAGTACTTCTGCGCAGCTCATCATGCAGGCTGTCAGGCATAGCTTCGTCGATGCAGCCAGCAAGGATGGTGTGCTGGAGAACCAGCTCTATCTTTTGCGAATGATACTCGAAAAGGGGATTCATCCCGACACGCCCATCCCCCTTGTGGTGGGCAAAGTTTCTGCAGGCGGCAAATCGATCGGTTGGAACACGTTTATGCACACAGAGGTCTCGAACCCGCTGCCGCGCGAGGTCTTGGAGCTCCTCCACCAACATGGCTCCGATGTCAATGCCAGGGATCACAAAGACTTGACGCCCCTCGACCACGCTGTGTCGCAATTTCTCACAGCGTTTGACACCATGTACAGCCTCCGCGGGGGAAACGTCCCGACGGCGCGAAAGGATGCGTACGTTCGGAAGCTTGACATATGCCGCTTCTTGCTCGACAACGGAGGTCGGATGACGACCAGGTCTGATCAGTTTCTGTGGGATATTTCAGCGGAGACACGCGAGGAGATCACGGCGCTGGACATACCCGTCGAGCCGAGGCTTCCCTTCCCTCCAAGCATGAGGCCAGGGGAGAAGTTCTTCTTCGGAGAGACAGGACATCCCTCTGGCGGTAAAGAAATGCTGGAGGATTCGGCCTCAGAGTCATCCGAACAGACTGAGCCTCACGATATGGGCTGGGCTGAATATGGTGTGCAGCAGGCACGGAGCCTTGCGTGGTGGATTGTTTCCGCAGGGCGGGGTGGGGGGGATGAGGCTGCTCAGTAGACGCTCTGTACAACAAGTCATATATAGGCCCACAAGAGGACGGGCTGGCTGTTGTGTCGTATGGTACCGGAATGATACTGATCGAATCACATTTTTGGTGATCGACTGCTTAAGCAACACACGAGTGGCTGCGTCAGTGGGAACGTCCCCCTCTATCCTCGGTGTGTCTCGGTGACAATAAAAGTGCAGTTGCCAGTCCTCTGTTGAAGAAGAAAGTGCACGGGCCAGCATTTCACTCACACACCACTCGGTTTTTTATAAGAGGCAACAGTTGACTGGGCTGAGAGCTGCTCGCAAAGTACAGCGTCATACTGATGATCAATACGTGAGCTGAAGTGTACGTTCCCTTATACTATGGCCAAAGTTGAGACCCCTGTCGAGCTTGGCTCACTTCGCATCAGTTTGCAAACAGCACGCTGAAGCTCATGAACCCCTCCGTCTCTCTACCCCTCCAACCCCTCCAACCACCTCCATGCGACCCCCTTCCCCTGAAAGCTCCTGACTGACAGACGAACAGTTGCCCGCCATGTACATGCTCGCCCCCGTGGCCGGTCACCGCTTCACGGGCCGCGACGAAGTCTACGTCCTCGACATCCACCGCCTCGGAGCAGGTCTCGCCTCTATCACGTCAGACCAGCAACTCTCGCTCTTCGACCCAGCCCGCCTCGGCGCCGGCCCCATCACCTCCCTGCCGACCGCGCACGGCAACATCAAGGCCCTGCGCCCCTTTGACCGGTCAGCCTCGACCGTCTGCACCGCCGGCGACGACGGCACCGTAGCCCTCTGGGACCTCCGCAACCCGCGCTCCAGCGCCCTCGCCGCACGCTTCGCCGCCGCCGACGCCCCCCTCACGGCCCTCGCCTGCGACGCCGCCTCGCACACGCTCGCCGTCGGCACCGAGTTCGCCAACCACCAGTCCTCCATCGCGCTGTGGGACGTGCGCGGCGCATCCCCCGCGCAGCGCGCCGCTACGCCGAGGTCCACAGCGACGACGTCACCGAGCTGTGCTTCCACCCGGCCGAGGCGCCGGGCGTCCTCCTCTCGGGGTCGACCGACGGCGTCGTCAACGTCTACGACACGCGGGCCGCCGACGAGGACGACGTCGTCGTGCAGACGCTCAACACGGGCTCCGTCCACCACGCCGCCTTCATGAGCGCCTCCGAGGTCTACACGCTGACGCACGACGAGAAGCTCGCCGTCTTCAACCTCGACGCGGGCTACGAAAAGGGCACGCCCGTCGCCGATTTTGGCGACGTGCGCGCCGAGCTCGCGTGTCAGTACGTCGCCAACGTGACGGCCAAGGTGGACGGCAGCGGCGCCATCATCGGCGTCGGATCCCAGGAGTAAGTTTTTTCTATTTTGTTTTTTTGGCCTCTCTCTCTCTCTCTCTCTCTCTCTCTCTCTTTGTGCGTGCATGCAGATGCTGACGATAGACAGTCGACAGAATTTCCAGCTCGTGCACCTCGCGCGGGGGAGCGAGAACAACAGCTGGGTCTTCGACAAGGCGTCGAGTGTTGGGCTGCCTGGCGGCCACGGGGAGGAGATTGTGCGGGCCTTCTGCTTCTACGACGACGAGCAGGTCGTCTTTACGGCGGGGGAGGACGGCTACATCAAGGCGTGGAGGCCGAATTAGAGGATACCCAGACAAAAGAGGAAATCAGGAAGAAGTTAGAAAAGGAAAAAAGCATGTGTTTCACTGACGACCAGCAGCAGCCCAAAATACTGTCAATGATGCGACCAGACCAGACGGGTGCCGCGAAACATGGTCACAGAACAGGGTATCATTATTTTTTTGAAGAAGGGAACGAGATCCCCCTCTCAACCAAACTTGTCATGCTTGCTCTTCACCTTGAACATGAGCAGCTGCTCGTGATAGTCCCCCTCGCGCCTCGCCCTCTTGAGCCTCCGCACCTCGTCCTCCTCGAGCTTGCGGCCGACGGCGCCCTCGAGCTCCTTGCGGCTGATCCTCTCCTTGGCCCTTCTCCTCCTTGGACGCCTTGAGGCGCGGTTTGAAGCGTGCCTGCATGCGGATGCGCAGCGTCGAGGCAAACGACACGGCGTCGCGGTCGCCGCGCACCTCGTGGCCCGCCTTGGACCCGGTCGACGGCTTGGCCGTGACGAACGTGTCGCGCAGCGTCTGCAGCTGGAACGTGCCGGGCGTGTCGGCGGTCGGGAGGATGTGGAAGCACTCGAGGGGGGAGACGGCGTCCGAGGCCGCGGAGAGGGTGCCGTTCTTGTCACAGCCGAGATATCTACGGTGGAGTCAGCGAGACGGGTCCCCTGCAGAGAGCAGAAAGGGAAGGATGGATGGCGTGAACGCACTTCCCCGTGGTGCCCCTTGAAGCGGAACTGTTCGGTGCCCGACACCTTGTTGGCGACCCAGACCTGCCTGACGTCGTGGGGCTCGGCGGTGGCCGGGTTGCCGTCGACGATGTTCTCCATCTCGAGGCAAAAGACCTTGCCGACAGCGTCGGTGGCCAGGGCCGAGGGAGGGTCGGTGGGCAGGACGAACATGACGGGACCGACAACGTCGGCAGTGGTGTCGGCCGAGACCCAGCTGTCATCGCTGTCGGGATTCTCGGCGGCAGTGACGGATGCAGAGGCGGAGGCGGACGCCGGCACGAGGCTGGACGACTCGGCATCTGGGCCGTCGCCCTCGGTGGCGGGGCGCTTTCTCTTTTTCGGCTTCTTGTCGCCTTTGAAGGATAATGGCTTGACCATGTCTGTGGTGTCTGTGTGGGGGAGATGGTTTCGCGCGCCTCTGCTACTGCTGAGAGAGGCAGCTAGGAGGTGGGATGGGTTGGTTCGGAGGGACGGGGGGGGGAGAGGAGACGGGGCTCGGCGGGCTCCGTAGGCGGAGGATGGGCAGGTTTGTTCAAGATGGGTCGGCGATGGTCCATGTTGGAGATGATGCAGGCGGGATTGGGGTGGAGTGGAGGGTGGAGGGTGGAGAGTGGAGAGACGGAGAGAGGCAGCCTCGCATTACCTAAGCGACGAATCCTCCCTGTAATGCCCTGTAAGCTGTACGCTGTAACCTGGAACCAGGGCTGTAAGGTCGGCCCTGGAAGGTCGGCCCTGTAGCAGCAGCCTTGGCAATCGGCGTTCTCGTCCTTTCCCCCACCCCCACCTTGCTCGACGATGTTAGCCCGAGCTGCGCGAGGGGTCAGTCGGCCAAGTTCAGATAATAAGAGGGAAGGAGGATCCTGACCGAAGTACAAACTTCTCACCAATCCCTCGTCCATCCACTTTTCCCTTACCCTTTCTTTTTCTTCTTGTCTCAAGCCCTCCTATTTTGGCCTATTTTTCTTACATAGGTCAGGACGATAGTTGATACCCCATTTACACAATGACCACCCCCCAAGCGCAGGCAGTGACCGTGTCGCTGAACGATCTCAAGAATGGTGGCGTCTCCTCGCATCTCCTCGCCCCGTGAACATGCCACTGACAAGAATCCCCCAGGCGCCGTTTCGTTTGCGTCCCGGCAGAACCCCATCGCGGCCGACAAGCTCGGTTCCTGATCGTCAAGGAATCCCTGCCGAGCAGAA
>NW_003315035.1:984595-985409 GCF_000150825.1 Verticillium alfalfae VaMs.102
TCATCGACGAGCACAAGACGTCGCCCGCCGTGCCGCCCGCCGACGCCCTGCGCTCGACGACCGCCAGCCTGCCGCCCCTCGAGGAGCTCGCCAGCAGCCCCGACCCGGCGGCCGGCCTCTACATCAAGTCGCGCACGGGCGAGACGGTCCAGGTCAAGATCCCGCGCGACTGCATCGCCTTTCAGACGGGCGAGGCCCTCGAGCGCATCACCGACGGCAAGTTCAAGGCCGTGCCGCACTTTGTGCGCGGCGTGCGGGCCTCGGTGAGCGACGGCCGTGTGGCGCGCAACACGCTCGCCGTCTTCACGCAGCCCAACCTGGGCGAGGAGGTGGACATTAAGCAGCACCTGACCTTTGGCGAATTTGCACGGGGCGTCGTGGCCAAGAACACGGTGTAGTTTGGGCCTGGAGTACAAATCAATAAGCAAATGAAGAAGGTTAAAAAAAAGAATGCACCACTGGTGATACCACTGGTGGCCTTGAGTGACGTGACATGTACGCGACAGACACATGCGAGGGTGGCATCAGCGGCACCGTGCCGAGCTGCCGAATGCATGCATCTCGTCAGCCATCCGGTGGAAGTCCGATGGACCCGGTATCGACAATGGCACCCAAAGGCGTGCGATTGCGACGATGGGCTAGATGCAGTAGTGAGCCCCGCAGTACCGCAGTCCAGTCGTCATTGCTCATTGCGGCCGACAAGGACAAGCTCGCCATGTGCCGCCCGCCGCCCGATGTATAAAGCTTGTCTGCTGCGTCTACTGGATTTTGGCAGGTCACGCTCTTTGCTCTTCGACGACTGAAATCAACCGCT
>NW_003315035.1:985707-986428 GCF_000150825.1 Verticillium alfalfae VaMs.102
GCCGCCTGCAGGTCGTCTTCCGGCACCAGGTGCAGCCGTGGCACCCGTCGTCGACGCTGAACGCACGAGGCGGCCCTCGCCGTGCTGCGTCTGGCGCCGGCGCGCTTCTTCGATTTCAGCGCCCGCCCTCTTCGCGGCGCAGAAGGACTACTTTGACGTCAGCGTCGTCGGCGAGACGCGCAACGCGACCTACCGCCGTCTCGCGCAGCTGGCGAGTGCGACGGCCGGCGTCGGCGAGGACGACGTGTTCCGCCTGCTCGCCATCTCGGACAAGCCGGCGGAGGACGGGTCGCTGAACACGGGCAATGCCGTGACGGTCGACCTCAAGCTCGCCGTCAAGATGGCGCGGCTGACGGGCGTCCACGTGAGCCCGACAGTGTTGCTGGATGGGGTTGTGCAGGGCGATATCAGCTCGGGGTGGACTCTGGAGCAGTGGACCGAGTGGCTGGGTGCCAACATTGCAGAATAGGGGAAGCGTGTCAATGAATGATCAATGATGAAAACAGTATTCTTTTCTTGGATTGATGTAGACAGAGTGATGTGAGCTGTCTGTCTTTCCTCTGAGTGCCAGACTACATAGGTACCTAGGTAAGGTATGGTAAGGTAAGGTAAGGTAGGTTTCTCATGATAGGTGAGTAGTTGGCAGGCAACGACTGTGCACGCGCTTTCTGCTTTCCGCTTATTTTAGGCGCCTTCTTCCCACCTCATCGTCCAACCCCTC
>NW_003315035.1:989374-996723 GCF_000150825.1 Verticillium alfalfae VaMs.102
CCAATATATTGCAGGCTGTCCTCCCCACTCATAATTCATCGGCGAAAGTCTGATCATCATCTCCGACCTCCCCCCCCCTCACCTGAGGCCTTTTTGATCACGTCCACACATGCCGCCGTCCTAGTCGTACATTGCTCGTCCATCCCCTCCTCTCCACTCTGATAAGAATACACGCGCCCGATGAGCACGGCGCCGTTGTGACCCTCCTTTTCCGATACAAGACTCCAACGCCGATATGCAGTTCCTGCGGCCTCCATTGGCCTGACGAAATGCATCGGCACGGCAGCCTGGACATCCCTAGCTGATGCAAGAGCCCACCCACATGTTTTTTCTCTTCCACCACTCGTCATATTATTACACCGTTGCTTCGCAATGAAAGTAGAAAATAACGTGAAAGACTATAAACGCCCGTGTGTATGTAGTCCGCAAAGTGTTCCGCGTGTGCCGTGGCGTGGCCAACAAGCGACGCCACTAGAGACTCCAGGGTTCCGATTCAGCGCTGCCGCTTCATCACCGGACCGCCTTCATAGTCCCACGCGCGCTTGAGACCGCCTTCGTACACGCTGGCCACTGATTCTTGCCACATGGCTGGCGTGACAAACGTTTGGACAGGAGCCGCCGAGTATTGCTGGGCCGGCATCTGCTGTGCAGCGACAGGCATGCTGGCCGTGGCAGCTTGGATATCCTGGATGGATGGGGCTTCGGGTTGACCTGAAGACGGGGAAACGTTAAGCGCGCTGGTCTGGGTGGGGACGCTGGTCGACTGTGCCTGGACTTGAGGCGTACCAAATGACGTATTCCATTGTCTTTGTCAAAGAGTCAGTGTTTTGTGTGACAGAGTGAAGGGTGACGAGAGGGCACATACTCGAAAATTCTCTGCGGATTCCAGGCCGGCGCTTCCGCAAGGGGCATCGTAGGTGGCATCCCAGGCGCTTGGGAGCCTTGGCTCGACATCATTACGAGTGACTGTACATCAGGCGAGTCACTCCTCGTGTCCAGAGGTCCGGCGGATATGGGTGGCGTCATGGGGTGGCTATAACTAACTTGGGAGTGCTGTTGGTGCATGTTCTGCGTATCAAGTCGTGGTTCAAGCGAACCCGCCTGAGACAGCGGCGATGGCCGGTATCCCGTGTTGATGTGAGGCGACGGCGACTGGTTCGAAGAGTGTGGGCTGCCATATGGGAAGCTCGGCTTCAGTACGAATGGTTTCCTGGTGTCAGCAGAGAATGCTTCTCGAACAGCGTCGACTGGCTTTTGGAGATCCGCCATGGGCCAAACCGACATGACCCTCTCGAGAACTCGCATGTGACGCGCAAAGTAGTCCCGCGCGTCAACGTTCAGATCCGGGTCCGGAGACGTGATTGCCACCTAGTGTGCCAGCATTAGCTCGTTGTCCCAGGATAATTTCGCTGTCGTACACTCACCAGGTGGAGAACAATGCACGTCAAGCCGCAGTAGATGGTGAAGCTAAACCCGCGCTGCATGCACTGCAGGCCCGTGAAGCCAAAGGTATTAACGACTGCCTCCTGCAGGCGGCAGAGCGCCTTGGCAGAATTGTAGCAAATCATCATGTGGTGCTTCCACTGGCCGTCTGCGCCGTTGGGGTCCAAAAACGCCAGCTGCGGCCGGTGCAGCAGAATCTGCGCCAGGTAGTAGTACGAGTGTAGATTGCCGATAAACGGCGACGAGAGCCACGGCGCAGATCCATCGGGTGGAAACGTCACCGATAGGTCGCCTGGGAGGTCGTTCAACCACGAGTTTAGAGAAGGGTTGAGCTGTACAAAATCTGGATCAACCCCCCAATCTTTCTTTGTTTTTCGCAGGCGGCCATAAACTGTATTCATTCGACTAATGTTCTTGACGATCCGGGCGAGATACGTAAAGTTGCGAGAGATGTTGTATTCGAGTTCATCAGCCCCGGGTATAGGACGAGGTATACTGAAGTCAATCGTGTCAAGTTCGACCGCCAAATCGGTCCTCCCTGTAGCATGTGTGAGAACAATTTGGTCAGTTCAGGATATAGCACGAGCGTTAACAGACCTTGCGGAGATCCGACCATGACTTCACACACGAAAATGGTCTGCCAAATTCGGCTCTTCAGCTGGCATTCCATCGGGCTTGAATCGCAAGGTCGGCCGGTCTGATGGTCGGAATAGTGCTCGTCGAGGCCAAGATCCTTTGCCATCTGAACGCACTGCACAACCGTCATCCAAGATCGGTAGTAGTAGCCTCGCTTCGGCGCGGCTTCCCTTGCTTTTAGTATAATCAACAGCGCCTGTAGTGTGCTCAGTCGTGGAATATCCATGAATGCGTCGGCGTGATCTATAGCTTGTCAGTTCCCGGCATTGAAGGATTTACGATGGAAACCACGCACTGCTGGCCAAAGCCAGCCACTGTTGACCTTGGGCCGGCTCATCTGCTAATCGTCCGCCGATTGCAAAGATGGCCTCAAGGATGAGTGGCGAGATGGCGTCCCTGTTGGAGTTCCATTGCTGGTAAAACATTGTCTTACTCAACACGGGAACATAAGGATGAACATGGCCAAAGTACAGGTCGAGTGTAGTGCTCTGCCGTGTCGTCGTCGGGCATAAGTTCTGGTGGGATGCGGATTTTCAGGCCCGGCGCAGGCAGAAGAGCAGGTAGGTGGCTCTTGTAGTCGTCGGCCTCCTCGACAGCGGGTTCTTCCTCCTGTCTGAACGTTGCCCTGTTCCTAAGATACGGTGCTGATCTAAACGTTAGCCGCATACAAATGCCAGTGCGGATGCCGCATGCTGACCTGATCCTGCCTCGTCCATCTTCAATGATCCTAGTAAATCTGACAGGTCTTGCTGCTGGTACTCATCTTGAGAGTACGCGCCGGGAGAGGAGGAATGCGGTTTGGAGCCCTGATGGTGAGGAGGACTGGGAAAGTGATGCTGTGCTGCGTATTGCTGCTGATCCATCACAGGAACGGATGGCGGCATAGTCGTGTAATGCACATTCTGCGGAGCCGCAGAAAGAGTCTGAGTAAGGCACGTGTTGATAGACATTGGGGTTGTCTGGATAGGGCCGCGTGTGTGGCATACATTGCCGGTCCAGGCTTTGGGCGCATTCGCAATCATCGACGTCTGCTGCTGTTGCATGGGCATCTGGCGGAAGCTGTCTTGCAGCTGACCTGCGTCGGCGTAGTCGGTGGCAGTTGGGGACGAATCATAGGCTCCCGAGTCAGAGGTTCCGTCATACTGTCCGTTGGGTCGCACGCAGTGAAGACGCAGCCTGATGCAGGCCGAGCAGGGCCATGTGTTTGTGGTAGCAGCATCACATTTGATCTTCCTTCTCCGGCAGCCTTCACAAGCTCTCATCACTGACATGGCTGGTTAGTAAAACATGAACAGTAAGTTGGGAAACCCAACATCGGCAGTCCCATCAGTTGCCTACCTTTCAGTCGCTTGTGGCGGTTGTGCTCGTCAACGAAAACATAGTCTAGTCGCATGTTAGAACAACGCTGTGTGATAAATGAACGATGACGCACTCTTCTGGGTTTCCCTTTGAGGGTATTGCTGTGGCGCAAAGGAAAAGGAGCTCATTTGTGAGCTTTGAGGCAAGATGCGCCGCGCCGAAGATTCGTTGGACATAGCGCAACGAGGGGGCGGTATTCGTCGCCCGAGTTGACAATCGAGGTGGTATGGCGAGATGCGTTCCGTTGCATGCAGATGCGCTGTAGTTGCTCGGGGCCGGAACTGATGGGTGCCGTACGATGCGACAGGCGTGGCGTCAGGCGTGGCAACAGAGCGCGCAGTCCGTCCAAGAAAGAGGGAGTAATTCCTTCAAAATTGGGTGCGCGTCTCAAGCTGCGAAGAGAGGCAAATGTGAGTTGCACAGTTGTCGGTCCTCCGGCTGTCGACTTTCTTTGAACCAAGCAACAGGGAAGGGCAGGTGTGGTGGTAGGTAAGTAAGTGAGTCGTAGTGGTAGCGGGGATCTGTAGTGCTGTCCAGAGGGGCGCGTGGGACAGAGTGTCGAGCGTTATTATGAGTGGATGAGAATCGCCAGGTACGGGGTGGAAGGGGGTCCCTAGACGAAGGACCGGGGTAGTGGAGGGGCAAGATCGAGCAATGACGAGCTGCTCATATCGTGGCAGTAGGTACTTGTAGCACACAGTAAGGGCGGAGAGCCTTTGGGTACTTCTCCCATGGGGGCCAGGGGAGAGAGAGGGCAGGGCAGGCCGGCCAGGCTGGGCCACACAATGGGCCAGGAGGAGACAGGCCAAGGGTGACAGGCCCCAAGGTGGTTTGATGGGGGTTCGATGGGTGACGAGGAGGGACGGGTGCGATCCAGCCGGGGTCTGTTGGTCCCACGGCTACGAAGCAGGAGGTTGCGTGCAATGCAACCAACGTGGGCTGGTGGAAAAGAGCCAAGCAAACCCCTGTCGTGGACGATCGGGAGAATAATTAAAGGCTGGAGATAGCACTCATGGAAGGGTCGGAATGCGCGATGGCACTGGCACTGGCACTGGCTCCGGCGGGTTGGGAGGCCGTGGATCTGGCCTGACGCCTTTCGTCGATTTCCGTAATGAGCAGGTAATGAGGACGGCGGGTTCGCTTGGTTGACCGTCTGATGAGAGTATGTGCGCGCCTGGCTGTAGGCGTATGCGTGGGCAGAGGCAATAGCGACTCAGTGTGTGCGCGCGAGTGTGATGAGACGTGTGGACAGGACGTGTGCCCGCGCGCGCGTGTGGTGCTGTGGTTGCGGATATGTATGTGTGCGCTTTCAGCCCCGATTGTCAGCGGGGAATGATCGTGTATGGTGTGCCAGTCGCTAGCGTTTCTGGGGTCCAGGACGCGACCGTACGGCAGAGGGTGTACTGTAGAAGAGCCGGGGGGGGGTTGGTTGCGCTGGGCGTGGTCAATGGAGAAGAGACGAGAGATCTCCCTCTACCAGTGGTGCATTCGTAAGCGCACAAAGGAATCAAAAAGTCCAACCCTCGGGTAGATCAAGCTTAGAGGCAGACGCACTCTGTAGATCGAATTATCGGGTGCGGCCTGACCGACCGGTGGGGATGGGTGGGAGATGAAGTCGAGGTTGCGCGCAAGGAGCAAGATGCGAGGCAAGGCGAGGTAAGAGAGTTTGGGGCAGATGATCAACACGGAAACGCCTGAGCTTAGAGCTGGAACGTAGGACAAACGAGTCCAGACGAGGCCACGAGCCGTCAAGGAGGTGAGGGACGGGAGGTAATGCGTTGGCGGTGTGGGGGCTTAAAGGAAGCTAAAGAGCTCGGAGCTGGAGCTGAAGCAGACGAAGCCAGGCCCTCCACTCCGGTAGTCGATTGTCTGCCTGTCTCGATGCCCGGGCTGGGTGGGCAAGGGAAGTGGTGATGTTCCAGATGAATGAGGGAAGGGTCCGGGGGGAGGGGGAGGGGTTGTCAAGATGCTTGGGCGCAAGTAGTAGGCAGATAGGAGCGTCAGCCGCCGGAAGAAGCTATAGGTAATACTGAGCGGGAGCAGGAGCAAGAGCAGCCTTTCCGAAGAGACACAGAGCAAGCACCAGAGAAGAACAAAGGCAAGAGGTTTGGGATGACGATAGCCCAAGATGGGATCAGGATCGCGCATGCCTTGGCCTCACGTTCAGCACACCCCCTTCTTCCCAGCAAGAACTACCGGCGCCATGCCACAAGGTAGAATGGTCAAGGAACCGACCAGGCTACCTCTTCATTCGCGTCGGATTAGGTAGTTCGTGGGTGACCTGTCGACTGCCGCCTGTCGCCTGTCGCCTGTCGCCTTTTCTTCTTTTTTTTTTATTTACCCCACCGGCAGCCACCGATGACACTGCTATTTCGTGGTGCTACCCCCCTGCCGCGCTCTGCAGGCCCTGTCCGTAAGCTTGGGGCAAGGCACCTCGGGCTAGGTAGGTGGTGTCAAGAGTCCAGCTTTCCAGGTTCCAGTTTCCCAGCGTCAAGCGTCGACCCAACGCGCCACAGTTGTTAGTCCGGGGGGGGGGATACGTGCTTCCCCCAGTACCTGTAGAGGTACCTTGTACATCAGAGATACCCCGTCATAACTGACTCCAGGGTCCGCGGCTGCGAACCGGGTGGGCCCGCAAGCCTCCATTTGGGCTTGGTAGACCTGCATCCATGACTTCAATGCCCAATCCCAAGTACACCGCAAGTACTGGCCAGCTCTTCATCCAGCTTGCCCGTCCCGGTCTGCCGTGTCTCTCCAAGGTGCGACATGGTCCCAACTCTAATGTCTACAAGCTAAGGTACCTAGGTAAGCAGACGACGATCGAGCTATGCCCTTAGCTCCGTGGCTAGACTCGAAAAGGGTGGGCGAGGCAGCCGAGCTGCTGCTGCCAGATTGAGAAAGAGGGAAAAGAGAGAGAGTGTGTGGGATAGTCTTCCTGATTTCCGAACCGCCACTCTTCTGACGGTGCTAAAAGTAGATGGAACCGCCCTCCGGGCCAGCTTGGGACGAGATGAGATTCAAAAGCCTGTCCTTTACTCGACGCTCTGCTTGCTATTGTCCCGCTGCGCCATCCAGCTTGGGTCTCCCTGCAAATCGTGCGCCACACAAAGGCCATCGAAATACGGCGGCGTTGCAATGCAGACACCGCTACCACGTTCCGGGCAGTAGCAACGTCGATGGTCGGCACCTGCCTACCTGCCTACCGACCTGCCTACCCTGGGTCTTGTCTGCCCACCACCTACACATCAACCCACCTGGTATCCGGCCTGTTGTCTGTGCCTCTGCCTTGTTATAATGTTCCTTGATCCCCCTCCCACCCCCCCTGCCCACGTCGATAATGATGTGCTGTTAAAGGTCCGTCGCCAGTATTCGGATTCGGGTGCCTGATCTTCAATCCTCCATTCCCGGATCTCGGGGGGCCAGGAAAGTCCACCTCGGGCTCCTCTTTCTCCGCCACTTGCCTCTTCTATTCTCCGGTTCCTCAACAATTTTGTGGACGGAATTCGCGAGCCTCGGCCGAAGTCGAGTCGTCTTACAATAGCAACATCGATCACCCTCCTCCTCCACAGGCTACCCCCGGCTTGCCCTCCCCAGCACCCTTCACGCGGCACACCAGTGGGCATGCGATCACGCATCCTCCCTCCACCCCAGTCGAGGCCACAACCGCAATGCCGCAGGCCTGCATCCTAACCCACATGTCCCTCGTGCATCCTGGCAAATGGCAACTCCTTAGCGCCCCCACAAGGGGGCATTGCGGCAGCATGCGAGCCCGCTTCTTGCCTACAGGGCAAGCCTGTTAACCCTTCCACTGTGGCGCTGGCCCTGGTCCTGGACTTCTGGAACCGTCAAGGAACTCGTGTGTAGTTTCGTGGTGGGTGGGGTGAAAGAGGCTGCTGACAAGGGGAGATTTC
>NW_003315035.1:996927-1014486 GCF_000150825.1 Verticillium alfalfae VaMs.102
ACCCACTATCGACCGTGATGGAACCGCAGGTTGAGCACCACGGTCAACACGAACCGACCTTGTCGATGCCCTGTTCCCTGTCATTCTGGCTGACTGGTCTGGACTCTTCGGGCGGGGAGCTGATGCAGTCAGATCGTGAGTCCAAGTCCAGCTGGCCCCTCCCCCCAACTGCCTCTGTAGCTAGGGCCTTTGGCGTCTGACCACAGGCAGAGAGACGCTAGCTGTCCAGTTGTAGGCCCTCGAGTGAGTGTCTCGATCACTGGCACGGGTAGCTGGGCGGCGTGTGGCGGGATGGAAATTGGGTCTACCGCAAGGTAGACCAGAACTGTGGCGGGGGTAAAGTGCGTGTGTCTACACCTGAGACGTTGCCCAGAGGCGAGCAAGCGTGTTTCTAGCTCCGGCTGAGATATCATCCACACTCGCTCACGGTCTGATCCCCGAGACTACTATACATACAGCCAGGGGCTCGGCACGTTGTGCGTTCGAGTCAAGACTCCAGCACTCTGTATTCGGTCCTTCAACGACGTAGTCACTGCAGCTGCCACCTGTACATGAATCGAATGGCAAGCTGACGACGAGTTGTCGTTGTCAGAGTACAAGGTACAAATGCCTTGACTTGGTTGCAGGCGCATTCGCGGCGCTTCTCATGCGCACCACACGGAGCCTGCGAGTCACGAGCAACCTGGCAGGTGCAAGAAATGGCAATGGCAATCAGATGGCCACCTGGCTTGACGTTCTGGCTGTTGCGCCATTGGCTGTGGGGATCGCGGGGTTAGTTTGGCGGAATACTGGCCTTCACCCCTGGCGATGTCCCCCTCTGCAGGCAAACAGGCGGCGATGCCATGCTGGCTGAGGGGGGAGGGGGCGGTTACCCTGTGTCAGTCATCTGCCTCGCTGCGGCAGACAAGACATTGTTCGTCACAGGCGCTGCGTGCCGCTGACACCGTTCCTGCTGCAAGATGGATCCGCCCGTCATCTTAAGTCCGATGAGATACAAGCCAGAGTCATGCCACCAATAAGCCGGCCCGACGCCTCGTCTTGGACGGCGCTGCTGTCGGCGTTTGTCCCTCCACCGTCTTGTCCTGGACTGGCGGGATCACAGAATAGGGCCTGCTGCAGACGAAGGGCCCCCAGTCAACCTGCCGAAATGGAGCCGGGGGTGGGAGGGATTCAGGGGCAGGGTGCTTCCTTAGCGTGGAAAAGCTCCATCACATGTCAGAGACAGCCAATAATTCCACAACATATCGATGGACCAGACGCATGTGCCGAGGAACAATAGTCATCGACCAAAGGTTAGATCAATTGCCCTGGCCACCAGCCTCCTTACCGCAACAACCTCGACTGCAGCTTGAAATGAGGGGTTTTCTTAGCTCCATCTTGGTCAATCTTTACGTGAGCGAGAATCCGTCAAAGTGGTGCATGTCCACTGTCGAATTTGACAACCCCTTCGTATCTGTTCCCGTTAGAGCCGCGCCAAGGAAACGGCAAGGGCACATGGAAGAACCCTTGACCTGGAGCTGGCACAATGGTGGTTTCAGCAAAATACGGCTTCGATCTCCGTTTTGTGGACGACGACGTCTGAAATCCGACTGTTTGGCTCGCCAAAATGTGTCAAGCCACGGCTGCTCCCACGAATGGTCGCGTCTTAGCTTTCTCAAGTGAGAGCAGCTACTAGGCGATTGGCAATCCGAAGTCCTTGGAATCAGTGCGCTAGTGATGGAGAATGCCGTTGCGATTCATTCGAACCTGCAAGTCGGACCCATTGTTGCAGGGATGTAGTATGAAGTGATGCAAGCCTCTTTGAACAGGGGGTTTCTAATTGTAGTGATGACAAGCCTGAGGGTCTGCTCCCGCACACCGAGACGCAGAAGTTCTGTAGGGTGTTTTTCCATGAAAACCGGACGCTCCCCATATTTGGCCCATATTTTGCGAGGGGACGTCGAGGACTGTCGCTGTTCAGACGCGCTGCCACCAAATGTCGATTTGGTAGGTAGGATGGAGTGTACAGGCGGGCACCTGCGCCGAGCTCATGAACGATCGTGCAATTTGACGCTACTCCATACCAAGCAGGTCATTTGATTCTACAGTGCTCGCTGTGCGGATTGCTGGATTCGATAATATGCAATGTGCCTCGATAACGCACAGCAACAGGTTCAATCCTCAACCAAGAGGCAAATAGGTAGGTAGGTAACGGAATCCGGCGCAGACCGACAAGCCGCTAGGGTGCAGATGGATACGCGACCTGAGATCGTCATCCGACTCTGTCGCTCAACGGCGCCCGTTGGCGATGCAGGCTGGCGTCATGCTGTCAGTCATCGTTGTCAGAATAAGGTTGTCCGATTCACATGTGGATTCTGCGCACGTTTTCTTCTCCTTCGTCTCTCTCGGCCGAAGGCTGCCATGCTTCATGCGCTGTTGGCCCAGCTGTGAAGATCTGGTGTATCTCAGACCGCTAAGCTGCAGTACCGTCCCGTGGCTTGTTCCCCTTTCCAGAAGTCGAGCCCGATAGGGGCGGTCGGAGGGCATGACCGATACCGACCACAGCTCCGGCGAGGCAGGGACGGGAACGCACACGAGAGGCAGAGACGAAGGGCCGCCAGGCTTCCAGAAAGCTTCTGTCATGGTTCGATGCAGGGTTGGCAGCTGGCCTCCCGCTACGCATACTCTCCGTTCCTGGAGATCACCGTCATTTCTGTTCCGAGATGGCTCGTCTCGCACGACCCCATTCTGATCTTGACAGCTTGGCGGCTATCGGACGCCACGGCACCAGGGCCCTTTGCCGCATGAATCTGGGGAATGAACACGAGCAATAGCCGCGACACTATTGACAAGCTTGCTGAACATGGTTGTCGTCATTGTCGGAACCATGAAGACCCCGTCTGCTCCATTTAGAAATGACAGTGGCTTCATTAGGACACGGGAACAAATGATTCCCATGTGAAATTGCCTGATCCGTTTAGGTCAAATAATTCGCTGGTGTATGCCAAGTCTCGAGATTATCTGTCTTCTTTCGCTTCAATGATCTGTTTGAATGATCTGCTCGAGGTTCTTGGAGTTTCCCACCCTTGAGGAGTATCAGGGGTGATGGACAAGGCAGAAAATGACCATCTGCTGGCGCCCCAGTGAGAATGACTTCTGAACCCCACTGCCACCGGATTGCGCCACTCCTGGCTGCACTGGATCTTCTGGGACAGCCGTGGAACCTGGGTTGAGAACCAGCCACAGTTAAGGATTGTGTGCACCGTACTAAAGGCCGAACCGATACCGGCCGGCTCAGATCCACCTGAGATTACTAATGAACGAATTCTCGTCACTGGAGCCATCTGAGTGACAGGCCCCACCGCGGGGGCGATATTGAACATTCATCAAGCGGCAAGGAGAATCACGATACCAGCCAGAAAGACTCATCCACATGTCAATCGTCGACACACGTATCATCCACCACCCAGCAATCAACCCTTGTCAAATCATCAGTATCAGTGTGGTTGCATTCTTGGCATCTTCTGAATATTGAATCTCGCAGCCACGTCATCTCGTTCCTTCCCAAAACAGGCCTCTACTTCCACAATGGACAGAGACGTCGATAATGCGAACCCGACCATATTGACTGCAGCACAGCTGCCTACGCGGCAGAGCAAGAAGAACCTGGCAAGGAAGGGCCCAGACAACAAGTACGACGGTATCATCTTGGCCAAGCCTGACTTCCTATCCCACCCTTTCTGTGACGCCGACGACTTCTTGTGGCCCGACAAGGATGATGCGAATGAGGAGTTCACACAGGAGCCCATTGACGAGCAAGAGATATACGGTACGGCCCTCTGCTCATTTCTCTCTTTGCTAGCTTTCATCCTCGAGACTGCTTTGCTGCCCTTCAAGGTGGTTCAGCGGGTCACCCATGTCTGACCCCTTGTGATGTTCATGGTCTCGCAACAGTTGTCGAGTTACTCGTCTTTACATGCGGCACCATATGCCACATGAGAACGGGAAGAGCTCAAAGCATTATCTTTGCAGGCTCTTCTCGCCCTTCAAGCCTTGACCGATGTCCGCCACAGAGCACAGCTAGCCTGAACTGGTTGATAACCCCAGCAGGGATCAAGCAACTGACGTTTCATAGACCTCATATCAACGATTTCTGACCCAGAACATCCCTTGTCCCTGGGTCAACTGGCCGTCGTCAATTTGCCCTGACATCTATATCACACCGGCGCCAACGGCTCAGCAGGACCCCGACGCGTTAATCACTGTCTTGGTCGAGGTAACGCCGACTATCACACATTGTTCCCTTGCGACGGTCATTGGGCTTGGGATTAGATTTCGGTTAGAGCAGGCGCTGCCGCCCAACTACCGCATTGACGTGAGGATCAAGGAGAACACGCACAGTCAGGACGAGCAGGTTAACAAGCAGCTCGGCGACAAGGAGAGAGTGGCTGCCGCTGTCGAGAATGACACCTTGAAAGGTGTCCTCGACAAAATGCTTGAAACATGCGTCTGATATAAATGGGAATATACCACATTCAACTTCACATTCATCTCGTCATTATCGATATCTCGCGTTGCTGCTGTAGGTGGTCGATTCCGAGGACCCGGAAACAAGCTTCAGCCGCGGAAAGCCCCAAAGCATGGTTCGAAACTTTTAGGCGTAATTGAGCCAACAGGGCCAGGGCGGTGCATCATCCCAGCTATGTCTGTTGGCTGCCACGGACTTCATTGACCCGATAGAACAGGGTGAACAAAAGATTTGCGCTTTGGGGTTACATGATCGCCAGCCGCCAGCGATCTTCCACAATCATCTTGTGAACCGGGCCGGGGGCCCATCCTCTGGCTAACCGAGAACAAGTTTCGATAAGGCCTCACTGTGGCAAAGAAAGGGAACCCACGTCGTTTCTGATAAATGAATGGTGTTGCTGCCGAGGCAATAAATGCTACTGTTCCTTTCGCTTCCAAGGCCGCGAAATCCGAAAGACACATGACGAGACTTGGGCTGCTTGCGTACCTGATTACCTGCCAAACAAAACACAGCACCAACGTATCGTCGACCAGAGACGGAAATTGTGCCTCGATGATTTGGATTTTGATTTCTATGGTTGGTATCAATAAGGTCTAGGCCGTTCGCCCACCAGGCCACAGGGCACATAGCACAAGCCACAATGAGTTCGGAATGCGGTCCAAGAACAACTTCTGCTCACGAAAGTTGTTCCTGTTGCGTCGTGGCGTTATAACCCTCCAATGGTGCCACGGCTTGTCGCCATAAGGGCATTACAAAGGTCATTACAAGATGCACCCTGCCTAAAATAGAAACCCGGAAAAGTCTGTCGGCCTCGGAAGAACGAACGGTTCTAGCGGTCTGTTTTCCCGGCATTTGGACTGGGCCCCGGCACTTCTCTCAAGGTCAACGCGCACAAAGTGCACAATAGGAAAGTGTGCTAGATTGTCGGCACGTTCAGAAGCAGGAAGACTGCTGGCTGACGCGGCAGGCCAAAGTCTCGATGGTTCGAGTGCCTTCAGATGCGATTAATAGTGTGGCTGGCGAGGAGGCTCGGAGACCGCCGCCTCCGGTGTGGTGGGAGAGGCGACCCTGGTCGGTGACAGTCGGTGGCCAGAACTGGAGTGCATGTGGCCATAACAGCGCCTGCTATATGGCATATGAGTCAGGATCGAAACACTTGCGGGGGAGCCGCCTCGGTCACTGCCTCCCGTGTGTCTTATTCATGTCAGGCATGTGCATGAAGTGATGGCTCTATGTTTTGCCATCTTTCCCAGGTCTCTGGGGGGGGGGGGGTCGGACAGAATG
The DNA here is from genome assembly GCF_000150825.1 of Verticillium alfalfae VaMs.102. Classification (NCBI taxonomy): domain Eukaryota; kingdom Fungi; phylum Ascomycota; class Sordariomycetes; order Glomerellales; family Plectosphaerellaceae; genus Verticillium; species Verticillium alfalfae. The sequence continues at coordinate 1,002,719 of NW_003315035.1, forward strand.
CCAGTCTTGCCAGCCGACGGCTTCGCCGCCTGCGACCTCCGCACGACTCCCCAGTTCCTCTCGCCGTTGATCACGCTGAAAGAGAGATAGGCGGCCGAATCTGCTAGAATCATTCTCTTGCGCGCCTATTGCAGTTGGGTGGAGTCAAGGTTTCCAGAGTAGATGCACGTTTATCGACTACGTCGTCATCGCAAGCGGCGTTTCTCTCGGGGCCAAAGGGATACCGTTAGGGCTCTGTAGATCAATGCAGCTCAGCGTCGACGCCACAGCCATTTCGAAAGTCGGCAGGTGCTTTCTGCGTGGCACCAGCACACGTCGGACGGAGTATCTTGCTTTGCGTCTGCGCTCCTGAGCCTGATCCGCGTGATAGTATTGCCAACGTGTCCATTGCACGGCCAATGATGGATCAGATGGACTCAAGTGTTGTGTTTTGTAGTACAGAATATCCCTCTCAGTCCGATCATGGCATTCCCACGCCCCGTTACGCCGAACAGCCAGTCATTCCATCTTCACCTGACGTAGATTAGAGGCCATATTGCTGTCCGTCTCCTAAGACTCCAGCGTTCCGTTCTCCATCAGTGACTGGTAGAATTCAGGCTCTAGAAACGTCGCAACGCTGACGTCCTCGCTAAGGCCCTTTCTCCTCCTCGTTTTCAGTACGAAATCACGCGCCGTGGCCTGAGCAGTTGCAGGCTGTAGGGGCTTCACCATGACAGATTTGTCAAGCGGGTCGCCTGGCACGATGCTCCAACTGTCAAAGGTCATGCTGACCATTGCAGACCCCTGTGTCTGGATTCGTAGGGCTGTTTCGAAGCCGAATGAGTCGATGACGGGGATCAGTCCGTTCACACGATACAATGGGGTACCGGGTATAGGACCATCTGAAAGAACGTGACCGCGACGACGAGCAAGGGCGGTGTAAACCTCAGTTGCTGAATCTTCGGGCCCAGTCACAGAAATAGCGTATTGGGGCTCCATCAGGCGTGGTGATGCCATCAAGAAGGAAGAATAACAGGCGCGGCGTGATGTGGGGATGATCTGGCCACCACCACGGAAGATTGCTTCCTGCGCGAGAGCAACGTCCGTCACACGGAACTTGGTGTTGCGAATAGCTATTGAGTGTCGGTCAGCTCTCCAGTCCATGACAAGACGTCGACGACAAGTTGGGCAGGGTTCATGAACTCACGTTCTTCGCAAAGTGGGCCTTCTCTGGTTGCCCAGCTGAATCCTTGTCGCAAGGTTTCTTTGACACCAGTCAGGAGCTTCTTATCGACCTTTCACAAAGTTAGCGTCGTCCAAATGGAGGAGAAGAGAGAGCTCAACAAACCTCAGAGGGAAGTGTGTCGTCTTGAAGAATGTTTGGGCCAGTGTCATCAGGCCCAAAGGCCCAAATACTCCTCGCTGCTAGTTTGTCCCATCCGTACGTTTCTTCGAAATACTTTGCTGTCTTGCGAATAGGGTCACGAATCTTCACCTTTCCAGACTCGATATCTTCGGATATCCCCTTGTCAAGCTGCTCCGCTATCATCGTGATGCGGTTCTTCTTGTTCGGTGTGATGGCGTAGCATTTCGTAGCCGATTGCTCCACAACGGTCTCGCAGAAGCGAGTGACAGGATCAGAGATCTTGATTTCCATGTCGGCATAGAGCCGCCTCAGGTCATGGAGGACGCAGTCCATGTACAGCTCTCCTGTACCAAGTACAATATGCTCTCCAGACTCCTCCACCTTGGTGACGATGAGTGGGTAGCTCTTCTGGATCTTTCGCAGGCCGTCCAGCATCTTCGGTAGCTCTGAAGGGTTGATAGGTTCCACAGCCACCTTGAGCACAGATTCAGTGAAGTGTGTCAATGGTTTGAAAATGAACACGTCCTCATCATCATCCAGCTTTGGGGGAACGATTGTAGCCGTCTTGACAATCGAGTTATCCACGCCGCCGAGAAGAACCCAATTGCCTGCTGGCACGCCATCCGTCGGTATGTTATATCTCGTCTCAGAGATGAAGACATCCGTGACGGTGGCCATGACCATGTCTTCTTCGTCATCCAGCGAGTATCCTTCGCCAAGAACTCGTACCTGCATACCAGGCCGGGCAGTTCCGCTCAGCACACGACCGAACGAGTTGAAGTTTTTTGCGTCTGTCGTATTGAACAGCTTGGTGATGTGCACCACAACCGGGCCATCTTGGTTGCAAGTTTTCATACTCTCCGCAAGCTTGGTGTCCAAAGGACCAGTGTAGTATTTCTGCAACCACTTCTCGGCCCCATCCAGAGGCGAGGGAATGTGTCGGACGACCATATCAACAAATCCAGTGGAAGGTCCAAAGAATTGTTCACAGACCAACTTCAGCAGAGTCTTGGCATCTGCCTTGTATTGAGAAGGCTTGAGCGCGATTCCGAGCCCCCCCAATACTTCCTTCAGATCTTCTGGGCTGTCGCTGATTGTGTGTGTGTAAATCTTGTAGATTGGCTCCAACACGAACTTGACGAAGGAACGCTGAGCTCCCTCCTCAACGGGCTTCCTGGTGAAATTACGCTTCTTTGGGTTGAAGTAGACATCACCCCATAGCCTCTTAGCAAAATCATCCGTGTCGATACCGCCGTACGTGTCTGCATACATCTTGGCGAAGGACTGCAGCGTGAAGCACCAGCCCATATCGGTGCAAGAGAAAAGGACATTACCCTTCTCAGGGCTGATACGCTTTGCCTCGCCTTTGCCGGGGACTGTGTTCTCGATGACAGTATTGACCTCCTCGATGACGTGCTTGAGCTTGAAATAGGCATCCTTGGGCGGCAGCTTAAGCTCTAAGATCAGGCGATCAAACTTGTTGACGATCAACGTGAGAGGAATGTCCTCCAGCACAGCGTGCTTGATGATTTTCTCCGTGTTGACCTGAACACCCTCAACGATGTCGACCACCAGGCAGACACCATCCACAAGTCGCAAGCCGGCTGCCACTTCATCGACAAAGTTCACGTGTCCCGGCGTGTCGAGGATGTTGATAAGGTGCGACTTTCCCTTGGTGCCCGGCAACACCAAGCTCATGGGTGAAGACTTGACGGAGAGTCCACGTTCGCGCTCGAGAGTGTGGACATCTGTGTATCGGAGTTGCTCGTCTCGGTTCTTGCCCACCCTGCGTTCCAGTCTGTCGGTAATATCGTGCGTCTCCAGGACCAACATGTCCATAAATGCTGTCTTTCCGTGGTGCAGGTGGCCAGCCAGGGCAATGTTGCGCGTCTGTTCCGGAAAGTTCATTAAATCGGTCATGAAGCTGCGATCGAAGAAGACGGGAGGCAGGTCGGCCTCTTCGATGTTGAACTTCTTCTGCTCGACTGGCGCGACGATGGGTTCCGTGAGCAATTGCTCGTCTTCTTCCCGAACCAGAATTTCGACCTCATCGCCATATACTTGTTGCGCCGTGGGGTAATACTGTTTGTCTTCGTGTAGGATAATGGCATTTGACGGACCATCGTCTAGCGAGTGGTTAGTCGTCAAGTTGGACACAGTGGGAGAGCGTCAAGCCGTTACCGTCAAGCTCCATCAGCTCCTGGCCTGTCGGCACAGGTGCTTCGCTTGCATCATCTCCATATACATAGTCCGACGCGTTGGCGCCATGTTCTGACGCTTCCTCAGAGCCAGCCTCCTCGCCAATGAAGTTGCCGAACCTGGTTGCGACACGTTAGCAAAATAATTGTGCAGAGCAACAGGGTAGCTCAAGACGTACTCGTCGTATAGATCATCCATCTTTCCAGAGGTGATAAAGGGGACGCGGATGTATTACTTTGCCGTGAGTTGAAGGCTGTTCGTCGCAAAACAGCCTTGTCTGGCTGTTACATATGACGACTACGCGACAGTAGCAAAATCTCGAGAGTTGATGCGAGGCTGAGGTTCCACATAAAACAGCTGCAAGGCTGGATGTCTAACAGGCAGCGATTGGAAGGGGGGTTTTGCTGCATTAGAACGGGGAGCCACTTAATGGCTTATTAATAGTGTTACTGATTTACAAGAAACCCTCCGCTTATCGCACCTCAGCGACTTATCAGATCCCCGATAGTGAGCCTAGCAGCGGGGTTCAGGGGTTTCGTCCGCTGTCGTCGCTGTTGGAGGGGCCCATGCTTGGCTTGCCTGGCTCATAACCCCACGTCCAAAAGGCGGAATCAAAGAACTCAACATTTTTTGGTTTGTCTCCGGAGCCGGACTTGTCCTCTCGAAACCTATACTTAAACGTCAATCACTTCTATCCTTTGCATTGTTTGATATCTAAGCCTGCCTCCTATCCCACATCCACCTTCACCATGGCCAACCTCCCGTCCGTCTACATTGTCTCCGCCGCGAGAACCCCTGTTGGGTCCTTCCTTGGGTACGTCAAAGCTCCGAAGCTCACACCGACAATGGCATGGACTGACAACCCTATTTCTCCAGTTCTCTCTCCAGCCTGAGCGCTGTCGACCTCGGTGCGCACGCCATCAAGGGTTAGTTCTCCAATACGACCATCTTGTGTGCTTCAACCACTCACCTGCTGCGCAGCCGCTGTTGAGCGTGTCCCCGAGATTAAGCCCGAGGATGTCGAGGAGGTCTTCTACGGCAACGTTCTCTCCGCCAAGTGAGCCCCTGCCTCCAGTCACCGCCAATCGCTCTCCCCACGACCTGCTAATTCCCTCTCAGCCTCGGCCAGGCTCCCGCCCGTCAGTGCGCCATCGGCGCTGGCCTCTCCCAAGGTGTCGTCGCGACCACCGTCAACAAGGTCTGCGCATCCGGTCTGAAGGCCATCATCCTCGGTGCCCAGACCATCATCACTGGCAACGCCTCAATCGTCGTGGCCGGCGGCACCGAATCCATGTCTAACGTTCCCCATTACCTTCCGACCCTCCGAAACGGCGCCAAGTACGGCCACCAGACCCTCGTCGACGGCGTCCTCCAGGACGGCCTGACCGACGCCTACGGCAAGAAGGAGCACATGGGCATGCAGGGCGAGCTTTGCGCCCAGGACCACTCCATCACCCGCGAGGAGCAGGACGCGTACGCCATCCAGACCTACAAGAGGGCCCAGGCCGCCACCGAGGCCGGTGTCTTCGCCAAGGAGATCACCCCCGTCGAGGTCTCGGGAGGCCGCGGCAAGCCCAACGTCAAGGTCGACCGTGACGACGAGGTCAAGAACCTCAACGAGGCGAAGCTCAAGGCCATGCGTCCCGCCTTCCAGCCCAACGGCGGCACCATCACCGCCCCCAACGCTGCCCCCATCAACGACGGCGCCGCCGCAGTTGTCCTCATGTCCGAGGCCAAGGTCAAGGAGCTCGGTGTCACCCCCATCGCCAAGATCCGCGGCTGGGGCGACGCCGCCCGCGAGCCTGAGCGCTTTACCATCGCGCCCGCCCTCGCCATCCCCAAGGCCATCGCCCACGCCGGCCTCACCGCCGACGACGTCGACTTTTACGAGATCAACGAGGCCTTCTCCGTCGTGGCCCTCGCCAATATGAAGCTCCTTGGCCTCTCTGACGACAAGGTCAACGTCTTTGGCGGCTCCATTGCCATTGGCCACCCCCTCGGCTGCTCCGGTGCCCGCATCGTCACCACCCTGACCACCGTCCTGCGCGAGAAGAAGGCTAAGATTGGTGTCGCCGGTATCTGCAACGGCGGTGGCGGTGCTTCTGCTCTCGTGATCGAGAACCTGCAATAAATGGTTTCGCTGCGGAGATGAGACGGCAGGACAGCAAGAGACCTTATATGCAGGGTCTAGGGCGTCCCGAAGAGAATGTGATGCTCTTTTCAACGATGACATGGTACATGAAAAGTTGAGACTCGGTTGCGGGCTAAAAAGTTCTGCATATGGCCATCATAGATATATGGCACGGGAATGTACTGCTGTTGCTTTTTAATCAATCCACTTGCGGTTCACTTCGCACAATTTCTTTTTGGATCTGGAGAGAGGAGAGTGGTGTCCATCGCGCTGTGAAGTAAACCATTCCCATAAACTTCGCACACGAACGATATCGTGTTGTTCAAAATTGATTCTCTTAGTTCTCGGGCTTCGAACCTAGCTAGCAAGACATGTTTTACACAGGCAGCATTCCGAAACTCCAAAAAAAATCATGTCCGTCGGGCTTACGCGAGCTGCGACCTCAACTATCTCCCATATCGTCTCGTCAAGGTTTCTTTTGAAGAAATATAACATTGAGGGCGAGTCGGAGGGCGTCGATTCGAAGGCGCGAAGCCCCATAGGCCACACTCTTTGCTCCCATGAAACGGAGAGAACGAGGCGGAAACCCGAATGCGTAAAGGGAAAGCGGATGAGGAAAAAGCAAGACAAGGAAATCAAAAACGCTACGCCCGTACCGAGCCGATCCTTCGCGCCATTTTCTGCCTGAGACCTTCTCCTGCTGCGCCTCGTCCATGTGTACTCGAGGCGTACGCCCAATCACGGACCAACCAAATACTGTAGATGTGACGGCCATTGAACCACTATGCATGTGGTTGTTGCCGTCTGGTATCTTTCGGCTGGGGAAACCCCCAGAGAGTATCTCACAAGCTCCCTCCTAGCCTCTAGGGGCTTTTCATGTGCAATCCCGTCATATAAGAAAATCCAGGGCTCAGTCAGTGGTGTCCATGTTGCCACCATTGACAGCAGGCGGCGCAACGCCGTCTTGGAGCCACTTATTCCAGTCATTCTTGGTCTTTTCGACGTCGGATTGACTCAAATCTTTCATCCACTTGCTGTTGAGCACGTACTTCTCTCGCATGACTTCCTCGCGCTTTTTGCTGCCGGCACGGCATCGTCTGGTGATCTTCTCGCGCTCCTTGGGGTCTTTGATGTTTGAGTAGTGATCGTAGATGAAGCATTCAGATGTGCGCTCCTTGTAGACAATCTTCAGCGAGTTCAGGCATACTTTGTGTGCCAAGCCCTCGGAGAACGCAGCCACAGCCGGAGTCCAGTTGTCGTCAGCCTTTTCGTCGATTGGCGGAAGGTTGCGAGCAAGAACCGTCTTCTGGAGGCGCGATCTAGGGACGCCCTCAGTCGGCTCCACGGACATGTAGGAGGAGATATAGTACTGCCAGCGCTCACGCTGCTTGAGCTCATCCATATAGAAGGTGGTGTCTTCCTTCTGCAGCCAGCGAACGCTTGCCTCGGACTTGTTGGGGAACTGGAAGCGACATGTTAGCCTAGCCGATGATGTATCTAGGGAGAGGCAGACTTACCCAGCTAATCACGAACATCTCGCCATCCTTGACACACTTTTCGGCGAACTTTCTCGCGGCGATCTCCGTCTGCCAGTTTGTCTCATCCTTCTCACGGTTGCTGAGGTATTGGTGGATGAGATCCGGAGTCTTTTCTTTGGTGTCGGTGGAGCTACAGGTCAGAGCCAGGCGACTGAGAGTCTTGAGAAGATCCGGAATGGTGTAGAGTTTCCACCCGTTGCGCAGGTAGTAGTGGCGGAGGACATCCTGATACCGCACCTCATCAATCTCGCCTGTGACATACTCCTCGATCAAATCAACTGTCTTGGACCAGATCTTTGTAATATCATCATCCATCTCGAAGTAGTCCATAGGATTCTCCGAGAGGCCAATCTCTCTTGCGACCCGGGGACGGTTGAGGCGCGCAACTTCCACATGAACGTCGCGCGCGCTCTCTTTGACGTCGCTGAGTCTCTTGTAGAGCGTTTGCAACACGCTGAAGAAGACAAAGATGGTCTGGTTGCTGAAGAAGTTGTACCATGGTCGGGTGAACAGCCCGTCAGCCCTCAATTCACCCTCGTCCGTGAGCAGCGAGGCATCTCCAGTGGTAACAATGGGCTGAGGAACAGTGGACAGCCAACGCTCATTTGACACGAGAGGAGCGGGATGCTCGCTAGGCGCATCTGGCATCTCTTCCTCGTTGGCGGAGGTGACGTCAGGCGTTGTCTCTTTGCTCGCCGACGCAGCGCTGTCTTCCTTGTGGCCACGAGGCTTAGATCCATTGCGGCCAGGGTCAAGAACACCACGGAGCAGGTCGCTCTTCTTGCCGTTTCGGCGGTTTCTTCCGTTAGTCAGTTCGGCTGGGGCACTTTCCTCCGCATCGTCTTCGTCTGACGCGTCTTGAACACGGGGTAGCTGGCCGTCATACTCTTCCTCGGGAATATCGAAGAATGCGGGAACAAAAGACTCAAAGAAGTCAGTGATTCTTTCCTTCTCGGGAATGCTGTGATGGCCGCTGTTGACAGCATAGAGCATCATGAGGCGGAGAAGCTCCACGATGATCTTTTTGTCAGAAAAGTTCCAGACGAACTGGTGACGTGGGGCTTTCCCAGTCAAACTGCGCTGTCTTCGCTGCTCTTCGTGCTTCGTCTTAATCACATCAACGAGATGCCTGGCCGAAAGATTCCGCTTGTCAGTCTGCTTGACCTGGATGCCCATGTGGTCGAGACTCTTCAGGTGCATGTTTTCGGTTTGCGAGTGCCAGACCTTCTCCCACTCGCGCTGAGAGAAGCGCCATTCCTCGTCCTTCTGTTTCATCCGGGCGAGGACAACGGGCACGACATTAAGTGGGTTGGCGAACATGTCGTTCACAACCTCGGGGCCCTTGTCGAGTCCATAAATCTTTTTGCAGATTCGCTTGAAGACCGGGATGGAGCCACCGCGAAGTGCAGCAGGCATCTCGAAACTTTCCCTCTCGGCATCAGACATGACGTTGATCTGCTGAGCCACGGGCTCTAATAGTTGAATGCACTTAATGTTCGCTTCAATGTTGAAATCGTAGTCGTGGCGCTCCTCCTCGATGCGGTGCAGCCCCTCCTCAAAGCCATTCTTGCGGTGAGCCACGAATCCAGAATCTTCGGAGGCCCAGGTAGGGTGGCTGGCCCACTGATCATTGAGAAGATCAGCACAAAGCTCGTCACGACCACTGCAGCGTTTGAGCGTTTCCTAAATGGTAGTCAGCACCGGTGCGTAAGAAGGGTTGTCCATAATATACTCACACGCTTGGGCAGGAGTCGATAACTGGGACCATAACCACGACAGTTACTCAAAGACACCTTGCCGGTAGGAGGTGCTGGGCGGTTGTCGACCACGTCGACCATGGAATCAACATTGAGAAATTGTTTCCAGAAACTGAGAAGCTCAGGGTTAGCAGCAAGAAAAACGCTGCCTTTCTGGTAGACGGTGGGGCGGTCGATAATCTGCTGACTGAACAAGTTGCAGACTTTGAGAAACTCATTGTACGAGGTCTTGTTGCTCAGGTACTTCTTGACCCTGTCGAAGAACGCGATCTCGTCATGGCTCGAAGTTGCATTAGCAGATGGTCCGACTGGCTCAGGCATGATAGGCGTCAAGGTGGGCTCGATAGCCGGGAGATCGGTAGCAAGAGGCTTGTGGTTAAGCTTAGTCCGTTTGCTGTTGGTGACGGGTGCGCCAGGGAGTGCGCGACTGCTAACAGCAGCAGCTTCCACAATGGCAGGTGTAGGCACCGGCGTCTGCTTGTCGATTCTCGGCCTCTTCTTGCTGTTGTCTTTGCTTGCGCTGTTGGGCGGTGGGAAGCTTCCAATGAGCGGAAGCTTCTGTGCATCTCGGGGGTTCTGCCCCGGAGTCGTCATGGCTGCGATAGCGGCAGCTTCATCAGCTGCACGGCCAGGAGTGCCCTTGGCTTGACCAGCAGACTCGGGGAGAAATTGCTTGAAGTCCTCAAGCAGGTCAGGCGCGGTGTGAAAGAGCGTAGTGACCTGAGCGTAAACCTCTTGAATAGGTTTCTGTTCTCGCTGATATGTTTGAAGAATTTCCAGGAATTGCTTGTAAATTTCAGGCTTGTCCTGAAACCGGTTCTACATGTGGTTAGGACTTCTTTCTCACCGAATCAAACTTTATCAGGGGCTTGTTGGGGAGGATAGAGCTGACCTTGATCTTGTTCACGTAACTGATGGCATGGTTAAATTCGACTGGTCCTCGGCGTTCCAGTCCGGCTTGCTGAGCAGCACTGCCGTTGACGCCCGGCGCACCTGCCTGGGGCGTTGGTGTCTGCGCGTTGCGTGGAGGTTGCCCGGCGACAGGAGGAGCGTTACCTGGCATCTGGTTCGAACCTCGCTGGTGCCCTGGCCCTTGAGCATCGAAAGGTGCGCCGAGACCTTGCGCTTGGCCAAAGGCCGCGGCGCCGTTCTGAACAGGCGTGCTGAAGGTTGCTTCAGGACTTTCAATGCTATGCTGAGGCAGTTGCGGCTGTTGAGGCTGGGGCCAGCTGCCAGCGCCGTTGTTGCGGGGGCCAAACAGCGGCTGGGCGGCGCCAGGCTGGGCGTGTGGCCCGTCAGGCTGAGTGACTCGGCCTGTGATGGACTGAACTGTGGTTCCCATAGGTGTTGTGACTCGGATCGTATTCGGGTCACTACCAGTTCCACACTCGATTCTGTAGCCGGGAGGCAAGAACGTGTTGAAGCCCTGGATGAGGTTGGGGTGCCCCGCGAAGAGCTCTGAAACTCGGTTGATGACACCAGGGGTGTCAATTCTGTTGCCTGTCAGTCTTTGGGCGCACCGCAATATCTCTCCGTGTTACTTACGCTTGGCTCTTAAAGTCCTTCATGATATCTAGAAATCGATTGTATACATCTGCTTGATCGTGGAACTGCACTTTAACTTGATCGAGGTAGGTCAAAGCATCCTGCGATAGGCACATGTCAGCATCTTGATCCTGTAGTGAATACGTCGTCTTTCCAAGTGGCACGGTGAATTGACAAGTGGCAGCCAAGTTCCACGTGAGGCAACGCGGGTTAGACCGTGAAGTCACCCAGCCGCTTCGAAGAGCAAGCCGAAGACAAATTGGTCCAGACCATGCAATGCCAAAGCAGTCAAGATGGTCATTTCCCGAATACTCCAGTTGCCTTTTGAGAACAGTGGAAATATGATATGAACCATAAACCCAATCCGGGTCCTGCAAGACGGCGACGCTCTTCACGCGACGATTGCTTATTGCTGCAACGCAAGAACTGACAAGAGAGTCTCAACTTACGTTCAAAATTGGCTGCTGTCCTTGAGCAAGTCCGCCGCCAGGACCAGGACCACCTTGCGCTTGATTTGGTGGAGGCTGGGCTCCAGGGTTGTTGTTATTGGCGCCGCCTCCCCCGCCACCACCACCACCACCTCCCCCGAATGGCGCTTGTTGCAATGCTTGTGAGACTTCGCGTTGCTGGAGAGGTCCTCCAAATATGGGAGGAGGGCCGCCAGGAGCGCCAGGATGCGCATTCGGCGGATTTGTCGGATGAGAGATGGGCGCAAACATTTGGTGCTGCGCGGGGCCGTTATTGGGGCCGCCGTGCTGGGGAGGTCTGGCCGGGTCGGCCTGGAGCGGACCGCCAAAGTTGGCGGGAGGCCCTGAAGGCGCTCCAAGAGGCATTGGAGGGGCGGCAGAGCCGTGGTTTGCGAGGAGGCCACCAGGGCTGTGGATGGCACCAGAGATCCTCGACGCGACCGGCTGGTGGATGGGTATTGATCCCGCGTTACTGTGATGTGGTTGTGCCGGTGGGAAGCCCTCCCTTCGCCGTCTGTCGTCTTGTTCTCGCTCTCTCCTCTCTAGATCGTCGGTTTCCTGGGCCATGCGGCGGCGATTGTCAGCCTCGAAGGCCTCGGCGTCATCCATGTTCTTTGCGCTCATCGTCGACAAATCGCCCGCCTGTAGTAACAAAGTCAGAATAATGGTCTTCGCGTTACGTTCAGATGTGTTGAGGAATAGAACGGTTCAGATCGGTTGCGATGGTGCAAGATTGAGGATCGCGCCAACTCTCTAGCGAGGATGTGGTCTTCAGGGGATCTCGAA
>NW_003315035.1:1014827-1025306 GCF_000150825.1 Verticillium alfalfae VaMs.102
TGATGTGAAGCGATTTGACAGCCTTGTTAGTGACACGAAATATGAGATTTTGTTCTAGTAGAGTAAGTTCAATACGAGTTGGAGTGCCGAGAATGGCCATTGAACCGCTACAGTAGTAGGAAGTATTTGAATTTGTCGAACAGCAATTTGTTTACAATGTCACAGTGATTCGAGACAGGTCATTCGTTGATCATGGTTCATCAATCATTATCGATTGTGTGGGTATCCTATTGCAATCCGATTGTCGGGTTCGTTGGATACTGACACCTACCCAGCCCGCAGAGTTCTTACAAAGCGTAGTTCCGGACGCCTTTGATTATCCACTATTCAGAGTGTCAACGCAGCCTGAACCACAATACATCGTAAGGGGGTTTGCTCACCACTTCGCCATTGGCGACAGTGCTTGCGATGCTGACAACCTCAATATTGCCCGGTTGAATCTGTCGTTACATGAGTTTGGGCCTCATTTTCGGTTGTAGAAGGCTTGAGACGTACAAATTTGGTGCCGTCCTTGTTCTCCCACCAAACCTCGCCATCGCCGCCGATTGTGCGGGCCTTCTGGTTTTCCTGCCAGGGGCTTACAGGGACCAAGTGCGCTTCAACGAAGCGCCGCAGATTCCGTGAAGCCCTCTCCTGACCATCGTCGCCGACGTAGGCATCTGTGCCTAGTCTGTTGTAATCTTCAGGGTCCTCCCAGGGCTTGCGCGGGAGGGCTTCGACTGCGGAGTTGAGGGGCGCAAGGATTGTTGTATTCTTGCCTGAATCATCAAGACGAATGGCAGCTGTTTCAATGTCATGCGTAAATCCTGCAAAAATATTGATGCTTTTATCTCGATTCAGAACATCGGAGAGAATGACACTCCCCTGTCCGGAAGGAGGGTGCGGATCCGAAGGGTTGGAGGGCGGAACCACGGGCATGTTGAGGGGTTTCTGGTCACGGTGCTGCGGGGGTTGTCGAGTATCGAGATGAGGGGTGCGGATGAGCTGGCTGGCGACGAGGGACGTTGATGCCAGGAAGACGATAGTAGCGAGGCCTTTCATAATGGCTCCTAGGTTTTAGGTTCCCCGTAAGCCTGATGATGTGTGTGTCATGGCGGAGAAAGAATTGGCCAGTGGTTTGCGATACAGTTGGGGTTTGTAGTTTTGGGGAGGAAACGCATCCAAATCTGCAGGCTGAGCCGCGATTGGTCGTCGCACGGTGACATCATCCTCGAAGGGGCAATGGCACCAGCAACAAAGATGTATGCGATTGCCCAGCTTCACACTCTCCGTCCGCGGCCTCTTTGGCTTTATGAAGGAATTTTTTCGCCGTCCCTGGACTTTGACCAGACGAGTAGCCTTGGTTGCTTGAGCATCGCAGCACTGCGAACCACGCCAAAACTGGAGCAAGCCATGGCATTGGAGATTGATTGACAAGTGCAGCCATGACAAAGATTCGAATTGAAGGAACCAATATTAGGGAGAGCAGATAGAACTTGGACATGCCTAGGAAGAAACCGCTCGCTGCTGAAATCAAGAAACTTCCATAGCAGGAGATGTGGCAGGCACGAAAGAACATGGCATGTCCTCAAATACGGGCACGGAAACAGGGATTTGACATGTGGCAGGAATCTTTGCTGGCGTCAGCCGGTTGCGCAGCTGCATCATCTCCGTCCAGGTAAACAACAAGGGCCAAAGAGTCGTGATCTGTCTGTCGCTCTGCAGCACTCATCCAATTCGATAGGTCGCGCAACAGTGATTCAGTACACCGAAGAGAGGGCTCTCTAGGGCAAGGCCAAGTCTTGCAAGCCGGCTTCAAGCTAGCGCTCGCCGTTAATCCCGTCATGTGATCTCCCATCCATGAATGATGACAGGCGCCTGTCCCGACGGCAGTTTACCCCAGATTCATCGCTGGTTCTAGACGACTTTCACATGCAAGCATCGACCAAATAATCCGGGGGAGAGGGCATCATGCGGCAGGTGTTGGAGACTTGCAGCTGAGGATGGGGCTCCGCTTGGGTCTGTCACCTGACGCGGCGACTGGGAGGCCACACGACACGAGTCTCAGTGTGGGGGAGGGACGGAGTTGGGCCAGGACTGGCCGGAAGCAGTGACGGAGAGGAGCAGAATCACATGCCAGACGACCAACTTGTGGATGGAGCGCGCGCATGTCGGACAGTTGGAGATGGGTCAGGTCTGGGCGCCGATTTCCCCATGATTGTCGAAAACACCCCGTGTCGCACATTTTGAGATCAGAAGCTTTTTGCGATCGGTATTCACGACGGATGAGCACACGACGATGAGCACGCACGTAGATGGTAGGGGAATAACCCCAACCAGGTTGCAGAGGTTTCTGACCCCCTTTGACCCCCACCCATGGTCTGTCCATTTTTTTTGGGTACTTGCGACCTCGGCGGAGGTGCACGCGAAACCGCAAAAGACAGCTCGGCTTGAATTGATGCGAATTGCGGTCCCTGGCGTAGAGGCTCCAGTGGTTCATGCTGGCTTTAAAAAGGGTCAACCCATTCAAATTTGGGGTTCACCAGCGGCATGACCGGACTGAGCAACAAAGGCGCGCAAGAGTATCTTTCCAAACAGCTTCCCGATACTCCCAACTAGTCCTGTCAGGCTTCGGCTCATTCACGAGGTCCCCTCCATCCCATTCGCCACATATCCATGACCATTGTATTGTGAGGGATTGGCTAGCTAGGCCGAGTTTAACTGGAACCGGCAATCGGCAGGTGCCCCAGACGCCCCGACCGCCCCTCCTTTCCCCCCTCAAGCGCCAAACCGCGCCCCCCAAAAAGGCCCCAGAGGCCCGAAAGGCGTCCCCCTGCAAGCAGCCCCAGTCGACCTCGGCTCACGAATCGTCGCCCCAGCACCGACACCGTCAGCAGCAGCTGCGTCCAGCCCGAGCGCCGGCTCCTCAGCATTTAGTCCTCGGCGCAGCGACTGCGACAGCATTCCCCCATTGTCGCTTCCAGCTCCTCATAAACCTCCCCTCCCATACCTTTCATCCTCCTCTTGATTTCTTCCTCCCCTCGAACTCCTTCCATCCCATTCCTCTTCCGACTCTCCCTCCCCATCTTCACTTCCACACACATCAGTCAACATGGCCCCCAGCGTTATCGTTGTCGGCGGTGGTCGTAAGTTGCTCCCCACGCCCATTTGGCAGGACAGAAATCTTCCCCCCGCGCCATGGCCCTTGTCGTCATCGCCGGCGGCTGCGGTTTCACGTGTTCCTGCATGAATCAACGCCTAACTGACGTGCTTCCCAGTGTCCGGCCTGAGTGCGGCGCACACCATCTACCTCGCTGGCGGCAATGTTGTCGTTCTCGACAAGCAGGGTGAGTTGACCTCTCTCTCACTTGTGATGACCCATGTGTTCAGAACCCACACTAACGCCACTCGGCCCAGGCTTCTTCGGAGGCAACTCCACAAAGGCCACTTCCGGCATCAACGGTGCTTTGACGAGGACACAGGTCGATGCCGGCGTCGCCGACAGCGTCAAGCAGTTCTACGACGACACCCTCAAGTCCGCTCGTGATAAGGCTCGTCCCGACCTCATCAAGGTCCTCACCTACAAGTCCGCTGCTGCCGTTGAGTGGCTCCAGGATGTTTTCAACCTCGATCTCACTCTCGTCTCCCGTCTCGGGTAAGTGATCATCAAAGCCAGAGCTCTCGATGCTATGTACATACTGAACGCCCCTCGCAGTGGCCACTCCCAGCCCCGAACCCACCGTGGCCACGATGCCAAGTTCCCCGGCATGGCCATCACTTACGCCCTGATGCAGAGGCTCGAGGAGCTCGCCGAGACCGAGCCCACTCGCGTTCAAATCATCAAGAAGGCCCGCGTCGTCAGCCTTAACAAGGACGGCAACACCATCACCGGTGTGAAGTACGAGCACAACGGCGAGGAGCAGGACCTCGATGGCCCCGTCGTCCTGGCTACCGGTGGTTATGCTGCCGATTTCACCGATTCATCGCTGCTGAAGCAGCACAGGCCAGACACCTTCGGCCTCGCTACCACCAACGGCTCCCACGCCACTGGTGACGGCCAGAAGATGGTCATGGCTATTGGCGGCAACGGCATCGACATGGACAAGGTTCAGGTTCACCCCACCGGTCTCGTCGATCCCAAGGACCCTGGCTCCAAGTGGAAGTTCCTCGCTGCCGAGGCTCTGCGTGGTGAGGGTGGCCTGCTGCTCAACGCTGACGGCGACCGTTTCTGCGATGAGCTCGGTCACCGTGACTACGTCTCCGGCATGATGTGGAAGGAGAAGGAGAAGAACAAGTTCCCCATCCGCCTCATCCTCAACTCCAAGGCCTCCAACACTCTTGACTTCCACACCCGCCACTACTCTGGCCGTGGTCTGATGAAGAAGATGACTGGCGAGGAGCTGGCCAAGGAGATCGGCTGCAAGCCTGAGCACCTCCAGAAGACCTTCCAGACCTACAACGCCATTGCGGATGGCAAGCAGAAGGACCCTTGGGGCAAGAAGTTCTTCCACAACCTGCCCGTTGACATCAATGATGACTTCCACGTCGCTGTCATGGAGCCCGTGCTTCACTTCACCATGGGCGGTATCGAGATCAACGACAAGGCTCAGGTCCTCAACCAGGAGCAGAAGCCCTTCGATGGTCTGTTCGCCTGTGGTGAGCTTGCCGGTGGTGTCCACGGTGCCAACCGTCTCGGTGGATCCTCCCTTTTGGGCTGTGTAGTCTACGGCCGTGTTGCCGGCGACACCGCCAGCAACTACCTCTTCCAGAAGGCCCTTACCGGTGCCACTGGCGCCTCTGCTCGTATGGGCCAGATCTCCCTGCACCTTGACCCCTCTCAGCCTGGCCGCGTGACGGTTGAGTGGGCGAACGGTGGCGTCTCTGGCTCCTCGGGCGACGTCCCCCAGCAGCAGACTACCGCCGCCGCTGGCCCTTCTCCTACCGGCGACGCCCAAAAGGCTGGTAAGTCCAAGGAGTTCTCTATTCCCGAAAAGGAGTTCACCATGGAGGAGATTGCTAAGCACAACACCAAGGATGATCTTTGGGTCGTCGTCAAGGGTGTCGTCATGGACCTGTCCAACTGGCTCGAGGAGCACCCCGGTGGCCCCCAGGCCATCATGAACTTCATGGGCCGTGACGCTACTGAGGAGTTTGAGATGCTGCACGACGACGAGGTCATCCCCAAGTACGCGCCGGAGCAGGTTATTGGCCGTGTCAAGGGCGTTGAGCCAACGCTGGAGCTGTAAAGGAGACGAAACACGGTGCAATGATATATGATCAAGGGGCGGAGGCAAGACGAAGCGACAAGATACCTGTGACTGAGTAGAATGGAGAGGAGAAATACTCGGTGGCGCAACAACGCGGGCTTATAAGCAGCTCGTGTTGCATTGTATTGATAGATACGTACGTGGTGTTGTCTTTGGATGCCCAGACCACCAAATTTCCAAGGCTTTCAACTTTCAATTCTTTTTTTTTTGATAATCGTATGGTTGACAGTATGTCTGTGAATTTGTTCCGTGTCACGGCCCGACGCTCATGTCGCTGTCATGCGCCGTGATCGTTGCTAGCCCACGAGTCCACCACCACGGCTCCCAAGGAACAATGCTATTCAAGTTGGGTTCTAGTTGTTCTGGGCCTCGCCACTGATGCAAGGCAAGGCCAGTCGGGTTGGTAAGCGAAGGCCCTCGGCCGCGTCGACTGGAGAGCCGGAAGCGCTGCGGCCAAGTGGGCCCAGGGCCGAGGCTCAGCAGAGCCCCCCTCGTGATCGACCAACGTACTCTTTGCCTCAATCTCCATGTCGGAGTCGTCAATGAACCCAGGATATTTAGGATACGCTGACTCACCTGGGTCAGTCCAGGCTGACACATGCAGGCAGGCAGGTCTCGTTCAGCTTGAGCCATGGAAATTCCTCACGTGATCATTTTTCGGCGCACATGTATGTCTAGAGGACAAGCTTTCGAAGTCACGAGTTTGGCTGCGTGAGCTTCCTCGACCTAATTCGACTTGCTGAGCTTGGATGACATCAATCATGGCCCAGACCGGTATCGGAGACACTATTCATGATTCTGACCTGCCTCGGACGTCTTTGACTCAAGTTGCCACCTTGGGGGACTCCAGAGGCGAACAAGTGTTGGTGAACGACAAATGCTGGGCAGAAAGTCTACAAACCCCCATCAGAGAGACCGACAAAATTGGAGACGCTACTGGGCCATGCCGCATCGAAATTGCATCTCAGAGCACAGGTCTGGATTGCTCTTCGACTTCGGGATTCGGGAACCACACCTCTGATACCACTCACTAGCCTGTGAGATCGAGGCTGGTGACCGCTCTGCAAAGCACGACGAGATCACATGCGCAGCCAGCCCGCACGATCCCCATCGTCAGTCCGGTTCCACAAATGCAGTGAAGCAGCATGATCCCAACCCAAAAAATGTGTTGCCAATGACAGGTCGTGCTTAGCTTTGCGCTTCCCTCCTGGGACATAAGCTCCAAGTTCTAACGGGGCCGAACACGATCTTTGGGATCATCAAGGCCAGCACTGTCGTTAATCTGATAGAGGGACCCAGAAAGAGGAAGCAATCTACACGGCCGCGCCTGTGCCGCCGAAGCAACGCCTCGAGAAAGGCCAAGAGGTGGCGAAAGGTCTGCTCTCTCTACGTCGCAAGCCTTCTTGGCCTGCATCCCTTATTCTCACGAATGACCACCAAATCTCTCAACAGGCGGGCGGCGCGTGCTCGTGGTCTTGGCTGCTTGTTCCTACGAGAGACAGGACGAGGGGCCATTTGGTGGCGCGCGCCAGGAAAAGAGGTCAAGACAAACGAGGCGCAGAGCTCTGACCGACAGGGCTGATGAGTGTAGTCCGGCTCAACGCATAACTCTCCTGCCAGAGTCACCCCTCACAGACGGCCGTTGTACCCCGACCACTTACCTGGCCATGCCGGGGGCGTCCATCAGGTCCTGGCACAGGTAGGCACGGCAGGTAGGCGGGCTGGGCTGGACTGGTTCCTTACCGAAACAGCTTGTTTTTTTTTTAGCTTGTCTGATGGTCTGTCCACCCGCCTGCTTGCCTTGCCTGAGTGCCCACCCGCCTGCCTTGCGGACATTGCCTGGCTGATGTGGCTGTTGCGGCTACTGCTTCGTTCTAGTGTCGGGCGTTGTTAGAGGCAGAGGCACCCCTGTGTAGCGGCGAGCAGATGATTTGCGGCGAGTTGTGGTGCTGGGATTCCGGCATGCCGAACTGCATGGGCGAGGGTTAGACAGGGCGAATCAAGGCTGGGAGGAGGAAGGGAAGAAGAGAAGACAGGTGGTCCTGAGTACCTACCTAAGGTAAGTATGGCATGACGCTCACGGGCGGCCGTCCAGGATGTCGTTCGTTGTGTTACGTGTTCGCCGAGGGCACGCAAAGGAGGCGGTCCAGGGACGAGAACCTAGTCGGCGTCGGTACATTGCTTTGCCCTTAGGCCTGGGGTGCTATACCACACACGTCTACCTCACGTCACCTTACCTCAGGTAGGTAGGTACCTCAGGTAGGTAGGTACCTCAGGTAGGTAGGTACCTACATAAGCATAGATACTTGGGTAAAACAGTGAGGCAAGGAAAGACTGCACACATGTACATGACATGGCGTACCAGCCAACGTCAGCTTGTTTCGAGAAGGAAGAAAAAAGGACGACCAGCAATCTGTGCGCGCGTGCTCGATGAACTGATTCACACGAGAGAGTGAGTGATGGCAAGGAAAGAAAAGAATGCCTCGAACCGATGTACGAGCCTTGCCAGCCGGGATCCAACCTCGGAACATGGCTACGCCCGCCACGAGCACTGGCGAGACAAGAGCAAGCCAAGAACGCCGCCTGCTTGTCTCGTCTGAGTCTCGTCTCATCACAGCGGGAAGCACTGTCGTGATGGTCTGAATGAAATGACTCCGGTAGGCGGGCAGGCAGGCGGGCAGGCAGGCAGGTAGGCAGGCATGCATGGCAGAGACCAGTTCATGGCAGCCCCTGGTCGACCCTGATCGCCACGCCCATCAAATCAGCGGTGGGCAGAGACGAAGACGAAGACGAAGACAAGGGAAACAGGCACTGAGCAGAGTGGTTAGTGGCAGCGTATGAGCCCAGCCCACGGGGTCGGTCAAGGGGGCAGGAACCGATGCACCGGGTCTTTACGGTAGCGCGATACTGTGTACTTCAGCGGTACCTCGGATGTGGACCTCTTCCCCCGCAAACTCCGCGACTCTCCACTTGCTGGCCAGGGCCTTCCCCTCTCAGATGCCGGCGCACCGTGAGCGTGTGTGCAGGAGGACGAGGAGAGGCAGGGGGGATGAGGCGGAGGACTCCGCACTGTGAGTCTTGGGTTGGAAGAACGGCACTCATCCGCTGTTCTTTGCCTGCCTCCAGACTATCAGACTCGAGGGAAAATGCACATGGTATGAGTGCACCTTTCAGGCGGCGGGCCCTACGCACTGCGTACCTTATTACGGTTTACGCTTTTGCCCCACATCGTGCGCCGTTGGCCGACAGTTTGCTGTGTTTGGTGCCGAGTAAAGGTCACACACACACACACACAGAGAGAGAGACCGAGAGAAGGAGCCTCGCCGGTTTACCACCTTCAACCTTGCGCAGCATTCTTTGCTGGTCGGTGCAAAAACCAGGTCGCTGTGCCCGACCGAGTAATCCGAACCATGTTTCATGGCATCTGCCTAGGTGATCACGAATCATGGGTGCATTTGAGACATTCAGCCCAGCGAGAGATCGGGTACCACGTCGTGGGAATTGCGCGTCTCGGGAATCTGACTAGGTCGCCCAGCCCGCCTGCGAGACACCTGAAATTCAATTGAAAGGGAGACAGGTAGTTGGAGACGAGAGGAAGAGAGAGAGAGAGAGAGAGGGGGGGGGAGAGAGGGTGCGAGAGGAAGCGCGCGGGCCACCCCTCACCAGCCCTCAGAAGGATGGGTGGACATAGCATGATTGGCGACGAGATGGACGGTATGGACAGTGTCCATGGCATCTAAAGTCACGGTGCAATCAGAGGGGTGGGTGGTGGTGGTAGGCGGGACGAGGAGATAGGTCGCCCGCCTAACATTTCAGGCCAAAATACTCACCAACTGACATGTCGTCTCCAAATGGCACGAACAGGTTCTGGGGCGAGGCGTTCCTGTCACACCTCACGGCCTTCCCTTGCCCCCCAAGCCCCCTAAAACATGCACTGGCAAGGTCGTAATGTGTTGGTCGAGTCTTGTCACTTCCTGTCCTCAGCCCACCTCACACGCCCACATAGACGCATGGCGTGTGACTGCGTTTCTTTTGGAGCATGACCAACACCGCTTCTAACGACTACGTACGTAAGGTACCTACCTGCCTAGGTAGGTACTGAACAAGGCGCCATGACTTACCTCGCGACCTGTCGTGCGCCACATTGCGGCCCATCGCCGCAACGCCTTGGATCCTTGGGATGTGATGATGCTTTCTTCAGTCCGTGTTACGCTGGCATGGCAGATGGCGTCCGGTAGTCGGTTTTCGATGGTACTGGGTCTGCCATGCTAAAGTCTGTTCCGTCAGTCCAAAAGAGGTGCGGTATTCGTGTGAACATGGATGACTTGGACCGTTGGGGCAAGGTGCCATTTCCTACTGACTGTGGCAGCGGTCTCGAGTGACAAAGCGGTACATGGCAGACTCGAATGCTTCCCGCCCTCCTCATCAAGCCCAGCCAAGAGCTGTGGGAAAAGACATACCATTCCTCTTTGGGGCCCGTCTCAGCGGGTCAGGCTTGACTCCTTGAGGCTTGGGATGAATTTTGGGGCGTCGAGCGGGGGCAGGGGAGGAAAAGGTCTGGGTGGGGCGACACTGTGCAGGGCTCGTCCCCCTGTCCAATCACAGACACAGCGGCAGGGCTACCTAGAAAACCTCGTTGATCCCTCGACCCTCTCTTTCTCTACTCTCGCTCTCTCTCGGCCCCTCTATCTCAGTGTATGTGTGTGTACCTACTCGAGGGTGTGTTAGTGGTGTGTGTGCCCGTCTCTCCCACCGTCTCCAGGTACCTGCCTACCTCCCTCCTCCAGGTGGCCCTGGTGAGGTGCCTAGCGCGTGCGAGGCTTTGCAGTGTCCCCCCTCGTTCTCGCTTCTGGCTTTTCCCCCTTCTCATTCCCATGCCCATCAGCATCCGCCCCCCTCCACGTCAACATTTCCCCGTCTCCCGTCTTCCGTCTGCCCACCCCGTGGCCCCCCGTCGAAGTCACCTACCAGCTTGCTCGCCTTTCCTCGAGGGCCTATACACTCTTTGTTCTATTTTTTTTCTCATTATAGCTATGCAGCCCACTCTGACGGCCAGTTCAAAGTAACCCGTCACCCAGCGAACTCGTCCAGTATCACCTAGCACTATGTACCTAAAGAGGTACCCACTCCCCCCTAGAGGTCCCGCCTGAACCCATCCTTATATCTTACTTGTTCTTTTGTCGTGTTATCGTTTCTTGTCTGTTATTCTTCATTCTGTATACTTTGTCTACTA
>NW_003315035.1:1025591-1072480 GCF_000150825.1 Verticillium alfalfae VaMs.102
TGATACAGGGTAAGCACGCACCAGCCACGATCGGCCGACCGAGGGAACGCACGATCACTGCGACTACAAACCATCAAAATGTCATGACGAAGGAACACTCGACTAACTCGTGCTTCGCCATCATGTAGCACGATAAACGGCATTCTCGCCATGGAGGCTTTCCGACGAGACTTCACCACTGTGCCTCAAGGAGCCGACGGACGATATATCATCACGGCCGCTCAGTCCTCCATCATCGTCGCCATCCTCAGCGCGGGCACGGCCCTCGGTGCACTACTGTCTGCGCCGGCAGGCGACACCATCGGCCGTCGCATGTCCTTGCTTGTATCCGTCGGCGTCTTCTCCTTTGGCGGTATCTTCCAAGTCTGCGCGCATAATATCGACATGCTTCTTGTCGGAAGGTAAGCATCATCTGCGGCTGGCCCTGAGCCGCGAGATTTGTCATACTTGGGGGCTGACCGGACGCAGGTTCTTTGCAGGTGTGGGAGTAGGCGCCATTTCGGTCCTCGTCCCCCTTTACCAGTCTGAAATGGCTCCAAAATGGATACGTGGAACACTCGTCTGCGCCTATCAATTCTCCATTACCTTGGGTTTGCTTTGGGCCTCGAGCGTGAACATGTTAACCCAACACATGCAATCACCTGCCGCCTATCGCATACCACTGGGCATCCAGCTTGTATGGGCTGTCGTACTGGCTGCCGGTCTTCTCGTTCTCCCCGAGACTCCACGTTATCTGGTTAAGTCTGGCAAGCAAGAGGCGGCAGGCCTCTCGCTCAGTCGACTTCGCCGTCTCGACATCACTCATCCGGCCCTCCAGGACGAATTACGCGAGATCGTGGCCAACCACGAATATGAACTCACTTTGGGCCCCGACTCATACCTCGAGCTCTTTACCGGCCACCCGCACCTCGGACGACGTACTCTGACCGGCTGCGGACTGCAGATGCTGCAGCAACTCACCGGTATCAACTTTATCATGTACTACAGCACCACCTTCTTTGACGGTGTCAATGTCGATGACCCCTACCTCAAGTCCCTCATCCTTCACATCATCAACGTCTGCTCCACCATCCCGGGCCTATTGGTCATCGAGACGTGGGGCCGCCGCAAGCTCCTCATTGTAGGCGCTATTGGTATGGCCATCTGCCAGCTGTTGATCGCCTCTTTCTCGGCAGCAGCAGGAGCCCATCTCCGGCAGGCTTCGCAGATCATCCTCATCGTCTTCTGCGCCATCAACATATTCTTCTTCGCGGCCTCCTGGGGTCCGGTGACGTGGGTTGTCACTTCCGAAATTTACCCCCTGAAGATCCGTGCCAAGGCCATGTCCGTATCCACCTTTGCCAACTGGCTACTGAACTTTGCCATTGCCTATGGAACGCCGTTCATGGTCACGGATGAGCCTGGATCCGACAACATTGGGCCCAAAATCTTCTTCCTCTGGGGCGCCTTCTGCATCATCGCATTATTATTCGTATGGTGCATGGTATACGAGACCAGCAAGGTCAGTCTCGAGCAGATTGACGAGATGTACGAACGCATCGACTACGCTTGGAACAGCACGCGATTCGAGCCCAGCTGGAGCCTTCCAACAGCTGCTCACAGAAGGCTGGTCTGATAGTGGGGTGCCGCCTCACCCCGAACACGAACTACAACAGACGTCATCGGCGTCAACAACTCAGTCGAGCTCTAATGCGCCATCAGCACCAGGGACAGGGGTTTCTGGGAGCACGTCATCGTCGACGTCAGAAAACAAAACACAACCACAGTTGGGCAACGTTGATTTTAGTTATTGATCTATACCCCAAAGCATGAATCGCTGTTGTCATTAGGATCACCTTCGTTCTTTTCTCTTTTCTCGTATTATACCATATACCGAATATCAGCTACCAGCGACGGAGTTAACGAAGTAACGGAGTTCAAAGGTAAGGGAACGGCCGGCACGGGATGGGTTGGAGGTCGGGCCTCGAGGACGGAGGACTTGACCGGAACATGTTTGGGCAATTCATTTTATCAACGGCGTGCGTACTACATACTCGATACGTGCTCGGCGCGGAAAGTCCATCATGTCTCTTACAGGCTCGAAAAGGGATGTCTGTAAACTAACAGGCCTATGGTGGGGAGGGGTTGTTTCCCAGCATGCCGTCCGGGCACGGCGTGGAGTAATCAGGCTGCATTCAGCACACCGAAAGGGGCCGTTTGGCAGCTTGCATAGTTTCGCACAATGAGATCGTTCGATCATATAAATGAAATGGTGATGAAGGGCAAGTGCCGCGAGTGATATATGACTGGTTCGTGGATCTTTGACTACCATGGTGGATCGTACAAAGGGTTTACATGGGGAAATCTGCGTGGTAGTCTCTAGCGACGAGGTTGTTTGTCTCCTGGTCTCTCCTTGTCAGGCCACGCACCTTTCTATTGTGCGGGCCAAGATAGTTATCCTTGACAACATGCGTCAAATCGTGAGGGTTCTCCAGGCCATCTGTACATGACGCACACGAATTCTAGGAAGCCGGGGTTTCTAGTCTTGGATGCCCTTAAAACCTCATCATCGTTGTCTTTTGAAATTATCCGTGAGCGGGCAGACCCTTCACAAAAAGAAATCGACGACGGTGAAGATCCGGCCGTAGCGCTGTGAACACATCCTGCATCTTTCTCCATGCAATCGAGAGTATCACTTAGAACCTTGTCTGTTGTTCGCCATCGACCACGTCTTGCCGTCTTTATGACTTGTGTGCGTAGTAAGAGATGACTGCGATCGGCCCGCGACCTCATCACCTTTGCCCTTCCTAGTCATCCACCTTACTAGTCATTCAATCAACAGTGCGTGCTGGGTCGTCGCCGCGGCGCCACACATGTGATCATGAATAGTTGTATGGCTTTTTCTTTCCACGAAGGGCCGCAGAGTATAGGCCTGGGGGCTTCCATACGGTTCCGAACGCTGCCTTGGCTTCGTTCCAGACCGGCACTGTTCTTTTCTTCGACGCTGTGCTCTCTCCCTGCGGATTCTTCCTGGCTGCTGCTCTGGTTCTTGGCACGCATTTCTGGCGTCACAGCTAACTTGGAACTCTCGGTTGATGCAGCGATCTCCGTTATTCACAGTCTCGGCCGTGATACACAGCGGTATGTCTGTAAAGGGAAAGCCTTCCTGAAACAAGAGACAGAGACAAGAATAAGTACCATCGAAACACACTGACTCTGACAACAGATCCAAGCATTGCAAAGAAGAGCACCAGACATAGCAAAACGGAGAGCAGGTAAAAAATAAAATAAAAAACCACGCCCAACCCAGCATGAGTCGGCTGGAGGACCTCGACGAGGAGGTCCTGGCAATTGTGCTCAGGTCTGGACTCATCAACCTCAACAACCCCGGCACGCAATACGAAGTCTCCCATGCCATAGACACGGCTCTCGGACTCGCTGGCGATGAGCAGATCAACATTGCCATAATGAGGAGCGTGCAGGGTCAAGTGGTTGCTTCTGCTTCAACCTCTGCCCCAACTATCATGCCTCCTGCCACGAAAAAGGGTGCGGAACAGCCCGCCTGGATCGGTGAAGCGGAGAGGAAGAGAATACTAGCCCATCTAGAGGCCGAAGCCGGCTCTGTTGACGAAGCTGACGATGGGAGAGGGTGTGATACGGATAGATTGTGCTCCATCTGCCTCGAGGTCATGGAGCCCGAGAAACAAATCAAGCTGCCGTGCGGTCACGTCTGGTGCAAGAAGTGTCTCTGCCGACACCTCGCCAGCGGTCTGGGTCCCGGCGCCGCCTGGCCGCCCAAATGCTGCGACCCGCTCGCCACGTCGACGATCGCTTGGCTGGACATGCCCGACGTGTTGTGCCTCTGGCTGCAGGCCCAACAGCAGAACGAGACACCCGTCGGCGAGCAGGTTCATTGTGCTCGCCCGGGTTGCGGCGAATTCATCCCGGCGAGGCTCACTGAGCAAACAGACGCCACATGCCTGGTCTGTGGCGAGAACACATGCCGTGCCTGCCGCCGAGTCTCACATCCAGGGCGGCCCTGCACCGCCGAGGCGGAGGATGAGATGCTCAAGGATCTCATGGATGAGAAGGGGTGGTCGAGTTGCCCGCAGTGTAGTCGGATCATCGAGCTGACCGCCGGCTGCAACCACGTAACGTACGTTCACTCTGGCTGCTCTTCGTCCGGTGGTTTCATTATGAAGTTGAACGTCTGGGGACATTTCTGTTGATTCAACGATGAAGTGGAGACTGATTGTAACATTGCAGATGCCGCTGCGGCGGCCGAATTCTGCTTCCTTTGCGGAGAGCCGTTCCGTTTCACGCACCAATGTCCACGATACGGCGACCACCAGGGACTGCGCGTTCCAGCACGGGAGCGCCGTAGTCATATCACCAGGGACAGGAAGACGAGACAACAGAGCGAGCGAATACCGACAAGTAGTACAGAGCCGGACCATGGAGACCTTCGTCTCGATACTCCATGGAACTTTGAGCCCGTCCAGACGCACCAGAGGCGACCAAGCGCAGCTGAGATCCACGTGGAGGCCTCAAGAGGCTCGCCGACTCATGCAGATGCTCAATCAAACAGCGACGGAAGACGATTCTGATGACAGCTCGATGCCAAGCCGGCCATGGCCTAGTGGCTTCGCCCGACGACCTGGCCGTGCCAGCCAGAGGCCGTCATCTCGTTCCATGCAGTCGAGTACCACTGTAGTCGATCCTTTCGGCAACTCGTGGGCCCAGCACACTCCCCTTGCTCGATTGGCTCAACATGCAACTGCCGGTCGCGACGAGGAAGTCGGGGCACGCCAGGACAGAGGCCGGAAGACGTCCCCCTCCCGGCGGCCCTGGATAGGAATACACGGGCCAGAACATTTCCCCCCGCTGGCTCGTCCGGCACGTGCGACTCTCTCGAGGCAGACGGCCGGGGCTGCGACCGGCGCAGCACCTGAAGGTCTCGAACAAGGTGGTTCACAAAGCCAGCAACAAGGCAGATCCCCTTCGTCTTCACGCTCCCCACGCTCTATACGCCGCATGTATGGACAGCCACCACACAGCAGGGCATTTGAGGATCCGGCTGATCGGTAGGCCTTCTTCCTCTGCTGCTGCATTGATGGAAGGGCAGGGACTGACCGCGAGGATGACAATGTTTGAGCTACCACAATTATGGCAGCCCATTCGTCAGATCACTGTATGGGAGCGGTGATACGATTGAAAGGGAAGGTTCGTTAATCCACTGATTCTTTAATTCTTCGGGTATCCTTCCTGTCGTGAAGTTCCATTGAAGTTCTAATTCTAAAAACGGGCCCCCAAAGATCCGCCTATGAAGAAGACTGCAAGAAGACCCTGGGGCCTCATTTCAACAGGTCCCTCTTCTATGCGTCCGGGACGTAGACAACATCCTTGCATAGTACGACCACCTTTTTGAAGAACCGACGCCACTCGAGAGGGTCGCCCTTGATTTTGACGAACCGTACATCCAGAAGTTCCTGATCGTCCGGCAGCTGGTGACGGTCGACCTGAATTTCGCCGTGAAGGCTCTGCTTGCGACCGTCCATGGTGCGGACGCGGACGGTGGCGACGTGTTCTGCGTACAAGCTTGGCGTCACGGGAGGCGAGGGAACGCCAAGTTGATGGAGGGCATCGCCGAGCACTTGCAGGAGGAGCTGCGGCGACATGTGGGAGAAGAAGCGCGTCAGAGACTCGGCTGGTACAATGTCGCGGAACTGGCGCGCGGCCTGGGTCAGGGTCAAGGGGAGGCCGGGGTTCTGCGAGAATTGGCTCATTGTGGGCTCATCAACGAGATGGTCTAACACCTGGCTACGGCCGTGTGGCTTGGTGAAGGTGCTGGTGTCACTACGCAACGCTGGCTGTGTCGACGAGATGGCCATGGAGCCAATGGAACGCAGGGCAGGGCGTTCATAGTCCCAGTCTATGTCGGTAATGTGTGTTTCGGGTTGGGTAGACGAAATATTATTTGGTACACCTGAGCCGTCAATGTCCATGGCGTCGGCCGCGGTTGATGAGAGCTGCTGGGAGGGCTGCTGGCTGAAATCGATGCGTAGGTTCTGCAGCATTTGGGTGGCCAAAGTGAGCGGGTCAGCGACCTTGCCGTCCACGGTCATCAACGTGTTGTTTCTCGTATACCAAGGGTGCTGACGTATTTTGCTGAAGGAAAATCGGCTTGCGGGGTCGACGCTCATCATTCCGCGGAGGAGTGAAAGCGCCTCAGCAGGGAGTCGATCCCAAAGGGCATCTGTGCTACGACCCTTGGTTCGGAGGTACTCTTGATACTCCCAGCTGCCCTTGGATGGCTCATCCCATGGAGTGTTGCCCACCAACAAAACGAAGAGGATCACACCGCACGACCAAATGTCTACGAGATCTGGCGAGTACTTGGCTGTTGCTTTTCCGTTCTTATCGGAGCGCCCACAGGCAAGAATCTCCGGAGCAATGTAAGGAGGGCTTCCGCACAGGGCCGAGCTGGTCTTGCGCTGCCCCTTGTACTCAAACATGGTTGCCATGCCGAAGTCGGCGAGCTTGAGATTACCCGTTTCGGAGAGGAGAATGTTCTCTGGCTTCAGGTCTCGGTGGGCGACGCCTTTGGAGTGCATGAAGCTCACGCCGCTGACGAGCTGGAGGAAGTAGATGTGTGCGATGTCCTCAGAGACACCAACATCGGCCTCAATCTTGTCGAACAAGTCTCCGCCCTCGGCGAATTCCATGGCGATCCATCGCCAGATGTGGTCTTCTCCTGTGGCGAACCACTCTATGATGTTGGCGTGCTGGCCAACATGAGAGTGAAGGGAGACCTCCATCAGCATCTGCTTGGCAGAAACGCGGCCTTGGCGGACAGCATAGTCCTTGTGGATGAGCTTGACAGCAAAGACTGGCGACGTTGTATCGAGGGGTATGGCCTTTTTGATGCTATTCAATATTAGATCTCTGTTGCGTTACAATGAGAGCCAGAAGGCGGAGACAAGACGCACGATGCATAGGCTCCCCGTCCAATAGTTTTGGACACGATCCTGAAGGGTAGGTTATTGGGGAGAGGGTCTAATTGGGACTGAGCCATTGTGCATTAGTCGATTGCCAGGCTCGTCGCCTCGAGATGGTTATTTTTGATGATCCTAGGCACACGACATTTCGATCAAGCAAGTGGGATGGTGTTGAGACGGTGAGTGCACTGGTGACTGCCTTCAGGTAAGTACCTAGGTACCTGAGGAAGGTAGCTAGCTAACTTGCGCATCATCAACGGGGGCTCAAAAGTGGAGGCCAAGGATGTCTGATAGGCTGTTTGGCACAGTCCATGTCCCGTCGCTGCCTGGGCTGCATGTCTGGCTGGCGATATGATTCAGGAGAGAGGAAGGTGCGTGCAAGTAAACAAAAATAAAAAAGCCACTCACCATGCTGGCGGCATTCAAAGTGGTACACAGAACCGCGTCCTGACCGTGTAAAGAGGTTGCACGAGTGGTGTTTGGGCATTCGCAGACCAATTCGAAACAACCCCGCCTCACGCGTCTTAGCGTATCCATTGGCTGGCAGAGGCCCCAATCGCGGTTGCCCCGGGCGGGTGACTGCCGGTTGCAGTAAACAAGGCCTCGCCAAGCCCACCGAGCCTCAGCGCCTCAGCAGCTCCCTTTCTGACCTGATTCCACCAGCACTGGCTGACCAAACTACAACACGCTCAGTAGTATCTCTGACTTCCAATCTCTGCTTCCCCATTCTTCCTACGCAAACACCCGCCATTCAGAGACCTCTACATTCGCCTACAACGCCCATTGCCCCTCTTCCCCAGGCACGAACCTGGTCTTATCCTCCTGTCTTTGTCCACCCGCGTCTTCGAAACACCACCACCAGCTGTTGCATACAAGGTCACACTATCCATACGCACCAACTCTTTCACACCACCGCAGCCATGGATTTTGCAGCAGAAGACAGCCAAAACGCCGCTCCTGGCAGTATCCAGCAGACCAAGCTTAGCACAGCCCGCAAAGGCCCCGATGCGGGCAGCGTCACCAAGAGGTATGTAGCTTCGAGAAAGGGCGGCAGGACCACTAACGCCCTGACGCTCCTTGGCCCTAGGCTTTACGCTTGTCGACGCTGGATCTTGTGCTAATCTAATTATCTCTGTCACAGGTTGCAGACGGAGCTGATGCAGCTTATGACCTCGCCCGCGCCTGGCGTGTCCGCTTTCCCGTCAGCCGACGGCAACCTCATGAGCTGGACGGCTACCATTGAGGGACCCGATGGCACCCCCTACGCTGGCCTCACCCTCAAGCTGAGCCTCGCCTTTCCCAACAACTATCCCTACGCTGCGCCTACCGTCCTCTTCAAGACCCCCATCTACCACCCCAACTTTGACTTCTCCGGTCGAATCTGCCTCGACATCCTCAAAGACAAGTGGACCGCTGCATACAACATCCAGACCGTCCTCCTCAGCTTGCAAAGCTTGCTGGGTGAGCCCAATAAGTGAGCCTTACCATGCTACGAAACTTGGATGAAAATGCACTGACACCATCAGCTCTTCCCCTCTCAACGGCGAGGCAGCCGAACTGTGGGACAAGGACATGGAGGAGTTCAAGCGCAAGGTCCTGGCCCGTCACCGTGACGTCGAGGATGAGTAGGTGTTGTTTGTTTTTGAAACGAGAGGGAAGGCATTATACCCGAGCACAGCAAGGTGGGAGTCTTCTTTGTATCGCATGAATGAAATAATGGCTTGTTTGGAACTGCGTTGCGGTTTCAAAGCATTGGACTGGCATAGCACTGCATGTGACATGGGTATGGGCGAGGAGGCGCTTGGAGGAATGGCGAAGCAACGAATCTGTTCGCGCAAGGGCAGGCGCATAGTCGGTAGCAAAGCTACTGAGCAACTGTAACACCATCGATCAAATGTCCGACCGACCAACACCCCTACCATCGCTACCCAAATTCACCTGTTCCACATCGTCTAGATTTTTGACCCCGCATGTCATTTCACTTTTAACCCCGAGTTCATCATATCGGTCGTCGAACGCATAAGGGCCAGTCATCGAATTGCCTGGTTGTGGACGGTAGAAGAAGGATTTTCGTTCGGATTCGTCGGGGAATCAAGCCTCTCTCGCATTTCCTCTGAAGTAATCGTGGTGGTGGGAAAAGCTAAAGACCCATACAACTCCTTAATGCCGATGCCGCCCTTGTTTGAACCATTGCCATAGAGAGGAAAACTTTACTCCTCGACGACAACCGTCGGGAGACCCTTGGGGTTCTTGACGTTGACAGCCTGCACGTAGCTGTAGAGCTTCTCCTTGGCGCCGTCCTCGTCGTTTCGCCTGCGCGAGATGCGGACGCGGAGCCTGTAAGGAACGCCCTTGATACCCTGCTCCCAGACCTTCTTGTTCAGTTGGGGGTCGAGGCGGACATCGGTGGTGCCCTGCGTGACATGTTAGTTTTTCGGCGGGCCAAATAACCGAGTTGGTTCCTTGTCGTCCACTTCTGCCTCCAACCCTTTCTTTCTTTTTGTGCTTCGGGCCGGAGGCAGTCGTAGGCGTGGGATAGTTGGCACGTACCATGGACTTGGCGGCGAAGAGCTTGATCTGCTTGATGGCCTGGGGAGCACGCTTCTTGAAGGTCTCACCGTGGAGCTGTGGAAAACCAAATGTCAGCATTGGGCTCTAATTGCGCACTGAAATAGTCTCCTCGTCCCAAGACCTCCTCAAGCCATCGTCGGCGGTCCCGTCATGGAGTTGTGCGGTTTGGTGGCGGTGGTGACTACTAACGCGCTTGTGCATGTGGATGGTGTACTCGCGAGCGACAACGTCCGCGATGGCGGAGCGCTGCTTGCCGCCGGTCTTCTTCTGCTTGGTCGACATCTTGGACGATTCCTCGTGGTTGTCGCTGGTTCGGGGCTTGTCGAGGAAGTTGGGCGTTGGGCTGGCGAAGGTCCAGGTCTGGAGTCTGAATTCTGGCAAAGTGGAAAACCGAACAAAATCCTGTGTGCAGGAGCAAAAAAGCCCTAGCGAGCCAATCAAATTGTCCACTTGCGGGCCGGACTGCGGTGGGTGGTTGCACGTGACTCGGCGCATCAATCGACATAGCATGCCCCCACTCTGCTCAGATGAGCGATGCCGACAAGGGGTATGACAGGGCCCAGTACGTACCGACGCTGGGTCCCACCCCCCAACCGCAGGCGCCAGACTCAGCAATCCATCTCGTCTCAGTCTGCCTGGCGACAACGACTAGGCGAGTGATCTGCTGTTGTTGCCGTTTCCATGGCCTGCATCGTCACATTCCTGCGACTACCTTCAACCACAACCTCAACGAAGACGCCTTCCATTTGCGCTGAGCGCATTCGCAACACTTCCACTCTTTCAAAACGATCACGATAGTCGATAGACCAGGAGGAATTGGCCGATACGAGTTCGCGTCGCACAGGGGGGTTGGTCCGCCAGGAAACAACCGTTTTTGCCCATCGTGATCTCATCAATCGCTCAGAGCATTCTCTTCACCACTACCACCTCTACCGCGCCTCCTGAACCGACCTTCGACTTTCGCTCTTCAGCGTACGTGAAGCACACACGCTCGAACGACCATCGCCGCAGCTTAAGCATCCTCAATCATCATGGAAGACACACATCCCGACCCGGCAATGGCGACGCCATCACCACAGCCCGACTATGGCCGGAATAGGCTTCCGACTCTCTTCGAGGTGCTCAGCCGTCGTACTCTGCCGCCCGTCGACCTCTTTTCGTTCTACATCTACATGCGTGATCAACAACGATCCGTTGATTACCTTGACTTCTGGTTCGTCGAGACCTACGATTGCCTTCCTGAGATGAAATACTGACCCAGCGGCAGGCTTGATGTCGCTCAGCACATGTCACTATGTCGCCACTATGTCCGTGAACTCCGCCGTTCTGTTCTAGTTGGCACGCCTGAGTTGGAGAAAGCAAGTTCCAAGCGTTCCTCAGCCATCCTCGAAAGTATGGGCGACATGACCAACATGGGCATCGGAGCCGGCCCATCCATGTACGCAACGGAAAAGGAGAAGGACCAGGACGCCCAAATGTCTGCCTACCTCCGCGAAGACCAAATCCAGGACTCGCCACAAAGCAGCAATGATCGCCGCAACAACAGCCGGCCCAGTCCAGCATTCAGCACTCCTCGCGACGTTACGTCCGACTCCAACTCGCCTGGTCACACAGTTGCCCGCCAGGATATTCGTGCCTCAGCGGAGAAGATCCTTTACACCTTTCTCCTTCCCGGTGCGGAGCGCGAAATCACACTACCTGGTAGCATCACCCAAGATGTCACGTCAGCGATCGAAGAGTTCGGACGGGACGACCCTGAGGTATTTGACGTAGCCAAGGACTATGTCTTCCAGGCTATGGAGCGGGATGCCTTCCCTGGGTTCCTACGCATGAAGGCGCTAGGAAATCTTATTCCGCCAACACTAGTCATGCGTCTCATTTTTGGTCTCGTGGCCATGTTCGGTGCCTTCTGGACGGCCTTCGTCCTCATCTTCCTTGACAGGAACCGACTGACTAGATGCTGGGTAAGCAATGTGTGTACCAACCGCTGTGAGAACTTTTGCTAACCTCTGCAAGCTGATCCTGCCATTTACCTTGGGTGTTTACTTCCTCGCATCATACCAGTACTCTCTCGACCCCGTCCTCGCTCTTATTGGCTTGAGCGAGTACACGCCTTTCAACTTCTCTCGCGTTCGTGAACCATACGTCCGCACACTACTCGCCAAACGAGCCATTATGGTCCTTGCCGTCACTATTCTGATCGACGCTGCACTCTGCGTACTCTTCATTCTGGTTCCAGGCAAGAGATTATAGATCGATCAGTAAGCGAGAGCCTGTATCAGCAGAAGCTTGGGGCGCGGCTGGCAGGCTGGGGACTTGACGAACGTAATGATAATCCAAGGCGTAAAGGATTCGAGCGGGGCTTTCGGGTTTGCTTTTACTTCTTATTCTTCTTCATCGCGGATAACACACTTCGCACTTTGCTTTCCAGTCTCTCCCTTCAGGATACCACGTGCTCGATAAGGATGGGTGGCGTGCAGATGGTAATTGTATGGATTGGGTTTGCTGGCACGGATCCGATTGGCACCATCGACCAAGGGTCGAGCGTTGCTCATCGTCTTTCTTCTGTTCTTGGACCATTTGAAATGTTACAGGCATGTATCATCACCGACAACTTTCTGCCCTGCGTGTAACTGCCTTTTTTTTTTTTTTTTGTAGAGGGAACTGCACGACGGTCCTTGATCCTATTTGTATATGAGCAACAAAGCCTGCGAGTCAGGCCCCCAGTCCCTGGAGAAACGGACACTTTCTAAAACCTGGAGCAAAACTCATGAATTACGTGTCTCATTACCGCGTCATACCCGCTATTGATGTTGGACCCTCGTGATAGGATGCCGTCTGCCTTAGTGAAAGCATGCATGTAAACGCCTCTTTGCCGCCCAGTCGGCACAGTTTGTCTCTCCCATTCGCACCCCGCAACACCGATCACGATCCCATGTTGCGCTAGAAACCCTATAGCTTGCGACGGCTGGCCCGCTTCTGCTCCTCCTCCTCCAGGTCGAGGTCCATGGCTTCCTCGTCCTCCTGATCGGCCGTCTCCATCAGGTTGCTCCCACGCTTGGCTGAGCACCCTTGCGCCCTTCCGCATGCTGTTTTCCGCGCGGCGGCGCAGCGTCAGTAACCGCCGCTGAAGGAGGCCGCCACCCGGCCCCGCCGCCTGAGTGCTTCGTCTCGGCGACGAGCTCGGCGAGCTGCTCCTCGCGAACGCCAGCGTGGCGCTGTCGGCGGGCGGCCTCGGCGCGGAGGGCGGCGGTCTGGGCGTCAATGTCGCGGAGGGTAGCGGTGCAGCGATCGGACCAGGAGCGCTGGTTGTCCGAGAGGGCAGGGATGGAGTCGGGGGCGAGGTCGCGTAGAGGGGCCAGGGCGGTGACATGGACGTGCTGGCGGGCGGGATCGAGTGTCGCCTGGATGAGGCCGGCGTAGATGGCTGAGGTCACGAGGGCCTCGAGGGCGCGGGTGTCGGGCAGAGACAGGGCGGTCTGGAGACGGGGGTAGGCGAGATTGGTGCGATCGCGGGCCAGGGTGAGGAGGGAGAGCTGGCGGAGCTTTGAGGGCCTGGCTGTCGCTCAGGTCGGGCAGCGACTGGGAGGACTGCTGCTGCTGCCTCTGGTAGTCGGCGTAGGTGCCATAGGAGAAGATGCGGAGTAACGTGAGGTATGCGGCGTGTTCGGCAGATTGGGCGAGACTCTGGATCTGTGGCGTCTGAAGCAGCTCTGTGAAGAGAAATGTATTCGGATTGGAGGTCGCGCGGGTGACAAGATCTGCTGCAGCACGAGGGGAGCTCGCTGACTTGCTGAGGGCCAGGAAAGGCTATGCAGAGAAGGTTAGCGAGGTGCCTCGAGGAGGTGGGCGTGTGGAATGGTGTTACCTCCAACGCATTCAGAGCTTTTGTCTGCTCCATGGCTGAAATAGCCTGTCGAGGGAGGTAGGTCTCGTGGGAGGGGGCGGGGTGTTAGTGCGTATATTGGTAGCCTCGCCGAAGGGCTGACGAGGCTGACAGCTCTCAAGCAGCGTCTGGACACGAGCGTCAAGGAGCCAAAACAAGTAGCTGTCGCTTCTGTGCCAAGGTTGATCCTTTAGCCGGCGTGACAGGGAATGTGTCGATTGATGGAAGATCGTAGGCGGGAGCTGCTCAGAAGTTTGTGGAGTCGTTTGTTTCCGCGAGTCTGAGCCTGGAGGGTTCCCGGTATCAGATCTGTTTGAGGATGGGACCGTGGTGTTCACGCGGCAAGAGGTCCGTGGTTGTTTGGACAAAGGTTAGTTCGTGAGCACAGTGATCCGCGCGGGGCAGTTGAACTGCAAGTGGACCCCATTGAGCATTCGCTGGAGGCTAAGATGCTGGAGCTGTCGTTAATCGATAAGGAGCTAATCAGTATTACCTCAGCATTTCGTGCGTCTCTCGCATCTGGGCCAGCCCGACTTTTGCCAGCATCAATATCTGGCCATCATCGTACGATACTCAAAGCATGTCAACCAGCTTTCAAATCAAGAAGATGAGATGTCAAAGGCATATTGCCAGGGGCCAGAGACAGCGGCGACTGCAATCCTCCCAGCTATTCCTCAATGCATTGATTGATTTGCCGATGAAGAAAGAAAATCTCTCCTTTGATTGCTGTCTCGGAATAGCGATGACGTTTAACAATAGAACTTGAGCAGTTTTCACTCCTGGAGATGGAAGTGCTCACTTCTGATTGCGATCGTAGCATTTGTTTAAACTATTTACATGGCGTGCTTGCGCTCTCGATGCCCTCATCATGCTCTCTACGGCATTGCGTCTCGTACCCTGTCAGCCCTGGAACGGTAAACGAAACAGGCGGGACGCAGACGTATGGGGGTGGCAACGGGTTGAGAGGTTAGCGGGTGATTCGGCTTCAAACTTAACCTGATCTATTGGACTAAGCAGCTGGTAGCGCAACTCAGCTGTTGCTTCAGACGAGAAGCTGAGACAGCCTTGGACACTCGATGCTTCTGCCGCGTGTTGGCACCTGAGCCTGCGCCACCCATCCAACCTGGGCTTCCTTTGATCAATGAGGTCTGGGCGATTGGTTTCTTGTCACAGTTCGGAGCCGTGCCTGCCGGTGCTGACCTGGACAGGACCATCGGGACGAGAAGGAGGGTCAGCAGACTGACCGCGCACGCTGTGTCACTCGAGTTGGAGCACGAGAGCCAACGACGACCTCTGTGTAAACGGTTCACGAGGATGTTGGTCGCGCAAAATCGAAAGCAAGGCATGCTAACATCTATCGGCAATCTATCGCGGAGTCAAGGCATACGATGCTCGTTTCCGGAAGCCGAAAGTTACTGGTTTCTGGGGGGCAGATGCAGGACGAGCCATCGCAGCCAATACAGTGCATTGGAGGGACAGCCAGCGCGCCCACCCACGGCACGCCTTTACGCCTTTACGCCGTGGGAGATGCTGAGTGGAGCCTCTTCCCCCCCCAAGCAGCTCGGACATTGCCAGGACCAAGGTGCGCCACCAGGAATCGCAGTGCGTCTGATTGGAACAAGTCTCGATTGGCCCAAGTCCTTTCAGGAAGCTGGTCAGAAGTATCGCCGTATCCCCCGGCATGTCGCAGGTTGCAGGCGCTGATCCTGGCCGCCGAGGACCCAAGACAAGCGCCCCCCCCCACACCCCTGGACTCATCGAGCACAGGTACCCTGGTAGCCATCCCACCACCGCCTACCAGCGAGCGCTATCGTCTTTCTACAGTGGATGATGACACGCCGCTCAGGGCCCCTCGTGCCCATCTTCGGGTCTGCCACCGCACCCGCGTAGGTACCTCTATTCACAGACGAAGGGACTGTGGCCTGGGACCCCTGCCCCTTGGCACGATGATGGAAAGGGCCGGTGGATGTCGATGCTGCACGTCTCGGTGCGCCGTTTCGCTGACAAAAACCCACCACCCGCCGACCTTCCGCATTCTGTCATCCTTCCTCTCGCCTGCTGGTTCGTGGTGTTGCATCTGTCGCCTCTGTTCTCCTCTTGCAGTGGCTTGGCTCCCAATCGGTCACCCTCTTTATATTTCCAAATACCCCCAACCTATTCTCCGTTCGCCTCCCCCCCTTCTCCTTCTGGAAGCCGGTCTTCTGGGTCTTGAGAACTATCGTCCCTTTTCAGCCAGTCAGTGTTTGTACCTGTTGCGCTTTGCTTACGAAGTTGTCGTCAGCTGCCGCCATCTCGTCGTCTCAGCCTCCTCCACTCGAGGGACGACGATTGACATTGGCGCCGAGCCGAGCTACGCCGAGTCCATCTATCCCACGACCCGAAATCAATAGTAATGAGTCTGCACGCAACAGTGTAGCATAGCACAGCAGTACACCCCCGCCCCAGGCCCTCCCATTCTCTTCGAGATCCTTCTCCAGAAGCGACCTCGACTCCCGAACGACGGCAACCTATTCCGCCAACAACCCTCAAAACGCGTCCAAACATGGCGCCCGCCTACATCAAGGTCCCACCGAGGGAAGAGGAGAGTGGCAGACGATCAACGTCGTCCGGCCTTATCGTACCTAACACGGCGCATATGGCGACAACAACTCTCCAGGTTGGAGGCATGACGTGAGTTCCCTGATACACCACCTCTCTCGGTTGGTCGCAATAGACTTACGCGCAGTCAGATGCGGTGCCTGCACCTCAGCCGTCGAATCCGGCTTCAAGGGCGTCGAAGGCGTTGGAAATGTTTCCGTGAGCCTCGTCATGGAGCGCGCTGTTGTTCTTCACGATCCGCAGCACATCTCAGCCGAACAAATACAACAAATCATTGAGGACAGGGGGTTTGACGCCGAAGTGCTGGCGACGGACCTGCCCTCGCCCATTCTCAACCGCCACGCTGTGGACGAGGCGGCCTTTGACGATGACGACGATGAAGATATGATGTCTACGACTATAGCCATCGAAGGCATGACTTGTGGAGCTTGCACATCAGCCGTCGAGGGAGGCTTCAAGGACCTTCCTGGGCTCAAATCTTTCAGCATATCACTTCTTTCCGAACGCGCTGTCGTCGAACACGACCCTACACTTCTAACCGCCGAGCAGATCTCCGAGATCATCGAGGACAGAGGCTTTGGTGCCGAGATCCTCGAAAGCAACAAGATACAGCTAGAAAAGAAATCAAAATCCGGCGCCGGCTCCACGAGTTCCATCGCCACAACGACGATCGCCATAGAGGGCATGACCTGCGGAGCGTGCACGTCCGCGGTCGAGGGTGGCTTCACAGACGTCGACGGTGTCCTCAAGTTCAACATTAGCTTACTGGCTGAACGTGCCGTCATTACTCACGATACATCCAAGCTTTCCGCAGACAAGATTGCTGAGATAATCGAGGATCGTGGTTTCGGCGCTGAGGTTCTTTCTTCTCAGTCTGATATTTCAGACCACTCCGGCGCCAACTCCACCGTCCAGTTCAAGGTTTATGGCAATCTTGACGCCACCTCTGCTCTTGCCCTCGAAGCGAAGCTTGAATCTCTCTCCGGTGTGAAATCAGCTACTCTCAAGCTGGCTTCTTCGCGACTCACCGTCGTCCATACACCCGCTCTGATTGGACTACGAGCCATCGTTGAGGCAGTTGAATCTGAAGGCTTGAACGCGCTCATGGCAGACAGCGATGACAACAATGCACAGCTTGAATCGCTCGCCAAGACGCGAGAAATCAGTGAGTGGCGAAGAGCGTTCAGACTGTCGCTCTCATTCGCGATACCTGTCTTGCTCATCAGCATGATCATTCCAATGTGCTTACCATCTCTCGACTTTGGCGGCTTGGAAATCCCTACCTGGTCTTTTTCTCGGCGACTGCGTCTGTATGGGCCTTACGATCCCCGTCCAGTTTGGCATTGGAAGGCGATTTTATATCTCTGGCTGGAAGTCCATCAAGCACGGCTCCCCAACCATGGACGTCCTCGTCATCCTCGGAACTTCATGCGCCTTCTTCTTCAGTGTCACGGCCATGCTGGTTTCCATATTCTTTTCCCCTCACTCTCGGCCCAGCACCATTTTTGACACGAGCACCATGTTGATCACTTTCGTTACTCTCGGTCGTTACTTGGAGAACAATGCGAAGGGCAAGACGTCAAAAGCACTGTCGCGTCTCATGTCGCTCGCGCCATCCATGGCCACCATCTACGCCGATCCCATTGCCGCCGAGAAGGCTGCCGAGAGCTGGGATAATGCAACGCTTGTTGAACCTAAGACACCTAACCGCGATGCTTCGGCGGCCGAGGAGAAGGTTATCCCTACAGAGCTGATTCAGGTGGGCGACATTGTAATTCTTCGACCTGGTGACAAAATTCCAGCCGATGGCGTGCTGGTTCGCGGCGAGACATATGTGGACGAGAGCATGGTGACTGGTGAGGCCATGCCTGTTCAGAAGAAGAAAGGTAGTCACCTCATCGGCGGAACCGTCAATGGTCACGGCCGTGTCGATTTCCGTGTCACTCGTGCCGGCCGTGACACTCAGCTCAGCCAGATCGTCAAGCTCGTGCAAGAGGCACAGACAACCCGTGCGCCTATCCAGCGACTGGCCGACACACTCGCCGGCTACTTCGTTCCCATGATCCTCATCCTTGGCTTGATGACATTCCTCGTTTGGATGGTGCTCAGCCATGTGCTCAAGAACCCTCCAAAGGTCTTCACTGAGGAGCATAGCGGCGGCAAGATCATGGTGTGCGTCAAGCTCTGCATTTCTGTCATCGTCTTCGCCTGCCCCTGTGCCCTCGGCCTCGCGACTCCGACAGCTGTCATGGTAGGCACTGGAGTCGGTGCTGAGAATGGAATTCTTGTCAAGGGTGGCGCAGCTCTCGAAACCACCACCAAGGTAACGCAAATTGTGTTCGACAAGACCGGTACGATCACGCACGGCAAGATGAGCGTGGCCAAAGTTCAACTCGATCCCTACTGGCAAGACAACGAGTGGCGCCGACGACTTTGGTGGTCCGTTCTTGGTCTTGCCGAGATGGGCAGCGAGCACCCTGTTGGCCGCGCTGTCCTCGGCGCCGCCAAGGCCGAGCTCGGTCTCGATGCTGAGGGAACGATCGAGGGTAGTGTCGGCGAGTTTACGGCCGCCGTAGGACGGGGTATCAACGCTTTGGTCGAACCTGCATCGAGCACTGAGCGCCTTCGTTACCGCGTCTTGGTCGGCAATGTTCGCTTCCTGCGCGAGAACAATGTCGACGTACCCGAGGAGGCTGTCGAGGCATCGGAGCAGCTCAACAGCAAAGCCAACAAGAACGCGAAGAACACGAATGCCGGTACCACCAATATCTTCATCGCTGTTGACGGCAAGTATAGTGGTCACCTCTGCCTGGCGGACACGATCAAGGACGGCGCTGCCGCCGCGATTGGCGTTCTGCACCGCATGGGCGTCAAGACGGCCATCGTCACCGGCGACCAGCGTTCCACTGCCATGGCTGTGGCTGCCGCCGTGGGCGTTTCGCCTGACGATGTCTACGCCGGTGTATCCCCTGACCAGAAGCAGGCTATCGTCCGTCAGCTTCAGGAGCAAGGCGAGGTTGTCGGCATGGTTGGTGACGGAATCAACGACTCTCCGGCCCTCGCGACTGCCGACGTTGGCATTGCCATGGCGAGCGGCACCGACGTTGCCATGGAAGCCGCTGATGTCGTCCTCATGCGGCCCACCGACCTCATGGACATCCCCTCTGCCCTACATCTTGCGCGGTCCATCTTTAATCGCATCAAGCTCAATCTCGCCTGGGCCTGTATGTACAACTTGATCGGCCTCCCCTTTGCCATGGGCCTCTTCCTGCCCTTTGGCTTCCACCTTCACCCTATGGCTGCTGGTGCTGCCATGGCGTGCAGCAGCGTCAGTGTCGTCGTGAGCAGCCTGCTTCTCAAGTTCTGGTCGCGTCCTGCCTGGATGAACGACGCTCTCATCGAGAGCCGTGGCGGCCGCGCCAAGGCCTCTGGCTTCAGCCTGGTTGACAGGCTCGCTGACCTGTTCAAGAGGCTGCGCACCGGCAGTAAGGAGACGGAAGGTTATGTTCCTCTTGCGGACATGAACGATCGAGAAGTCTAAGGGATACATCCATGTACCAGATTTTGTGGGCGACTTTCTTTGCGTTGGATTCTGGTGTTGGGTACTAGATTAAGACAGTCTAGATTATTTACTACGATGTATACTTCACTCGAATATCATCCACTTTGTGTGTGCTCTATTGTACTGCTACACGTACGGCTAGGCCAAAGCAAAGTCAAAGGAGGAGAGCATGGTCCGTGGAAGATTGATGGGACTTGCGTCTAGTTGCACCATTCCATAAACCCCTGGGGGAAAAAAAAGTCTTTTCGGGGCCAAACGCAAAACGCCACGCTCGTATCGAAGCGGAATCAACCAAAGAAAGATCAAGTCCAAAAGGCCACCGAACGCAGCAGCCAAGATGGTACCTCAGACGCCCTTGAACGTCTCACCCACGATCTGGCTGCCGCACAGGTCTGCCTCGCCCAGCAGACGGCTCCACCGCCTCACGTCCTCGATGGTGACGTTTCTGCCCTGCAGCTCCCCGGCTAGTCCGCCGATGCCAACATCCACCTGGGGCACGTCGAGCAGCATACGCACGGCGGTCTCGCCGGGCTTTTTACCGCCTTCGTCGCTGTTCTTGCTCAGCAGGATGAAGCGCAAGCCGACTTCTGTCAGTGTGACGAGGATACTGATAACGATGAGGATGATGACGATCCAGGTGATGTAGCTCATCTTGGAGTCTGCAACCGAGTCGGAGAGGATCTCGGCTAGGTCGAGGAAGACACGGCAACGTTCGTTGAGGACTTTGATGCGGGGATCGATCTCGAGGTACTCGCGGATGGCGACGTAGAGGGGGTTGAGGGTGGGTTCCGAGTCCCAGAAGAAGTTGGGCACGTCGAGGATGTTGGATGCTAGGCAAGGTTAGCTTGGTCATGGCGTGACAGGGTCCATAGTGATACATACAGAGGTTGATATCCACGCGACTCTTGAACAGCCGGCCGAGGATCTTGAGGATCTCGGTTCGCGTCATGTTGAGCTCGCCCGTCAGTGCGAGCCTCTTCGGCACGTGTTGTGCGTCGAGCATTGTCTCGCTCATGCGCTCTTCAAAGAGACAGAGCTTGGTGCTTTGCGCGATGGCGTGGCTGATCGAGAGCTTGATCATGTGATCGCTTCGCGGGAGTAAGGTGATCATGTCGTTGAAGATACGCGGGCGTTTTATGTTCTCGCTGTATTCAAAGTGGAACTCCTCCGTCTCAAAATCCTCCTCGTTCAACGGCCGCGTGAGAAGGCTTTGGCCAGAGTCGTTCTCGGCAAAGGTCAGGTCGGCGAGAATGTCTTTCTCCTGGTTTTCGGTAAAATTCCAGAATACAACGACACCGTATGAGAAGAGAAATACTTCAGCGAACGCCTTGGCATCCGGAGCGATGCGGCTCATGGGCGACAGTGAGCGGTCATCAGGGCTCATTGTATCGTTTGATTCGCATTCGGCTGGGACCGTCCACGACGCAGGTCCTCGAAGTGCTGTTCCGAATCTCCGTTGGTCGGGCTCGTGCCGGTGTAGGCGTCATCTGGGAAGTATCCTCCCTGGTGACCCCTCCGCTCGCTTCGCTCCAGCTCGAGGTCAAGCACAGTTTTCCCGCTGCCGGGCGTTTTGAGCATTGGCCGGCTCCGCACCCGGCAGCCTTCAGAGCCTGGAAGTAGAGGCAGCGCATAAATGGCATAAAGACAATCATCGTAGAGCTTCGTTTTGGCACCGTGCTTCTTGCGCAAGAATTCGGCCGTCGATTTCGTCTTGTACGATTGAGCAGTACAGTAGGCAGTCAACCGCGCAAGCTTCTCCTTTCGCTGCACCTTGGGCATTCTCTCGGCATAGCTCTTGCCACGGATCGGGCCCCTCTTGCGCAGCAGCTCTAGTTCTTCATCCTTCAGTGGCCGACTCTCTTCCTGTTCGAGTCTTTTCGCCAGCAAAGCAGCATCGTCGTCCTCGTCCTCATCTGAGCTCTTTCTTTCGTCAATGGTTTCGGGCAAGAGAACGAGCTTCTCGCTGATCTTCGTCGTTCGTGATGGCACAATCGATTGGCCTGACCTTGATTGGACAGTCGGCAGACCTCCTCCAGCTCCTGAAGAAGAAGTGACGCGGCGTGCGCCGATGGGACCGCCTGGTCGTTGGACAGGGCCGGGTCGAGGTTGACCGGAGGGTATGTCGGAAGAATATTGGAGGACGTTGTCGACAGAGATGAAGCGCATGGGTGGCCGGCCTGCACCACCTGCTCCAGTATCACGGCGCTGCGCTGCAGGACGAGGCGCCGGTCTGCTGCGGGAGTCAGTCACCTGTGGTGAATGCATGGTTAGCAGTGATCAGAGCTGTCCGCAGATTTACTACACCTACCAGGACCGAGGGACCTCGTTTTGAAGGCGCCATGTCGACCTTGTGTCCAGCGGCTGTTGATGGGGATTAGGGCCTCAAATCAATCGACAGTTCTTCTCCGGCCCGATGTAGAGCTTTCAGCTAGGAATTCTCGATGTGCGACCGTCCGACTGAACTTGACAGTTCAGTTGTCGTCAATTGGTGAACACTGGCAGTTGGTGGACGACGTGATGTGTGGGGCGCTAACCGCGATGCGGTACGTCATGTCGAATGTCC
Source organism: Verticillium alfalfae VaMs.102 (assembly GCF_000150825.1). NCBI lineage: Eukaryota > Fungi > Ascomycota > Sordariomycetes > Glomerellales > Plectosphaerellaceae > Verticillium > Verticillium alfalfae. The sequence continues at coordinate 1,047,749 of NW_003315035.1, forward strand.
ATGCATTTACTGTCAGGCTTTTATGTAAGCGGCTGACCTGACCTCGATATATGACTATTCCTGGGGATCCCACATGACACCGGCAACGACAACGAATGAAAGGTTATTCATTTAATTACTTGTCTGTCATTCTTTGACGTTGTCTTTGAAGAGCTCTAAGTTCGTTCGTCGCATTCCGCGATTGATAGACTACGGAACGAGTCAAACGTACATTTCGCACTCATGAAGTATCTAGGCGAGGAACCCTCTCGGGCGCTTGATAATCGTAGTGATAGAATCCATTAGAGTTATTGACAAGCCCACTAGCTCTGTTTCCTGGGCTGTATATCTACATGGCGACATTAGTTCTTGTAAACCTGTTAGCCTTCGTTGATTCTCTACTAGTAGCTCTTTGTGACCTCGTCACTATTGGGTGTGGAATTTCAACTTATACTCGCAAGGGCCACGGTCCATTAGAGTTTCGGTGTGATCATCAAACTTCTTGTTCTATCTTTGATGGGCTCACAAGAGAAAATGTTCCGAGTTTTGTGTTGCGGAGCTTGCGCGACATGCATCATAATCTCCCGAGCCCTTCTGAGCGTAGTAGATATCGGAGAGCGAGGGTTAGGGTAAGGCAGGAAATACCGAGGACCCTAGTATTGTTTCTACACTGCATTCATCGGACATGTGCCAGTCCTCATCCATGGCAGACCTTTACACGTGCTGTTGCTCTTCCGCATAACACACATGACCGAGAGCTATCCCAGCCAAGACGAGTGAAAGAAGCCATACTCTGGATTCAGTATGTCAAAGTCGCAACAGCCTTGTGGAAGCACTGTAGCGCCATTTTGTATGCGCATCTGACAACATGACTACGACACTGCTTCTGAAGGAAGTTGTTTCATGACAGTATGTGAAATTTCTTCATTTTTAATGAACATCAGCTTGACTGCATCATCGACGTCCGTTGGCCAGTGCTGGTAAAGACGTCCTACATTTAAACTATACATGAGATGCGCCACCTTATGCTAAGCGACTTCACCACGCCAGTATCCTGGCTGGGGATAGCCACTTACAGGTACTATGAGCTATGTACGCTGACAACATAAGTTCCACGTCTGCATATGCCTAGCAATAGAACGGCCCCCTTTTGCGTGAATCCGAAGTCAGCTTGCTTGCCATTGCATTTTTTCAGCATGACTTGAACCGAACCTCCAACAATAGATCCAGGAATCATCCCCTAGTAGTTCACCTCACGCGGACAATTGCTACCCCTTGAATTCGATCGGGGCAAATCAAAACTTTCAATGCTTTGATGACATCGATCCTCACGACTGATTAATTATCTTGAAAGATGCTCGCTCGTTAAGGCAGATGCTCTCCAGCCCCAAGTATATATGCTAGCAGAGAAGAAGCGCGCTGCCCCCTTGGGCTTAGGGAATCCGACCATGGTACTAATACAATAAGGGGAACGGCAGCTTTCAGCCAAGCTGACGAGACGGTCGATGACGCTGATTCAATATGGTTCTTGAAGCAAGACAGTGGTCTTGTCCAACTCGAAGAACCCAAGCAGCGGCTGCCGCTACACAACCTTTAGCCGAGCCCCAGACCGAACTCTCCATAGCAGCAGAAGCACCAAGTGCATGGCAGGGAACTCTCAAGGTATTTCGCGATCACGATACCTAGCTGGCATCTTCCTCTCCCTGCGAGAACGAGAATCGCTGCGACCGCCACTCAGCCGCGACCCGATGCTATCCTCATCCACATAAGTGTCCCCAGGGAATGGCATCGCTTCATCGTCTGAATCAGAGGCCGCAAATCGACGGCTGCGGCGATTTCGCAAGACAGGTGTTGGCGTAGCTTGCGTCTCATCGTGATCGTCGTTGTCCATGTCATTATCATCGATGTAATCTTCCGCTTCGTCGCGCCCGCGGCGTGGAGTATTAGCCTTCAAAGCAGAGTTTGATTTCCTTCCTTTGGGCTGCGAGGGCGACTCATCGGCTTTTGCGGAGTCACCCTTAGACTTGACATCCTCAGTAGCCTTATTCGGAAGTCGTCCTCGCCGCTTGTGCAGCGGAGTGACTTGTTTGTTTAACGTGCCATTCACTAGCCAGCCTGCAGACGTTGACGCTGATTGTCGCTGTCGGGCTCTGCCGCGAGTTGGGGTGTTCATCTCAGCGGTTTCCTCGTCGTCGTCCATGACCGGGCTTTCGAGTCGTCGTCGGCTACGTCGTCGTGTGTCGCCTCGGGTCTGTTTACCCTTCTCAGCTTTGTGCCACTTGCGTCACTTGCGTGTCTGTTTTGTTATCGGTTTCCTCCTCCACTGTCGTTGGCTCGTAATCTTCTTCTTCTTCTTCTTCTTCTTCTTCTTCTTCAGAATCTTCAATGAGGTCTCGCTTGCGTTTGCGACCTTCAGTAGGTTTTGCCAGATCACTGGCAGCTTGCACGACCTCTTCCGGCATCTGGGGTGCTTCCTTGCGTGCGCTAAGCCGTCCCCTCTTGACAGGCTTCGGCTCCGACTTGGTAGCCTGTCCTCGTCCTCCACCGCGCCCGCGACCGACCCCACGCCCTCGCCCTCTGCCTCGGGTACCACCCCGGCCCCGGCCTCGCGTTGAACCTCCTTGGACGCGGGTTTTCTTAGCTGGCAATGGCTCCACGCTCAAGCTTTCAGAGGTCACTGGACCGTCCTCTTCGGCCGTCTTGTCTTTGATCATCTTCTTAGTCAGGTTTGGGAAATTGTTGCCGTAGTTGAAAAACAGCTCCTCGCCAGCCTGGATGTTCCTCGTCGCCGAAAAGCGAATGCGATATTCGCCGTTGACGTACAGGATCTTCGGTTCGACATTGTAGGTATCCTGTTCATGATTGATGTAGCGGCTGTGATTGCCATATATAGCAGCATCGACCCAGATGCCTTCCGAGTCCAACAGACTGAAGACGTAAGAAGTAAATGAGCCTTCATCAAAGACTTCACCACGCCGTGCTTCTCTTCGAACGCCCTCGTCGTGCATGATGAGCTCGCCAGTATACTCGATGACGAATTCATGTTGTGCAATGTCCTCCAGCGTGAATAGGCCATACCCGCAGCCATCGAGTTGGCTTTTGCCAGGCGTGACTGCTTTGCAATGGCCACGCTGTAGCGCGCAATTCTGACAGCCAGTCTCCATGATAATCTCGTTGTCGCGATTGTCCGGATGCGCGCGTTCGATCACACCACACGTCCCACAAAGCTGAGGATCGCACTCACGATTGAGTTGGACGCAGATGCAGTTCCTCTGCTGGCATGTCTTCCCACTCCCCGCACAGGAACACCCGGTAAATTTGTACGCGCAACATTCTGCGGTACATCGGCAGAAGCGCTCACATAACACATTGAAAATCACGCACTTGCAGCCGTTGGCCGCAGTACAGGGACCGTCATGATGACAGGGGTCGTTGACGTACCGTAGCCTGTGATCGTGGGTATCGGTATGTTCCTGCCAGTCCCCTAGGAGGATCTTCTTGTGTCGGTCATACCAGGTAAGATTCTTTACCCGTGGCAGTTCAGGGCTCGTATCTTCGGGGAGCTGGATATCGAGCTTTTTCAACTGTCGGTGGACATCCCAACAGGCGCGATTGAGAATCTCGGCAGCCATACATTGTGGTTTAGACCGTACTCTACCACTGCATTCGATCGATGAGAACAAAGACTTTAGCAGCGCTTCGTTGGACGCCGACCAGGGTCGCGCTTCTCGTGCACCCATTGCTTGGCCCAAGCTGCTTCCGTCTCCGTGGAGGATGAAACATTCGCGGCTACATGGCTCGATAACGGTCTGATCCGCGTCGTGCTTTTCGTGGGCGTCTCGACTCTTCGTCAGGAGCTGTTCCAACTGGCCGTTACAGTCGAGCGAGAAGTTCCTTTTCTCGTTGTTCTCGCCATAGTCGCCATGCTCGCACGAATTGCTGTAGCAGATTAAACATCCCATGATCGCGTATGTCTCTAGAAAGGCTTCTGGTGATTTGGCATCATCCTGCGTAGCGGTTTTCGCAGTCTTCTTTGATTCCACGATGTCATCGACGCTTTTGTCCAACAAGAGTATATCCCGAAGGCTGACGGCCCTTTCAGGTGAGACGCCATCATGGAAAACATGATCAAATGCCTCGGTGAACATCTTGGCTGACAGGGCGGCTTGTGGCGTGTCTGCTGGTCCGTTGCCCCGGTGGAGGCTGTACAAGCTTGATTTCTGCAGCGGTGTGATAGCCATGTCGGATTGGTTACTGGCCATGTGCCGGATCAGAGTCGTTCTCGTACAGTCGGGTATGGCCAGCTTTCCCAACCAGTAGTCAAGGTAAAGCGCTAACATGGCCGTCCGCTCCTTCTTTGCTGTACGGATGACCCTCTGCTCCCGGGTTCCCATGGGCTGGAAACCGCAGCTGGCATCCATACGCTCCAGCTCCTTAAGCCAGAGGTTGTAGTTACGTTCCTCATTGGCTTCCAAGTCGCGGATGTGGGGGACGAACTTGAGCATAGTGTTTGGTGTCAGGACGTTTCTCGCGATTTCTTTGTGATGAAAACGATACTTCGGGACACGTAGTCTCTCTGTCTTGATGCAAATGGGCATGAAATGGAAAGTGCGTTGCTCCTTCTTAGAGCGTCCGTGATGCTGTATTAACATTAATTTTTAACGCTTTGGAGGGCTGTGCAATCCAAACGCCGTGTTAATTCTGCTTACCTTAACCTTGATCTTAATCATGTCGTTGTTACCAACCTCGACTGGAACGGGGTCGTGCTTGACGCAGCTGAACCAGTCAGTGCCTTTCAGGACGCGTTTCTCCGTCGGCTTGACCGATTTGATAGTAAATGCAACGAGATCTTGGTTGAATCTTTCTAAATCCTGGGTTCGCTCCTCAAGAGCTCGTGCGATCTTGCCAGTTGTCCACCCAACCTCATTTGGCGTATGCTGTAGGGAAGCACCTCCTCCATTGTGGAACTGACGGTCGAGTGAGGGGGTGGTCATTTCGAATGATCCTGGCGTTTGTTTCTCGCCGACCGATGAGCCTTCCCGGTGTGAGCTTGCAGGCATATGGTGAGAAGAATGACGTGAAAAGGTAGGTGCCATGTGTGCCTGAGAGGCTGACGTGGGATTCGTTGATTGGGGATGGGATGTTGACAAGCTAGCGTTGCTTCGTCCAGGAGATGGAAATGAGACTGTGTGGACATGCTGCTGCACCAGAGTGCTCATGTGAGGGGACGCGCTGCTGTGCCTCTCGTGGTTAATGTTCAGGTGAGATGACACAAGGCCTTGCTTGTCGACAAGGAGCATATCTCTCACGTCGGCGCGGCCATGTCCCTTGTCAGAGGCTTGACGGATTTCTGTGAAAGAGTGACTGCATGTGTTTGGAGGGTGCAGTTGCCAACGATCGTTGGACCCATGGCGTCCTTCGAATCTGGGAGTACTCCGACTTTCGTAAGGCTCTGACTCGAGGCGGCTCTCGCTGCGTTCCGTCGCTGAACCGTTGACATGAGAGGCATGAGGCGGCGATGAGTCGATGACAATAGCCTGGTGCCCTTTCGCGCCATTGACCTCGTTTCCTGGCGGCATGATCACGCGACGCTGTCTTTGGGGGCCCAGAAAGTCTTTCATGGGGAAGACAGGTTCGTCGGACTCGGAGTAACCACCCTCGCTGGTAGAATCCATAGTCAAGTCGATGAGCCTGTGGATTTCGGGGTTCTTGTGAATATTCGCTCTTGAAGAGCCGAATTCGCGGCGCGGCGACCCATTCTTCATTGACATTGCGAATCTGCTTGTGAGGGCCCCTTCATGGTGGCTGGCGATGACGACTTGCCAAGAATATGGCGATGAAAGATCTCTTGCGTGCGAAGCCTGACGCCAGTAAAGGAGATGGATGACGGCGGCGGTGAGGCAGATTCACGAGCAGCCAGCGAGACGCGTTGAAGATGAGGTTCTGGAGATGTTGCTGAAGGATGACAATCACGGAGCGCGTCGCTACCACCAAGCCAAGTCAGGCACGTTCGGTGGACCAGAATTTTGAATGTGGATCAATACGGGGGCGCACAGCCAATCAAGTACGCCTACTTTCCAAGGGTATTGAGTTGCCAGCCGGGTGCTGGCCATGTCAGGCAGCTTACCATGAGTAGCTGCCTACCTTACCTTAGGTACCTAGGGAGGTCCTCGGCCGCCGATGATTATTCCATGCCTTGAGGGATCCAACAGCACTCATGTCCTATAACATGTTTGGTCTTTCTTGACCGGAACTTCGTCCAGCCAGGGCTGCGTGAAAGCTTTCGTCCTAAGACAAGTGGGTCTGTCTGTGTCTTCTTTCGTTGCGAGATGCCTTCAATCGTCCCTGTACTACAGCATGAGGATTGAACCCCTGCCGCTTCTTCATGAGTGAGCCGCAAATTTGAGAGCTCCAAGATATATAAGAAGTCCGTTTTTTTGGAACACCTTGTGCCGTCTTCGGGCGTCTCAACAGCGTAGCGTCAACAACTCGTCTTCTTTCGCTCGCCTGCCTTTCATCTGGGATCAGATACCGCATCGAAGTAAGGCGCCGAACTGGTAGCTATGTCACGTCGCACGGGCCATCTGATCAAGAGAGCACTTCTCTTGTCGGCCGTACTCCTCTGAGCTTAGGCAAATGGAGGAAATTTTGCACGCGCACATCCTCAATTGAGATACATCTATTTTCCTTAGCTCAGAGCCGATCCAAACGCTTGAATAATATCTATATCTGGCTTCAAAAATGGCACATGTTTCGAAGCGTCGTGTTCCTCCTGTGCATTGCGGGGCTTGGTATGGTGAATTGCGCGGCCAAGACTCCACGATTGTCTCTCGATCTGGTGGCAGTCTCGTGGTTATAGCTTCGTTCCCAGCTCCATTGGCCACCACATCAGACTCGTAATGCTGATATCAATTCGATTTCAATTACGCACCATGCCACTTCAGGCTACCAAAAGGGCATGGCAAATTACACGGCCTCTTAGTCCACGGCGCAGGCCGGCATCTCTCTAGCGCCGAGCGCTAATAAATCCCCCGTGGACCAGGCATGTGTCGATGACGTCCTTGTGCGGGTGCCCTGGCACTGTCTTCGATCCCCTCTCGAGCTGTTCATCGCGTCGATTCTGAGACTGTCTACTTTTGACGATCCCACAACGGCCGAACGGACAACCACGCTCACTGTGATAAACCTAAACGATTCTCCCATGTTGCTAGCCCCTGTCCGAACCAACTGCAGCAAGGCGGTGGTAAAAAGTCATCATATCCGGAACTGTCAAGCATGCGATCCATTTGCTCAGAGACATGATCACGCCTGGACATGGCCCTCGTCTTAAGGAGCTCTCAGTCCCGGATACTCGGAACTGCATCAATGGGTTTACTGCAGTGCCAAATGAAACGCAGTCAGGGCATCAGCCGCTTGGAGTAGGGCACCAAAGCCTTTACACTACATCGGTTGGAATCAAAGACCAATCGAGCAATTCTGGGCATCCCCCCCCCTCCCTCAGCGATACCAAATGTTCCCACAGAAAGCTTCTTAGACGCCCCAGGTAGATAGAAAACACGTTCTAATTAAACACGCACACCCAGCACCCATCACTCTGTCTATTCATTGCACTTTAAGGTTTTGGCCATGTCAACGAGGTTGTCAATCGTGGGTTCGTGACGCTTGGGTTGACCACGGTTCTATAGCGTGCCCGACCCAAGTTTAGAAAGCTTTGCTGGTACTGGGAAATAAGTTGATGGTCAAGAGGGCCCAAAATTTCGAGACGCGGTTGGCAATGCGGCGCGATGTCTATCAGTGAACTTTGTCTGAATGATGAATAGAAAGGCTGCCTCGCCTAGGGCAATAGACCAACGAGGGTAGTATGTTGGGCTGTCCCATTCTCTGCCAGGGAAGGCTTGTCCTTAAAATCCCCGCTCCGGGCTCGCCTGCTTCCCATGGTCTAGGCTGCAGATTCTCCAACATGTGAACCCTTCATCGACCGACTGCCAGCAGATGCGCAAAGGGTCGGAACATGCTAGCTAACATCAGACGAGGCCAACTTCCTGCTTCGGCGATGGCGACGGCCCATGCATCAGCAGGATGAGGAGGCAGTTTAGGAGGCAGTTTGGCCCAGCAACGAAGGGGGGGGGGGTCAGATTTCGTCCCAATGTGGCACTGCCCCTGTCTCTCTGGTACTAGAAACAGGCCGGCGCCTTGAAATCGCATGCGATCATCATTCTCTGGGCAGCCGCATTGGGCGGCTGGTCTCAGAGAATGGAAATGACCCAGCTCTGGTTCGAACCTGATCCCAGTTGTTGATCACAGCGGTGGCTCCGGGGACCGGGTGCGGGTGGGCGCGGTAGCAAGGGATACATATGTCTCAGGTTTTGGGAAAGTCACTTGAGGCACGAACTGCACAGGGCCTTCGCCTAGGGTGTCCCAAACTGTACTCAGAGGAGGGGCCAAGTGCGTGTACACGGCAACGCAGATGCAGGCACCAGCCAGGGAGCCACAACACACTAAAACGACGAATGACGTCGTCAATGAGGTCGACTCCGCCGTCGCAATCCCAACCAGACCCCTACGTACAGCGGACAACCCTCCCTCCCCCCCCCCAAAGCCGAGCTGTCTGGGGTCACTCACATATAAACGATCACATCACCCCCGGACGTATTTTGACATTGATCAACTTCAACCCTTTTCCACCCCGCCCGCACTCAATTATTTCTACAAGCCTCTGCTTGCGCTTTGAAGCCTGACGCCGTCCAACAGAAATTGAACTCAGTACGAACACACCGCCAAGATGCATCGCACCTACTCCATGCGCCAGACGCGGGCGCCTACTGCCTCTCAGCTTCAGGTTGGTACCCACCGATGCTGCCGAAAGTGAAGACATCATCAGCTCACCACTTTTTTGCAGAACCCTCCTCCTCCCACGTCCTCCACCAAGTCCGGTCGCCTGTTCGGTCGCGGCGGTTTTGGTAAGTTCATCGCGCTGTGTCGCCTGAAGTGCTTTACCATTCCTGCATTATTTTCCGGAAGCGGCTTGTTCGGGGATGGACAACGCTAACCCTGGTCCTGTAGGTCATGCCATCCGCCACAAGTCTGCCGGTGCCTTCGGCCCCGACCTGGCCAAGAAACTGTCTCAGCTCGTGAAGATGGAAAAGAACGTCATGCGCAGTCTCGAGACCGTGGCCAAGGAGCGTATGGAGGTTGCTGTAAGTCGTCACTCGCGCGTCACCTAATCCACGGGTTGCTGACTGAGACCTTCTGTAGCAACAACTATCTATTTGGGGTGAGGCTGGCGACGAAGATGTTTCCGACGTCACAGACAAGCTGGGAGTTTTGCTTTACGAGATCGGCGAGCTTGAGGACCAATATGTCGACCGCTATGACCAATACCGCGTTACCATCAAGAGCATCCGCAACATCGAGGCCTCCGTGCAGCCCAGCCGAGACCGTATGTATTCGATGCCATATATGACCTATGCACCGGTCCGCTGACTGTTCCCCAGGCAAGCAAAAGATTACGGACCAGATCGCACAGCTGAAGTACAAGGAGCCCAACTCGCCGAAGATCGTCGTCCTCGAGCAGGAGCTTGTTCGTGCCGAGGCCGAGTCGCTTGTCGCAGAGGCTCAGCTGTCCAACATCACTCGTGAGAAGATCAAGGCCGCCTACACTTACCAGTTCGATGCCTTGCGCGAGCACTGCGAGAAGGTTGCCATTATTGCAGGGTACGGCAAGCACCTCCTCGAGCTGATCGACGATACCCCCGTCACCCCCGGCGAGACCCGACAGGCCTATGACGGATACGAAGCCAGCAAGGCCATCATTCAGGACTGCGAGGACTCCCTCACCAGCTGGGTGACCTCGAACGCTGCTGTCTCCTCCAAGCTGTCTACCCGCTCCCGCACCCTGTCGACTCGCCGCCGCAACAACATCAAGGCGCGTGAGCACGACTTGTCAGGACAGGATGCTCCTCTCAACGATGATTCGTCATGGATGCCCTCGACTCGCAACAAGGAGATCGACGACTACTCCGATGAGGAGGAGCTCGATGAGGATGACCACCGTAACTCTGTACTCGAGAGCGACACTGGTCTCAATGGCGAAACCCGCGGTCGCCAACAGGAGGCAGTTGCGGCATGAAAGAGTATGCCAAGCTAATAAAAACGTCACGGTGCCTAATTTCATCGTGGCTACACTGCGATGCGGGAATGTGGTGGTAATGAGGAGCCATTTCGGTCAGAAACATGCTTGGGCATTGGGTTCGTTGGTGTTTGGTCGACGGGATTGGGGCTGGTTCAGATCATGCCCTGCACCTACTCCGGGTCACTTGATGATAGTTTTCAGGTTTATGAATTTTCATTATGCAAAACATTCTTCTACCATCTGCTCGTGTCGTCGTTTGATTCTAAGCGTGATTTCCGTTTCACCAAGCGCTCCAGGGGTCCAAAAGGCCCCAAAATCTCATGTCAACTGCCACATTGTGCCACCGCAGCTTCGGCGTAAGGATTGTTGTGCTTCAATTGGCTCGCAAACTCTTCAACTTCAATCTTGACGATGTGTTCTCCAGGGACCACAACAAGCCCCAAATAGCGCGAAGTCATATCCATCTTCACGCTCTCCGCGTTCGCGCCCGCCGCTCGCGCTGCATCCCCTTGTTGCTGGAACGTCGGCCGCCGGTATTCGTAGGTATGAGCAAGGACTACATTCTGGTCCTGTAGAGAAACGCTGTCAGCTCGAGTCATAAGCATGGAGTATCGGCAATGGACAAACCGGATCAGTGCACTTGAATTGGCCAAGGAACATGCGCCCGTCAGTTGCGACGACTCGAAGGTTCTTGTTGAGGAGCGAGGAGAGGAAGTCCCTCGCTGCCTCCTTGTCCGTTTCCATGACGAGACCCTGGCGATTGCGCAAAGGTGTTTCGAGGGGAGCGAATGTCAGCTGGGCAGGCTGATTTCTAGCATTGAGACGTATGCCCCGGCTTGGGAGGTTGCGGCTCTGCTTGGTGCAGAGTGCCAAGATCTCCAGTGCATACAGTTCACTGTAACGATACCTAGCAGCCAAGAGTTCAGAGTTCCCAGTGGAGGGGGTGAGGTAAGAGAAGAGGCGGAGAGTGGGGCCACTGATTAGATACTGGCAGGCATCAGCGTCATCATTATATACCTATGTAAGGTCCGCTAGGTCGAGACACCAAACGCGTCGTGACTTCACGCATGTGAATTTTGTAACCTTCACGGCACCTCCTAGCAGCGCTCTGCCCATCCGTCACGGCCGCAATCGGCTCGAGGGCACATACCATAATGCTTCATCAATATTTCATCTGAGGGGAATCTTCTCCCATCACTTCACGCACCTACGAAGCCCACACGCTGTGAATCCATCCCTCAGCAGGGACCGACGCCGTCATGGGTGTGAACGGCCTCTGGACGGTCCTCCAACCCTGTGCGCGCCCGACCAATCTTGCCACTCTAAATCGAAAGCGTCTCGCTGTCGACGCCTCCATTTGGATATACCAATTTCTCAAGGCCGTGCGCGATAAGGAGGGCAACGCTCTTCGCAATTCACACGTCGTAGGCTTCTTCCGCCGCATCTGTAAGCTCCTCTGGTTTGGTATACGGCCCGTCTTCGTCTTCGACGGTGGAGCTCCCGCACTCAAGCGACAGACGATCCAAGGGCGCAAACGCCGTCGCGAGGGACGCCGCGATGACGCTGTTCGCACGGCGGGCAAGCTGCTCGCCGTGCAGATGCAGCGAATCGCTGAGGAACAGGACGAGAAGCGCAAGAGAGAGTTGGAGAGGGGCGTTGACGAGCGGGCTAGGCAGGCCGAGATGGCCGAGGAGGAAGCTGTGCCGAATGCGGATCAGCTCGTCTACGTGGGTGAGGTTGGCATGTCGCAGCAGGAGCGACAGCAAACGCGGACGTTTCGCAAGCAGGATCAATATCATCTCCCTAAGCTGGATGGGGATATCTCTTCCATGGCAAGGGCAGATGATCCCAGGATCATGAGTGTGGAGGAGCTGGAAGAATACGCGAGACAGTTCAACAATGGCGAGGACCTCAATCTTTACGACTTCAGCAAGATCGACTTTAACGGTGAATTCTTCAAGAGCTTGCCGCCGCCGGATCGATACAATATTCTCAACGCCGCCCGTCTGAGAAGTCGGCTGCGAATGGGTCTGAGCAAGGAACAACTCGAGGAAATGTTCCCCAATCGAATGGATTTCTCCCGCTTTCAGATTGAGAGGGTCAAGGAGAGAAATAATTTGACACAGTTGCTGATGAAGGAAGTCGGCATGACCGGCCTTGATCTGACTATCAATGGAGGCGGTCGTATCGCGGGTGAGAGAGACCGCGAGTACATTCTCGTGAAGAACGATGGAGTCGAAGGCGGCTGGGCGCTTGGTGTCGTCAGCAAAGAGAAGGACATTGGCGAAGCTCACAAACCAATCGATATTGACGCTCTGGAGTTCAAATACCAGCAAAAAGACGAAGAACCGGAGATGGAAGAGGAGGAGGAGTTCGAAGACGTTCCTGTGCAGGGCCTTAATAGACTGCCAAAGTTATCCCATGGAACTGAGGGTCAAACCATGGATGAGGATGATTCTCTCTTTGTTGGTGGTGACAAGGCACTGAAGCTGTCAACAAAACCCCAGGAGCAAAATTCGGAGGATCTTCACCCCGAAGAAGAGGACGACATCAACCAGGCGATCGCTCTGTCGCTCCAGAGTCAACATGTCGCAAACTCTGACACTCCCGAAGTTGAGGACGTTTTCGAGGACGTGGAGCTGGTTGTTCCCCAGTGGGAACAGAAGGCAGTCCCCCAGAACAAGCCGATCGCCAGCTCGAGCGGCCGCATGGTTGCCCACATCGTCAATAACAGAGCCAGTGCTGCCGTGCCTAAACGTCGGCAAAGCAACGCCAGCAGTAGCGACAGCGATAATGATCTACAAGCTGCCCTGGCAGCTTCGCGCAAGAACAGGAAGGCTCAGCCAAAGGCGGTGCCTGGCAACATCAAGAACCCATTTGGCGGACCCTTACCATTTCCAAAGCTTGATATTGGGTCCATCTTTCCCGGCAGATCACGAACCGAGCAAATCCAACACCTTCAGAACGGCCTTCGAGTCGGACGTTCGGGGCGGTGATGAACCCTTGATGGGTGATCTAGACGACATGGCCGGTGGGTTTCGGAGCCAGAAGCCTGATCCAAACGCACCTAAGCCCCTGCCTCCGTGGATGACGGACAACACCGACATTCGTGACACTATGTTGAAGGCCAAAGAAGTTGAGCAAGAAATCAATGCAGAGGACAGGGAGGCCGCAGCGGAAGAAGAGATGATGTTCCAGCGCAAACGCCAAAACGAGACGATCGAGATTGCCTCTTCTGACGATGGGAGCGACGTAGAGGTCTTGGAGGTTGCTCCCGCACCCAAGAAAATGGCTTCCCCAGCCGAGATATCTTCTACACCAAGTTCATTGGCGCAAGAAAGCTCCGAGAAGGCCGAAGTCACTGAGACTCAAACAGTACCTGGAGGTAATTCGAGCGGCGCTCCTTCAGCTGACGAAGCCAATGAACCGGTTCCTACGATCACTCTTGGTGGAGTCGCTATTTCTAGCAAGTCCTCTGTTTCGCCTGAACCTGAATTCGAGGACATTGAAATTCCGGAGCAGGAGGATGAACATGATGTTACCGTCAGGGAGCTTTCAAACACCCCCGAGTCTGTTGTGCCCGTCGCAGACATCTCAACGGCTGACAAGGAACCTGACACAACTGGTGTTGCCCATCAGGCTGATTTCGAAGAAGCACTTGCGCAGACCGCACAACCTGCGGATGAGAATGCCGAAGACAATTACAATCCGTTCGGAGATAGCGATGTCGATGAATACAGCGACCCTGAGGACGAAGAGCTCTTCGCTAGTCTCGCCCAAGAGGCAGATGAGCACGCTCGGTTCGCCAGCGAACTCAACCACAAATCAGAGCAAGAAAACCGCGAGGCTTACGAGAGGGAGCTGAAGGCGCTACGGACGCAGCAGAAGAAAGATCGGCGAGATGCCGACGAAGTGACGCAAGTCATGGTGGGCGAATGCCAGGCCCTGCTCCGGCTCTTCGGCATCCCCTACATCACGGCGCCGATGGAAGCTGAAGCTCAGTGTGCTGAGCTTGTACGTCTTGGGCTGGTGGACGGTATCGTGACAGACGATTCCGACACATTCCTTTTTGGAGGCACGCGCGTTTACAAGAACATGTTCAACAGCAACAAACTTGTTGAGTGCTACCTATCGTCGGATCTTGACAAGGAACTTTCGCTGTCACGCGAGCAGCTAGTGTCAATTGCCCTGCTTCTTGGGTCTGATTATACGGATGGCTTACCAGGCGTGGGCCCTGTCACGGCAGTTGAGATTCTCTCCGAGTTTCCAGAGTCGGAGGGCGGCCTGGCCGCCTTTTGTCACTGGTGGGCGGATGTGCAGGGACAGCGCCGACCAAAGGAAGACGATGCGCCGAACGCATTCCGGCGCAAGTTCCGCAAGAGCCAGGTGGCCAAGCTATTCTTGCCCGTGGGATTCCCCAACCCAGCGGTAAGGGAAGCCTACATGAAGCCTGAAGTAGATGACAGCCCCGAAACATTCCAGTGGGGTGTACCAAACTTGGAAGGTCTGCGGCAGTACCTCATGGCCACAATCGGCTGGAGCGAAGAGCGTACGGACGAGGTGCTGGTGCCTGTCATACGTGACATGAACCGGAGGGACGTGGAGGGCACTCAGAGCAACATCACACGCTATTTTGAAGGTGGCGTCGGGACTGGTGCCAAAGAGTCGTTCGCGCCACGACAAAAACAAAAGGCAAGTAAGCGCATGGCCGAAGCGGTCAACAAACTGAGAAACACTGGCGCAAGTGTCTCAGAATCATCACCAACTACGGATACCCCGACGGCATCGAGTGGGAGCAAACGGAAGCGAACGGCTCGGGCAGCGACACGGACCTCGTTGGTAGATGAGGAACCGGGGACAGGCGAGGATGATGACGAGGCAGAGGCCGCGGTGCCGCGGACGAGGGGTCGCGGCAAGAGGACGAAGGCGGATCGCTGATTGTACGTGAGCTGTGAAATGGTAGACGACTTTTGCTAGTTCGAAAGCTGTCAACGAATGATGACAAAATTCCAGCCCTCCAGGCCAATGGCGGCGCCTTGTGTCTTGCAGGTCTGTCTGTTCTCTGACAGCGACTCGTCATCCCAATTTCCCCATCTCTCGTACATAGCACAAACACGTGGCGACGAACAGACACAGGGGCGCCGAAGAGGGGCTAATGCGGCACTTGGGATCCGGGGCGACGTCTGCTTGGGTTTCACTTACAGCCATTGAGGGTTTATCGGACGATACCCCCTTCGGAGTCGGCATCCTCGACAGCAGATCGGCGGGTACCAGACGACGTAACCAGAGGTGGAGGCGTTGTCAATTGGCAACGAGGAGCCCTGACGGCCGGCATTTCACCTCGTCGAGCAACAGCGTTACCGTAGGATTGTGACCCACGAGCACGAGCCCGAGGAAGCGCTGTGCGCCACAAGCTTTCTTCACATCGTGTTCAGGTGATTGACAGACAGTGAGTGGGGGAGCCACCCGTTGGCGGTGGAATGTGGGATGAGGTTACCTCAGACCTTGGACAGCGAGATAGGATGAACCCCAGCAACAGCACGTGCGCCTGTGCCGGGAATTCCACGAGAGGGAGCATGCCAGTTGGTGCGCCGTGAAGAAAGGGGGCCGATCTGGTGGCTGGGTGAGGATCAAGCTGCACATCAAGTGGGCTGGACTCCCGGCACGACGAGCTGTCCTGGGAAGGCGGTTGCCCGGATAGCAGAGATCCTGAATATCCCTTCCGTCTCTGGCGGTTCACCTGAAGTGCAGCCAAGATCTACGCAGATGCCCAGACGGGGAACCAGAGCAGCCAACGTTCTGGCGCTGTCGATCACACCTATACACCTATACTTATACACATGTACCCCCCAGCCTTGGGGTAGCCTCGGGATTAGACCTTTGAAAACAGCACGTTGCTTGGCAATAAACAGATTAGACCACGGCGATTGCCAGCACCTCAATTTGGCTTGAGATGAGAGCCCAGCCAGCCCAAGCCGCCTAGCAGCAGCGGCTGGCACTGGTTGGACGACCTCCTTTCGGGCGAGTCGAAACTCAAGGACTTGGCTCCCCTTGGCGCCGACTGGGCCGGCGAATGATCTTACTGAAGCCCTTGGGGATGCAGCCACGGCGGACTGATGTGAGATTGCAGACGCCCCTGCCGAGATGCCAGCTGTAAGGTACCCATTTGTCTCTTGAAGGGCCCGATGAGCATATCATTGCCTGGGTAACATTCTTCCTGATGGACAGGCACCGTAGTTTTTACACTCGTGATGATCATTGGGGTCAGGGGAGGGGGCCGATGGGGGCTGCAGCGCGTACCTGGGCCTTGAACTTGTGCTGGCCTTTCACCCCTGCCCCTGGTCATGATCGTACTTTGTCGCCCCGCCGCCCCTTGCAGCTTCGCCTCGCCCCCATTCCCATCGTTGGCTGCCTAGGCGTTTCAACAGAGTAGACAGACCTGAAAGGAACACACAGAGCATGAATTTAAGGGTTAGCTAGGGGGAGATACCAAGCTTTCTCATGGAGGGTGGACTGAATGAGGCCTGTTGGTTTGCCTGTCTTCATAACTATAGACATGGCCCCCCCTCCTCCATCGCGCGCCGCCCCTGTCGACTCCCTCTCCTTTCTCCAGACTCGGTCTGCGCAGCCAAGCTGGTGATTCCCAGGCCGCATCAGTCTAGCATCCTTCGTTGTCTATTCTTGGTGACTTGTTGTCCCTATCCGCTCCTTCAAGCTTCTTGACTCTATCGCCTGCCTGTCCTTCTCGGTTCGTATTCGTGCAACGCTTTGCCACGCCGTACCATTCTACCTGACGCATTCACTGGCATCCAAACCGAGTGTTGAGTATCTGGACCCCAGCCACCGCCTCGGAAAGAAGGGCGATATTGGACCTCAATATTACACAACTTCTCCTCTCAACCACCTTGGATAACACACCCACACACTCCTTTGCTGCACCCAACACGGAAACAACATGAAGACCTCGAGTGCTCTCCTGACCCTCGGCTCGGCCGCCATGGTCGCCGGCCTTCAGCAGTGCACCGGCTCCGCCAAGGACGAGGGCGGCAACTGGTTCTGCGGTGCCGTTGACCAAATCCTGTATTCGAACGTCGGCCACCCTGGCACTTACAAGGCTGTGTCTCATATGGGAAGCGACGGTTCTTGCAACTTCGAAGACAAGGCCTTCACCGGCCCTCTTGCTCCTTTCAACGAGGAGGTAAGGCAACCCTAAAATTCGAGTTGACACTCATCCTTGCCTTGCCTCGTCCACTTGCTGACCGAACAGCTCGCTCTCCTTTTCCGCGGACCCCTGGAGCTGGACCGCCTCAGCGTCTATAACATCGTCGAGAAGAAGCAGAAGCGTGATGCTGGTGTCCCCCAGTCTCAGATCCACGCCCGCCGCCACATCCACGGCCATCACCATCTGCACAAGAAACACGCCCAGGAGAAGCGCGGCGAGGACTGGATCACGGCCACCATTGATGGCCAGGTTGTCTCCTGGATCAACACCTACCATGGTGCCACTGATGTCCCTGTGAGTCAAAAACACACAAAAGACCGCCGATGGGTCGTGGCTAATTCGTTTAGTCCACCGAGCCCGCCGCTGAGGAGAAGCCCGCCCCCGAGGAGAAGCCAGCAGCCCCTGAGGTTCAGGCGCAGGCCTTGAAGGAGTATCCGGAGCCTACCACCACCTCCGTGGCCCCTAGGCCCACGCCTACCAAGTCCACTCCGGAAAATGTTGCCACTGGTGACTATACCCGCATTGCCCACTACGACGCTGACAAGGGTGTTGCCGATGGACTGGTCTTCCTTGGCAATTACGGCGGCGACGGCTCTGGAGTTTTCGACAAGTGAGTACTGCGATGCCCCGAATTAGCAGCGTGCTCTTCTGACAAGAGATGATAGTGTTTGGGGCAACTCGCTCTCCTACATCAACTCCAAAGCTACCGGTGGCTCCCCGTCCCCTCAGATTCTCGAGAAGGTCTTGATCCCCTCCAACAAGGAATTCGCCATATACTCGGACAAGCCCTGTACCGATGGCAGCTGCGGCTACGTCCGTCCTGGCTCTGTTGCTTATCGTATGTTTTTCATTGTATCCTGTGCAGATTTGAGTCCTAACTGTTGCCAGATGGTTTCGGAGGCGAGTCCAAGGTCTTCCTGATGCGGTTCAGCATGCCCTTCGATGGCAGCAGCGGCTTCAACGCTGACATGTCCGCCGCCTGGCTTTCAACGTCAATATTCCCCGCACCCAGTAATATAGGCGACTGCTCCTGCTGTCAGACCGACTGCGGCGAATTTGACATCCTCGAAGTCCTCGCCTCCGGCGACACCAAGTGCAAGAGCACCTTCCACACCAACGTCAACGGCGGATCGTCCGACTACTTCAAGCGTCCCACGGACGGCTTCATCAACGTCGCTACTGTCTTCGATGCCGCCAGCGGTCAAGTCTCCGTCAAGATCCTGGGTGACAACGTTGACTTTGCTACCAGCCTCAGCGAGGACCTGGTCCAGAGCTGGATCCAGACTGGGAAGGACAATAGTCTTTTCAGTCTGTTCTCGCTTGCTAGCTAAGGCCGCGACAATAGCAGGGAGCAAGGTGTTTGCAATTCTAGATTTGACATTAGTACATACTTACAGGTTCGCGCCAAGTCTGGTGAAGAGACTGGACTTTGTTGGATGCGTGGAAGAGAGAAGATGGCAGCTCGTGGTAAATGAACGTCTGATTTGAGAATGACGTGCCGTCCAGTATTCTTTGTCTGGTGCTAGCACATCTACTAGATGGCTGTGTCTGAGCATTGGCTTTCTACAACCCCTTTTAAGGGTGGCAGACTCGTGGGCTTTTGCGAAGCCATTGCGCCTTCTCTCAAGGTCTTTGGGATTGACTTTCTCAGCATGTAATGGGAGCGTGCACGTCGCGTACTCCTCTTGGACCATCCGTGACTGAGCCACATGCCTTGTCTTGATACGACTGGATCACCCGCATCAGATCCTTTTGCAACTGCAAAAGAGTCCGCCAGCGCACAGGCTTCGCCTATGTGGGTTGTGGTAGCCATGAAGAACATGAAGTCTCTCCATGTCTCAGTAGGGGGAAGACCGTGGTCAGAGCGCACTCGCGGCGAAACACAGGCGACTGCACATTGTCAGTGCAGAGGACGATGAGTCAGCGAGCCGAGGGCGGACGGCATGGGAGGCGGAGAAAGTACGGGGTGACTGGTCTTGCCGAGGCAAGTGCCACTCAAGCGTGATCAGATGCGCGCCCATGCAGAGGCCAAGACTGGCTCGAATGAGCCAACAGAGACTAGAGGAGCCTGTTTTCCCCAGTGCTCCACCCCCGAATCGGCCGCCCACGAACCGAGTCGCTCGCTGTCGGCTGGCTTCCTCACGCAGCTTCTCATTTCTTCCAACATCCCCTCACAATCCATCACCACGTATCAACCCTCGACGGCCGACCGGACGACATTGCGCGACTGTCCTTGTACATATAGCGGCAGACACTGCACCGTTGTGCAACCGGTTTCTCGTCGCGTTACGCCTTTGGCCGTCGGCCGGCAGTTCGGCATACAGCCAGCGTTTGCCACCTCGGCTTCGTCACTCGTCTTCGAGGCGGGCACGCCTTCCTGACGCCAGTCGACCTTTATTCCTCAGCATCTTCAGCGTACTATGGCATCTCCACCCAAGCCTTGGGAACGACCTGGCGCTGCAGCAACCGTTGCATCGGGTATGTCCGCCCGTGTATGTCATCTTCTCGGTGCCTGATGTGCTAACAACCGCAATCACAGCAGCGCGACCGACAACGCTTCCCACCACTACCGCCGCTTCCATCTCGACCCCGCCGGCGCAAGGCTCCTCAGCGATCGCCACAGCATCAGCAGACGCGCCTGCTGTCCCCCAGCGACCGGCCTCTCTCGCAGCATCGGTCAACCAGAACGCCGCAGCATACAGCTCTGGCATGGCGAATCCTTACGGTACATACGGCGGCGGCGCCGGCTACAACTCGTACTCGAGAATGGGTGGCTACGGCGGCTATGGGGGAACCATGGGAGGGATGTACGGCAGCAGCATGTATGGAGGATACGGTGGCTACGGCGGCTCCATGTATGGAGGTGGCATGTACGGCGGCATGCCTGGCATGGGCCAAAATCCGAATGACCCCAACAGCCTGACGAACCAGTTCAACAACAGCACCCAGGCAACTTTCCAGATGCTGCAAGGTATCGTGCAGGCCTTTGGAGGCTTTGCACAAATGCTGGAAAGTACTTACATGGCGACTCACTCGAGCTTCTTTGGTATGTTGCTTCTGCTCTTTCAAGGGCGCGGAAGGTCGATTGCTAATCCGACTGCAGCCATGGTTTCCGTCGCCGAGCAATTCGGTAACCTCAAGGATACTCTCGGCTCCATTCTCGGCATCTTCACCCTGATGCGATGGATCCGCACACTTCTAGCGAAGCTTACCGGCCGGCCACCCCCGGCCGACGCAACGTCCTTGACGCCTGCCGCCTTCGCACGCTTTGAGGGCCGCCAGCCGATTGGACCAGACGGCACGCCTCTGGGACCTCCAAAGGCCAGCCGCAAGCCCTCTTCTTCTTCGTCCTCGCTGCCTTCGGCCTGCCGTATCTCATGAGGAAGATGATCAACTCCCTCGCTGCCACGGCCGAGGAAGAGGAGCGTAAGCGCCTTCGCTGCAGCGGGCGAGCAAGCTGTACAGCAACAGCTTGACCCGTCCAAGCTTGACTACTGCCGAGCCCTTTACGACTTCACTCCCCAGCCCGGCAATGCCGTGCAGGGAGTTGATATGGAAGTGCGCCGGGGCGAGCTTGTCGCTGTGCTCAGCAAGAGTGACCCTATTGGCAACCCCAGCGAGTGGTGGCGCTGCCGGGCTCGTGATGGCCGCACCGGCTACCTCCCAGCTACGTACCTCGAGGTCATCAAGAGGCCCGGGCAGCCGGTTGCAGCTATCAAGGCAGCGGCGAGCGAGAGCAGTAGGACGAGCACCATGACCAGCACCGTGGAGAGCGTGCCAGAGCCAGTGAAGAGCAAGGTGGGCGATGTCAGCGCGGAGAGCTTCCAGAAGAGCCAATTCTACTCTTAGGAGGGTTGTGTGTGTCATGAATGTGTACAGAGACGGAAACTCGGCACGTAGTGGCCTTTTCATGTGTATTTCACCAGACTTCGTGTATGCTGGGCTTGGATTTCTTACTGTTGGTCTACTTGGACCGAAAAGCTGGGCGTTGCAGGATTGGGGGCATGATTCTTTGAAGAATACCAATGTAGTATGATTCCTCGAGTCTTTGGGTCGCCTGGATGTGAACCCCTTGACTTGATTCAGTGTCGTTTTACGGTTGCGAAGCTTCGAATCGGAAATAGGAAAACGCAGTGCATTGCCTGGCGCTCTCGTATTCTACCAAGCGGCGGCTGTCCCCCGCACAATGCTCTCACTCTGTCGTCAGGGTTCCTGCACTACATGTACACAATTTTCAGACATGTGCAGCATGTGCAGCACAGGCGACTGGATGTTATGCTCAACCCCACCTGACAGAGCGTCCTTCTGATGCAGACCTCAGCACGACCCCGATCCGGGCGTTAGCCACACCAAGCAAGCTTGCACCAGCCACAATGACGTTGTTGACTTACGTCTGTTCACCCCACCCTTGTCCGTCTTCAGCTCCTGCCACCTCTGCCGGGATTGAAACCACATCATCGTCACGTCTCCTACAAAAGCCCGCTCTGCCCAATCTCGTCCCTTCTCTCTCCTGCAGCCACCTACCGCAATTCAGATCTTGGACAACCCATCAGTCTATCAGGACGCAGCCCATCCCAACCACTCAGTAACTACAATCACAACCAACAGCCAAGATGACGCTCTACTACACTCTCGTACGTTGCCTCGAAGCGTGTCACATGTCGCATGGCAAAACTCTGAGCCCACGTCAAGATCACGCGGCTGACCGCGAACTTCACAGGTATTCGTGCTGTTGATGCTGGAGATGACCCTGTTCATGCTCCTCATCATTCCTCTTCCTTTCACCATCAAGAGGAAGCTCTTCACGTAGGTTTCTGCCAGTCCTTCGTCTTGGTCGGCCCACGTCCGATCCTCGGGCTCCCCAGCTGTCTGCTTGAGCACACGAGCTGACCTTATCATGCGCAGCTTCATCTCTGAGAGCCCCATTGTAGCAAAGATACAATACTGGATGAAGATCACATTCGTCTTCATCCTCATCCTGTTCATCGACAGCGTCAACCGCGTCTACAGGGTCCAGGTCGAATTGGCCATCGCCACCGAGAAGCAGAACAATGGGTACGTAGCTCACTCTCTCTTCATGCTTCCATAAGCCCAAGCCCCATGTTTGCATCTGTACCGATCCACTGACCATCCCGCCCACAGCGCCGCCGTCATGGGCCACGAGCGTCTCGAGGTCCAGGCCCGCAAATTCTACTCGCAGCGCAACATGTACCTCTGCGGCTTCACCCTCTTCCTCTCCCTCATCCTCAACCGCACTTATGTTATGATCCTGGAAGTCATGCGTCTCGAGGACCGCGTCAAGAGCTACGAGGGCACCAACTCCAACACCAAGGAGTCGGAGAAGCTCGCCGTCAGCGGCAAGCCCGGCGAGATTGCCAAGCTGCGCAAGGAGCTTGACGTCAAGACCCAGGACCTCGAGAACCTCAAGAAGCAGTCTACCCAGCTGCACAAGGCGTACGATGAGCTCAGCGACAAGTACGCTGCCGCCACTGGCGAGCCCGTCGACAAGAAGTTTGACTAAGGTGACGAAAACTCAATGTACGGGTACTACCCATTGGGAAGAGAAAAAAAAAACGGGACTTGAAAGCGCACGCACACACAACGAACTCGGGAAACGAAAGCGTAGGCGTCGGACCATGGGGTTTATAGCTGTTCTCCGGTGCTTTGCAGGCTAGCCGGTGTCAAAAGCAGCAAGCGAGCGAGCCTCGTTAGGCAGACTCGCTTTTGAATTATTATGACGACTGTTCACTAGTCTCACTAGATCTTGTCCTGTGTACTCAATGTTCCATAAACGTTCGACCGGTCTTGCTACTGTGCTTTTCCGGTATCCGTCCCGCTGTTATACCTATCCACCCGGTCCCGCGCAAAAGATAACGTCAACTGTGGGAAGAAACAAAAGAGTCCCTACGCAAAAGGTATCGTCCAAACGAGTGAAGAGCCCCAACGCCTAGCTAGCGATCAATCGCATTCATATCCAGTTGTGCCCACGCTCCAAGTCTCGACTCGTCAAACCATCATGTCGTAGCGGTCCGGGAACAGGATCCCGTTCGCCATGCGGAGGAGCTGCACCTCGTGCTGCCCCGACGCATCATCTTCCTCCCAGGGAAGCAGTCCCATGGCGCGCAGGGCCTCGTCGCCGCCGGCGTCGTTGACCTCCTGCGTGCCAGGCCGGCCAACGTGCGTGGCCTCGCCGATGCCACCGCCAAAGTCCGGACTCGGCCGGCCCAGGAGGAACGTCTTGCGCTGCCGCGCGAGGTACAGGGCATTCGTCTGCGTCAGGGGACAGGCGGGGATGTACATGATGGTGGCCGGGGCCGTGACCGGGGAGACCTTGTCGCCGCCGTAGACCATGTCGGGATGCCAGGCGATGTAGTCGCCGGGTTCGACGCGAGGGACGCGAACGAGGGACTTGTCGAGGTGGAGGTGGGGGTGGAGGACATTGTTGAGCTCCTGGGTGTAGGACGGGACGGCGCCCTGGAGGATGGAGGTCTGTGAGAAGTCGAGGGCCCAGTTATCGGAGGCCAGAAAGGCGGCGGTCGAAGGCGACGCGGAGGCGGGGGACGCGGGGGCGAAAAGAAGGGACGGAGGAGAAAGTAGGCGGTCGCGAGCTGGAGCATGGGGACAGAGCAGCAGGGTGCCCTCTGATGGGTCGATGGAGGCCATGGACAGCCACCCCTGGAACATGCGAAACATGCTGCAGGAGCCGGCGCCGTTGTAGAGGTCGGACGTGACCTTGAGACGCGAGCTGCTCTCCCAGGGATCGTAGTCCTCCCAGCGACCATCCCAGATGGCGCGGTAGGTGCCGGCGCGGCCGTAACCGTCCGGCTCCCAGCGTTCGACGCTGCCGCCGTCGACGTGGGCGTTGAGATGCCAGTTGGACTCGCCAGGCGTGTTGATGCGCAGACGATCTGCGTACGATACCGGGAAATTATTGCTGACCTGTGCTTCCGCATCGGTTGAGTGCCAGAGGCTCATGAGGAATTTCTGTGCCGCCAGGACATTGGGATGTCCGCGTCCTTTGATCTGAGCGGGCGTCCAATATATGCCCATGAGGTGAGGGTCTCGAGTTGGCCAGGCCTTGGTGCCGGGATTGCTAGCCAGGTAGCCGTCGGTCTCCTCTTTCCACTCCATGACATCCTCCGAAGGAACAACCTTGCGAATGACTGCAGCGCCTCGCTTCTTCAGCTTGGCCGAAAATTCTGTGACTTTATCACGGTCCTCGAGGCCCGCAAAGTCGATGGGGGGGAATAATGTCAGACTTTTGTGACTTCGATGAGAGCAATCTCCGCTCGGAGGGAAACAAGCAGCCGGTCCCAGGACTTGGCGATGCATTCTTCCTTTCCAGCGACAAGTCCCTGTTTTGATTTGTGCAAAGCGGCGGGGCAGCTGTGGCGGCCCT
>NW_003315035.1:1072790-1075683 GCF_000150825.1 Verticillium alfalfae VaMs.102
ATGATGACGGTTCGGCGCGCCTTCAGCAGGATACAAGCACGACCCTGCCTCTGGTCGCGTGGAGGTGTGTTTAATGAGGCGATGGAACCGAACGGTTGAAGAGTCAGTAAGTATTACACGCGCTGATGAGCAGCAGCTGGGAGGACCCCAGGCGCGTGGCAATGACCCCACATTCTGCCATTCCCCCCGCGTTCGCGCGGTGTGTTCCCAAGCCCAGAAGGTGACCAAGTCCCCACCGGAAAATCGGTCGCAGCGAGCTGAGCTGCCTGGACTGCACCAGAGTCCAGCTCCCTGGCAGGGGTCCTTGGGGGCCTAGGCTCTTGCAGCGACCGCTGTGTTGGACGCGCCTGCACCCGGCCCGCGCTGCCGCTTCACTGCATGACGATTGCCGTTTTTCATTGTCTTCTTGACAACAGAGGGTCAAACGCATCGGACTCCAAGTGCTCTGTCATTGTGGTAATCCATTGCGTAATTACAACCCTGCGATTTGCGGAGCTGTGCTTGGTTCAGCACCTGCCGTACCACGGTTAGCAGGATTGGAGCGCTGTGCCAGATGACCTCTGGCAGCGCCAGAATTCAGAAGGATGGCTTGCCACGCTTCGATCGCCTGAGAGATGACTCCTCTGGTCGCGGTGGACGGCTTTGACTTGTCTTTTTCGGATTTCGAATTGCCAGCCTCCTCCTTCGACGCCTTCGAGTCCCTTGTGCTGGCTGTCAAGGGCGTGACGCCAGCATCTTCTCGCCTCATGACAACGTACGACACCTTCTCCACGTCCATTGCGGACACTTCCAACCTCTTCATCAGCGCTCTGGCTTCACGGATGAGTTCATCGTACTCCTTCATATTGTACTTTAATGACTCCTTTTTTCCGCCGTTGCATAGCCAGTAATACGCTTCGTCGGAGAAGAAGGGGACATCGTCAGGCTGGTGAACGGCAAGAAGAAGCGAAGCGGTAGCAGGGCCGATGCCCTTGAGCTTTGCCAGAGTTGCGAGCGCCTTGGCCACATCCGAAGTCTTTCCAAAAGTCGAGATTCCGTCTTGGATAGTCTTTGAAACGGCTGACGAGTCGTTTGATGTGACCAATTTCATGAGTGTTGGCCGAAACTTGCCGTGCCGTCTGTCGATATGTCAGACTGTCTCCGGAATATAAAACGAGCCGCGCGAGGTTGCGGCGCTTACAGCTTCCACTCGACCAGAATCTTGACATCGTCGTGGGTCATCAGTCTCTCGGGCGTGCCATGTTGCGAAAATAGCCGAGGGGCTTCAACGTATCGAAACTCATCGAGTTCCTTTAAAGTCTTCTGGCCTGGCTTTTCTGTCACAGCCAGTTTCAGCGATGCAAATTTGAAGCATGTTGTGAGAGAGTGGCGATTGATGCACTTACCCTTTGCTGCCGAGATGGACTCCAGTACGCTCGCGTAACTGGCAAGCAGTTCATAAAACTCTGCCTTTCCTATCGCGTTGGCCAGCATCGTCTTGGAGGTTTTGGGACCGCGGGAATGCAGGCAGACAGCATGCGGCGGTGTCTCCCTAGCTCAGACAGCTGCCACAGTGGGCTTCAGAGTGCAGTCCTTGAGGACGAGAAAGGCAGGCGCCCGAGCTGTGTACGGAGGAAACACTGGCGATAACTTGAGCCAAAGTTCACAGGCTGTCTCGTATAGCAGCGCGCGGGAAACGAAGTCGAGATAAGTTCATCACGAACGAGTAATGGGGGTTTGGCTTCCCCGGTAGCCAACATCCGCCCCGGTAACAGTGGGCGAGCGAGGCAGCGAGTGAGCCCAAGCCAGAGTGGATCCCTGCGCACGCTTCTAGACCCTGGGCCCCGTCGATCCCGCCTCGACCCGCATTGGCCAGCGCAAAAGTAGGCTGCGGGCGGTTTCCCCCTTGTCCTTCACTTCCCGAAGAGAAAAAAAGTCCGCCGTCAGACCAGAACACCGCAACCTCTGCTTCCCACCTTACTTGCCGCGAATGATCTTCGACTGACTTGCTACCTCCCCCCAAAATCCCCGCAACTTATCCAACCAACAGCTCCTTCGACACTATCGTTCAACCGCAAACATGGGCAACGTAAGTCCTGCCTGAAACCCCTCCACCAATTCGCTGTTTGGCGGGGCAGGACGTCGATTGAGGGGCTGACCGATATGCGTGCTGCAGGGCAACAGGGCTCAACAGAAGCGTGAACGCAATGCCGAGAAGGCCGGCAAGCCTGCCAAGTCGCAGCTGAAAGTGGTATGTTGCGCCATGACATCGCCGGGAAGACTGTATGCTGATGGTCATTCTTCAGAACGCTGCCGCCAAGGACATCCAGTGCCAGATCTGCAAGGCTACCTTCTTGAAGACCACCAAGGCGCCCGCGTGAGTACAATCGCTTCCGGTAGTATGACAATGGCCCCTGACTGACATGACGCAGTCTCACCGAGCATGCCGACAACAAGCACAAGAAGACCTTGCCCGACTGCTTCCCGACATTTGGCGTTGAGGCATAATCGACCAGACTGGGGCGATGCAGACGTTCGACAGGGGTGAAAGCGGGCGTACCGGTGGTTGAGGATTCACGTGGTGTGAGGGCGGCGGGCGGTGGCATACAGCGATGGCGCATGGGAACCTTTGATTTAAACAAAGCAGAACGAAGCAACCAAAAAGAGAAGACTACCTACACGGGATTCGGACATGACTGCAGTCTTGGATTTTAATCCGTGATATCATCAATCAGTGCGCCGTGACAGGCGGAGCTCCAGCAGCGGGCAGTGCTACACTCACCCCGTTTCCCGCCTTCTTGAGCTGTGCCTCTTGCTCGCGAATGGCAGCCAGGATATCAGGATACCACCTCTCCCCGACGTCCGGATGCTCTTGACCCTGTTCCGCAGCGTTGCCTCCCCCAGGTCTTGGAGA